>NW_027185896.1:16252892-16343166 GCF_028583685.1 Petaurus breviceps papuanus | reverse complement strand
GCTGTGAGGTAACTAGTGGGTAAGAAGAAATGTTGGTTTTGCCTTTCCAAATGAGTACAGCCTTCCTAGCAAAGAGGATAGGAAAATATCTGAAGCAATTCATCAAGCCCTCTCTTAGGAAAAGAACTTGGAGTCCAGTACTGAAACTATCTAAAAACGGAATGAAAGGCACAATGGAAAAGAACTTTATACTATATTCAAAAGGAAAAGAATTTACTAACAGTTTTTAGGCTATATGGATCCTAAAGTAAACAAAAGCCTTTTGAGGTAGTCTAATCCCCAAGAATCAGGACAAAGATATTTGGAACTGTTAAGAAAACAAGAGAGAAGTTTAATCACCTCCCCTTTACATTCCTGTGTACTTCTTATGTGCTCATGTGTACTATATTTATTCTTCAATCCTAGACTGAGTTCCTTAAAGGCAGAAAATATCTTACTTATCTTTCTCAGTGCCTAAAACAGTGCTCTACATACTTTAAAATAAAGTAGAAAGAGAAAGGGGGGAAAAGGGAAAGGATTATTTAGAGTGGCTAGAAAGAAGGAAGACTAATCCATCGAAGATAGACCATACATGGGAGAGTTTGAGAACTAAACACATGTCTTTTGCTTGATAAGATTATGTTGTTTTCCCCAAACTAGGGGATGTGTTTTGAATTGTTTGTCCAGTTATAGGCCTGGATTTATGCTGATGTATCTACACTCACCTGCCCAATTGTCTTTGTGATGTGACTCAAAGGAAGACCGGAATTGGAAAGATAGGAATAGGAAAAAGGAAGGAAGGGGATAGGAAAAGGGAATACATTTTTATGACCAAGACTTTCTCATCTTTACATCCCTAGGTGCCTGACACATACCAGGCACTGAACACATACTTGGTGAACAAAAAGTAATGGAATAGGAAAAAGAGAAATAGCCTTCACAGGGCTCAAAACTACCGCTTCAGCATCCAGTACTGTTTCCAGCTGAGCAGTTAGGTCATAGTCACCAGAATGTAAACAAGGATGTCTGAAATGACCAGGGAGGACCAATCTTTGAAGCACTCACTGCATTGGAAGCTCACTTACCTTAACCTCAGTGTCTCAAGATGAACACTGTACAGTACAAGTACTGACTGTCCCTGAGTTTAACATTTCAAAAGGATTAGGAGATTATGGAATCACAGAGTTGGGAGTGACCCCAAAGTTCACCTAAAATAAAAGAACAACATTTACATAGTTCTGACTATGTGCCAGGCACTGTCCTGAAGTGCTTTACAAACATTATCTCATTGGAGCCTCACAACAACTTTGGGAGGGAGGTGCTATTGTTATCCCCATTTAATAAATAGACTGAGGCAAACAAGCTAAATGATCTGCACAGGGTAACACATGTAGCCCAACTGTATTACCTGTAAAGTAATTACCTTCATGACACCCCCAACAGAAACACTATCAATACAGTCAATAGTTAGTATTAATCATTAAACACTCAAATATTGTGTAAGCATCTAGAGATCACAGCAGCAAACCTTTAAAGGTCAAATCACTTCAAAATATGTCTACCATGTGAACTGCGAGAGTTGAAAGCCAAAGAACAGCACAAGTTAAAGGGGCCAGGAATCCCTAATAGCTTAATACCATAATTTGCTTTCTTTAAACTTTCCATTCATTCCCTTCCATGGGAACACCAGGAGACGCCCCAGAGGTACCCTGGGGTCCATGTGAGCACTGTGTTACAGGGGTTCCTCTGCACCTTGACAAGCACTGGTAAAGGGAAAGGCTACACATATATTGGTTACACCCAAGAAGGAAGATCATATGAAGGGATCAGGGACAGGGAAATAGAACTGGAAAACAATTGTTACTGAAGAGGTTTGAGTTTGGGCTTTTTTTTAAAATATTAATTCCTGCCAATACTAAGAAGGAGACTTAAATAGCAACAGACTACTCACTTGGGGAAAAAGATCCTGTGACCTTCTGATGCAGTTCCATGGACACCCAGAAAGAATAATATTTTGAACTTGTTACTGTCAGGCCTTTACTCTTAAGAGAAGACACAGGGACATAGCAAGATTACTTGACTAGAGAAAAGCTAGGTTTCTGCACTGGCTTTTATTCTCAATAGCTGTGTGACTTGCACAAGTCATTTATCATCTCTTAGACTCAGTTTTACTTACCTGTAAAATTGAAATAATAATATTTGTTCTACCTAATTTATAAGACTTCTAGGAAGTATTTTACAAACTAAAAAGCTAAATTAATGCAAGCCACTATTAATAGTGAGAAAGAAGGGCTTCTCATCTATGATGCTGACCAGGTTTTCACTGCTCCTGAAAGAACTAGGGAGTCAGGCAACCTTTTGGGTGACTATTGGGTGATATTGAGGACTTATGTGCCTAGTACTATACTGAGTTCCACTATAATCTCTGTGCAAATAACTCCCAGTTTTACATATCAAGCTCTAGTCTCTCTGTTAAGCTCCAATCCCAAGTCATCAACTGCCTACGGAACATTTCGAACTAGAAGCCCCATAGGCACTTCAAACTCTACATGTCCAAAACAGAATTAATTTTCTTTCTCTCTAAACCCACCCCTCTCCCTAACTTTTTTATTTCTGTCAAGGGATCCATAATCCTGTCAGTCATATAGGTTTGTAACCTTGGGAGTCCTGCTTTACTCCTCCCTTTCCCTCATCACATATCCAATCAGTCGTCAACTTCTGTCAATTCTATTTATATAACATCTCTCAGATCCATCCCTTTCTTCCCTCACACAGGACCTCTACCCCTAATTCAGGGCCTCATTATCTCCGACCTGCACTGCTGTAATATCTTCCTCAATGGTCTTCCTGTCTCAAGCTTCATCCCTCTCCAAAGCATCTTCAACACAGCTGCTAAAGTCATTTTCCTAAAGCACAGGTCTCTTTCCTATCCAAGACACTCCAGACCAAAAGCTCTTTAGAGGGAGTAACTCTAGTTTTTGTCTTTGTATCTCTAGTGCCTAGCACAGTGGATGTTGAGAAATACTTGCAGAATGAAGGAAAGGAAGAGTATACAGAAGATATACAGGAAAGTCTACATCTTTAAGAAGATTCCAGTCCCACAACATTCACTGGGAGCTTCCTATACTTTCTATACTACACAGGGGAAATATAAAAATTTTAGATAAGTGCATTAGAGAAAGGCAGAACAGAGCTACATGGTATCTTCAGGGGAAAGTCAACACTTGCATTAGAGATGAGCTTTAAGCTTAAAAAGGCATTTGTTCACCTCTTCTTGCCTTCAGTTATCTCTTCCATTCTACCTGATTTCTCAGACTCCTCAAACTGGTTACTATTCCTTAATCATATCTACAAGTTTTTTTCATAATGATATATAGATATAATTCAGCTGAGTACTAAGACCTGATCTCATCCAAAGCAGTGATTATGGTATTTTTTCTCCCACCTTGGCCTTCAATTCAATGAGGCTTCAGGTTAGATATCATTCTTATTGGAGGAAAAGATAAAAACAAAATAGGAATTGAGTGGCTCTGCTCTCTCTCCATCATCTGTTGATATTATAGCACCTGCTCCAAATTGTGAACCTCTTTTCTTTAACTTTTTTCCTCCAATATTTCCCATACTTCAAGGATCCATGATTTTATCACTGCAGGTACTTCCTCACAATATCTAAAGAAATTAATCCAAGCTATTGCCTGGAAGTCAAATACTGAAGCTTAAATACTCTGGCCTTATAATGGAAAAAGAGAACTCACTGAAAAGACCCTGATGTTGAGAAAGACTGAAGACAAAAGAAAAGGGGATGACTGAGGATGAGATGGACAGATGGATGTCATGGAAGCAATAAACATGAGTTTGGACACACTTCAGGAGATAGTAAAGCACAGAAGGGCCTGGCACGCTATGGTCCATAGGGGTCACAAAGAGTTAGACATGACTAAATGACTGAACAGTAACAACAACAACAACAACAAACTTCCTCAACCAATTAAATTGAAACCTTTCTAGGCCTTGGTTAATGGTTTTCACAAATCGTTGTGGATGAAAAAAAAATCGTCATCTAGTTAAACCCTCTGAGTCTAGCAAGGCTGATTCTCAAACAGAAACAATCCAGTCTATCACCCAGCTTGGTAGGACATGACAAAGTTTGTGTTTCACTGGCATAGCTTTCAAAAATCCTGAGTCAATTATATCCCCATGAGACATCAAAGAAAGACTGATGGAAATCTTACTACAGCTAAAACAAACCCAAAATCCTACTGTTTTTAGGATTTTTTCACATGCCTCAGTCCAGTGTGAGTTTTAGCATTCTTAAACACAATTAATTCTTTTAGGTTCATCACAATATTTTCTATTTGTCCTTTGTTATATGTCCTTCCATCAGACTTTTATACATGTTCATCTTAAATATGAAAAGTTTCCTTTATAGCCATAATAGTTTCCCCTCCTCAGAATTATTATTCCAAATTGCATGATTACAATTCATTTTTAGAGTGATCTAGACATTTCAGAATCAAGAGGGATCAGCCCCTCTTGAATATTCCTCTTTTTTTTTAGTATCTATCCATTTTGGTGTCGATCATTCATTTTTAGGTCAGATTATTTATTCACCATTTTTTGTTGTTGCTACCGGATCATACCTATTTTTTCTTGGAATTAAAAAAAAAATTAAAACCTTATTGCCTAAAGAGTAGGGCTTATATCTGTCAATATTTATTTTTGCTGCTGTATCTATATATACTGCCAAGCCTTCAGTTTGCTGAGTGGAGCAGCACAAAATGACAAAGTCAGATTGTGATGGTCTTAGTCATGACAAATCTGACCTCCTACCCTCAGGTGGAGTGGTGGTTGCTGCTCATTTCTGTGTTGCTCTCCTGATGGGGTCAGAAGGGGCATCATTTCCAAAATTCCTCTATTTCTATAGCCTTCAACTAATAAGATCAGCAGTAGCCTGAAGAATAAGGGAAGGGTTAGGGCATTAGGTTATGGTTCTGAGGCCATAAAAGAAAGACCTAGTGCTAAACTTTGACAGAATATATAAGAGATTCCTTCTAGGATAATAGGCATTGGGACAATACCTTGTGGGCACCATCACTGTTCAGGTAACCAGACTGAGGCCATTTGGTTGGAAAGAGCTGGGGGGAAGCATGCTAAAAAGTGTTAACTTACATAGAGAACTTAGTCCTAAGGCAGCTCCTATAATAGACAATAAAGGTTTTAAGGCAATGAATATAGCCATACAGCATATGTTACCATATAAAGATAGGTTCTGTCTCTGCCACAACCATTTAAATAACATCCGTACCTAACATCTGTATAATGCCTTCAAATACAGAATTATGAAAGAATATTTGACTTCCCAACAGAAGACTGGACCACAGGGACCACAGCAGAGTCATTTTCCTCTCCAAGCTTCCATTCCCTTGTCAAACTGAATGAATTACTAGCTTCTTAAGAAGTATTGTGAAGGAAGAGATTTTTAAACAACAAACCATTATCAAAACTTGAGCTCTTATTCTTTGACCCTCAGAGCAAGCCTGGGAGATAGGTAGGGTACTAGCATTATCTGCATTTTATGGATCAGGAAACTGAGGCTTAGGGAGAGAAAGCGGCATGCCCACAAGTCATTGAGGTTAATTAGGGTCATCAAATGGGGGGGGAGGAAAGAGACAAGACCTTTGAGATGCTGGGATATAGTTATTTTAAAAGTGGAAGGGGGTTTTATCTTAAGTGGGAGATCGGGAGCTCTCTCCCAGTCATCCTGGGCTGTCCCCTGCAGTATTTCCTGACTTTCCTGATGTACTAAAATGAACCCTCAGACATTTTCAGAATTAGAAAAGAGGAGTATCTCAAAGGAGTCCAACTGTGGGATAAATTGATGTCTTAAATGAAATGATTTTCATTATTTACAGCCAAACAATCTGGGCTGGCAGAGAAAGCATTTTTTATTCAGGCTATAAATGGCACTCTAATCGGCCTTACCACCTCCATTTGTCTCTTTATTCTTCACAATAGGTTACACAATGCTTCTCTCCCTCCTCCCCCTTCTCTGTTCTTCAATGCTAATTAGCTCTAGAGAACAATGGAGGCTTCTCAGAACAGAAATGTTAGAGGTGGGGGTGCATAGAGATGTCTTTTGTCTTCAGGAAGCTGTAATATTGGACAGCTAATATTTGAGGATGAGCTGATCTCAGCAGTTAGGACTGAAAGAAAAGCTTGAGATGAGAGTGATCTGGTAGGTCACCAGGTCTGACTTCCATGAAAAACTGCTGGATTATATTTCCCAGAGCTTTGCATTAAGTGGTCTATATTAACTTTCTTTCTAATATACTGAAACAGCTCAACCTGAAATTTGCTGTTACTTCCTTGACAACAGGGATAGGGATAGGGATGTGTGATTTCACTGATGAGGAAAACCCTTCTACCAAAGGAGGTCAGCACTACTGCTTAGAGCACTGACAAGTTAACTGACTTGCCCAGGGTCACAAAGCTAGTGTGTGTCAAGAGGTAGAACCTGAACCCAGGACTTGGTGATTCTGAGGCTATCTCTAATGAAAATAATTTGATGCAATTTGACAGATTTTTATTAAGTGCTTGGTGAATACACAGCACTGTCCTTGGTGCTGTGGACATATGGTCTAAGTAAGACATGATTTCTATCTTCAATCTAAAAGAAAAACACAATTAATATAAAGTAAGAGAATCACAGACAAACATCAGTTTCAAGGGAGAAAAGGCCTTTACTGACAAGAGAGATCAGAGAAGACTTCATAGAGGATATTGAACTTTAGTTGAAGATTCCTAAATTGCTAAAATGAGGGGAACTTAATTTAAATCAATTTGCCATACACAGTGAGCACCTACTATGTGCAAAAGGCATTGTGCTAGTAATATAAGAAATACAAAAACAGAAACAAAAAAAGTCCCTATCCTCAAAAAGCTAACATACTATAGTAGACTTGGCAGATATAAAAATGCTTCATATAGTAAGTTCCAAAGTTAATTACTTGAATTTCATTTAGCTATTTATTCATGGAAGTCTTGGCTCTGGTGATGAATATTCTATTCAATTCAAATTAGATACAAATCATTGTTCATCATGACCCCATTTGGGGTTTTCTTGGCAAAGATACTGGAGTGGTTTGCCATTTCCTTCTCCAGCTCATTTTACAGATGAGGAAACTGAGGCAACCAGGGTTAAGTGATTTGCCCAGGGTCACACAGCTAGTAAGTGTCTGAGGCCAGATCTGAAATCAGGAAGATAGATGAGTCTTCTTGGTTCCGGATCCAGCACTCTATCTCTTATGCCACCTAGCTACCCAAACAACATATAAATCTACTACCTCTTAGGCATTTCCGCCTTCATTTAGTCCACACCAACTCAAACTAAATGTGTTAAAACAGCACCATTTCCTGACTTCTTCATCCTCTCCTTTTCCCCAGCTTTCCCTATCACAATAGGCAATGCCCTTACATCACCCACCCCCCAACCAAGAAACCCCAGTCACTCCCAACTTCTGACATCTAACTTACCATCAAATCTTGCCCCTTTTACTTTCAGAACATCTCGGTGTCACCTTCTGAATGTCAGTCTGCTTCTCTTCCCTACAGCCTCAATTTCAGTATCTTATATGTAGACCAGAGAGTTCACTATGTTTAATAACTAGTTCAATGTACCAAGTTTTCAAATCTCTTTTATTCTGTTATGCAGGGTAAGTGAGTCAGTGAGTGAGTGTGAGTGTGAGTGTGTGTGTGTGTGTGTGTGTGTGTGTGTGTGTGTGTCTGAAGACAAGGGGAAGAATCAGGATGTTCTCAAGAATTCTCATAATGGATGTCACAAGGTATCACAAGATTGCTCAGAGGCTCTGGGGTGAATTCAAGGAGAAGGAAATGACAAGGAAGGGAAAAAATGCCACATGGCACTAAAATCTGTGATGTTACAGTATCCAGTGCTTTAAGGCTGACAAAGGACTTTCCTCACAGGAGGTAGGGTTTTGCAGGAGGGAACTGAAGCTCATGGGGAGTAAGACTTTGTCCACTGTTGCCCAGCTAGTGAGTGGCAGCACCAGGATTCTAAGGCAAGCCTCCTCATTTCAAGTCAAGCAGTCTTTCTACTGTATCATGCTGCATCCCTGAGCCTGAAGAACTCTCAAAAGGCAAGAGTTACCCATCTGGTCCAATCCCCATTTCAAATACAACTCTATCTAAGTCAGCTGAGACAAGGAGCTGTTAATCCTATTTATAAATATTTCCAAGGACACAGATTCCATAGTATCTCATGGTACCTATTATAATATTCAATTACTTATAATCAAAAAGGTCTTTAAGTGAAACAACTGCAATTTTCATGCAATTTAAGCTCAATTCCCCATTGTTCTTCCTAATGAGAGAAAACAATTATTCCTAATCCTCTGCGTACAAGCTCTTCATTGAGAATACCTTAAAAGCTACTAAATAATTATACCTTCTTTAATTTTTCCTCCTAAGTCCAGAAATGTAGTGAGAATTAAACCATAAACTGTCTTAGAATCGGCTCAAAACTTCTAAATCAAGGTTAAAATTATTGGGCTTCTTCTCAAATTTATTTGTTTGTTTGTTTATTTATTTAGCTTTTTGGAGGGCAATTGGGATTAAGTAACTTGCCCAAGGTCACACGGCTAGTATTTGTGTGTGTGTGTGTGTTAAGTGTCTGAGGCCAGAACCGAACTCAGGTCCTCCTGACTCTGGGGCCGGCACTCTACTCACTACACCACCTAGCCACCCCTCTTCTCAAATTTAGATCAAATCATGGGATCATAGATTTAGAGCAAGGAGGGATCTTGGAAGCCAACTGGTTCAAATGCCTGATTTTATAAGAGGCCTAAAAAAACAGGAGCCCAGGACCCATAGGTCAAGTGACTTGTCCATAGCCCACAAGTAGTCACTGGCAGAGCAAGGATTCAAACTCTGATCCAGACCACCTTCCAGACATGAATCCCATGCACTTGCCAAGGAAAATTCTCTGTCTGTGCAAATGGCTCCCAAGACTCAGGAGTGAGTGCTGGCTTAGCAGAGATCAAGCTAAGGCACACCCTAACTCTTCCTCCTGACTCCAAAAAACCTTCCAAGCCAGCCAAAGGATTATACTTGCTTTCTAACTGTTGAGCAGAGTTGTTCACTCCATCGTAGAGTCTGCTGAAAAGTGACCTGTCAAAAACTATAAGGAGACACTTGCACCGAACTCATATTTCAGCTTTTATGTAAACTGATGCCAATAGACTTTCACCTTATCTTCCTAAGATCAAATATAAGAAACAATTCTTTACTTTTATACAACTGCTAAAGAGAATTGCCGGAAAAAAATGCCATCACTGAGCATATACGGTTAATTCCAAGTTCGTATTTCTCAACTATAAAAGCAGACCTGACCACTGAAGAAATTCCAAACTTTCTCCTAAATTCTGAAGTTCCCAAAGACCTTCTCTTTTTCCTTTTCCTTACCACTTGCACAGTCTACACTCAAGCATCCCCAAACACACCCATAAAGACACAGTTCTTCAGGAATATCAATGGTTCTAGCCCACAACCCTCAGCTATCATCCCTGTGGAGAGGCGGCCTGGCAACCCAAGAACCAGAAAGGAAAGTTCTTGACACCAGAGTCCTTGGCTCTGTCAAATGGCTCAACCTCAGAAACTGATACCACTTTATCCATGGAAAAGATGTTAATGTTTTCTTTGCTGCTACACCCGAAGGTCCACAGGACTTTTCCATTTGATTGTTGGCTAAAACCTTCCATATGCGTTGTCTTCCCAATTAGAATTGAGCTCAGAGAGAGCAGGGACTGATTTACTCTCCTAGCTGTATCCTCGGTGGTAAGCACAAAGTGAGCACTTAATAAACACTTCATTCATTCATTCATTCCTTTCTTGAAAGTCTCTCCTCCTATAGCTCTTCAATCTTGTTTCTTCCAAACTCTGTCAAGCGCTTCCCCTCAATTACTCCTTGTTACTAGGACCAACGTTCCCCCTGGTTATCCTTCTTTATGCTACTTCCCTGGCTTTTTTTCCCTGTCACCTAGCTAGAAGATTTTCCTGACATCCTCTGCTCATCTCCCTCTACCCTCCACCATTCTAGAAGCTTGCCTATTTCCACTTTTGACTCTTGTACTGATGGTTTTCCTATGAGCATGTGTCCCCGATGGCCAAGGGGATCTATGATCTCAACAAGATGGAGCAGTGGCAGAGGAGCTGCCCCATCTTGTAGTCTGTCCTGAGCAGCATGGCAAGCAGAAAAGGTGATCAAGAATACAAGAAGTACCCTTTTCTCATTTTCACTAATCCAAATGCTACAACTTCCTCTCAGATGAACACAAAAGTCCAAATCCTTGTGAAACATTCTCACACTAACAATATACCCTGATCTTTCCTTTTCTCCTAAATAGCTATGCATTTACATAAGCAATCTACACTCAAGCTTCAGAATTCTCTGGCTCATTCCCTTACATGCTGTCTCTCCAAATATATGGTAAACTCCTTGTGGGTGAAGACTGTACTTTCTTTCATATCCCCCAGAACATTTAACCAAGTGCTGAACATATACAGTAAATGAACAGATAAATATTTATTAAGTATCTATGTGCAGTGCACATATTGGGAAGGCTAGATAGCTCAGGAGACAGGATGCTGGCCTGGAGTCCAGAAGACCTGAGTTCAAATCCAGTCTCAGACACTTTGCTCTGGAGAAGGAAATGGCAAACCACTCCAGAATCTTTGCCAAGAAAAACCCATGGACAGTACTGACATGCTATAGTCTACAAGGTCACAAATAGCTGGACATGACTGAACATTGAACAACAAATGTGCAATGCACAAAGTTAAAACATTGCAAGGGACTGAATCAGACAGAACATTTTCTGAAAAACATGAGCTGCCTGAAATTGAAACTTAAGTTAAAAGGCTAAAAAAAAAAAAATAAAAGTAGGTCAGCATCCTTTGGAAGGAATGGTAAAATAATTCAAAAGGAAAGACAGGAAATGCAATGGCAACACAAGATATATTCATGGCTAAGCACCAATACCCCTGCATAAGAGTCATCATTACCAGTGAAAGGAGGAAAAAAAATAACTAAGTGAAATATGGCAACCAAAATTCACATTTGCCCTTGCCAGGAAAACAAACGACCCCTAAGCCAATATGACTGGCAAACTAAGATCTGAAAGAGTGGGGAACCTGTGCTTTGACCCCCGACAGCTGTGAAGTCATTCATCCCTGCTTCTATTCAGATTCTCACACCCAGCAAGGAGTTTGAAAGCAGGGCAAGGAGGACAGTTGCACTATCCCTGGAACCCAATCATCACTCTATTTCTTGTGCCACTGGTGTGGACCAGCTTGCTTATACTGGACCCTGTTTCTCACCACCCCCACCCCCAGCCCTGCCTTTGGTTTCAATCCCTGCTTCAACTACTTGTTCCCCCAAACACCTCTTGGTTTCTTCCTATATCTTGATTACCTCAATTCCTATTTTCTCAAAGCTGTGATAACATTTGCCCCAAAGCTCCACCTATCTGATTCCTATTTACCCATCAAGGCTCAGTTTCAAATACTATCTCCTCCATGGTGCTACCCTGATGCCCTCTACCCTAAGTCATTTTCATATTTTATTTTGACTGAGCTGTTATTCAGTTGTTTTAGTCACATCTGACTCTTTGTGACCCCATTTGAGTGGTTTGCCATTCCCTTCTCTAGCTCATTTTAGAGATGAGAAAACTGAGGCAAACAGGGTTAAGTGACTTGCCCAGGTTCACACCGTCAGGAAGTGTCTGAGGCCAAATTTCAAATTAGGAAGATGAGTCTTCCTGACTCCAGGCCCAGCACTCTATCTACCACACTACATAGCTGTCCCAAATTCCATCTATAGCGTACCTCTCCCCATTAAATAGTAAGCTCTGTAATAGCAAGGATGTGTGTCAGATTTATCTGTGGATCTCCCACCACCCTCTGCGGTGTTATGAACATAAATAGATTCTTGATAAATATGGATTGTTATGGCTTGCTGACATCAAACTACACTGTCTCTATTCCCTGCTGATCCCTTTCCTGTTACCATGGAACAATGGCCATGTCCCTTGAACTTTTGATATCCTTCCTAACACTCTGGCCTTGAACCTGCAATTTCAAGGCATAGGAAATCTGCCCATAGCTGCCAAAAGTGGTATGCATGGACCCAGTCAATCCCAGCCTGCTTCATGTGCTTTAGGGTTGATTTAAGAATCCGTTTAATAGCCTGATGCGGCAGTAAGAACCCTAGGATGAGAGAGAAATGGGACTCAAGTCTGAGACCTAGCTCTGTAGCTTACTAACTAATTCTAGGAACCCTGCTCCCTTTGTTATCTAAATGGAAATGGTATTTCCATCACCTACTTCACAAAGTTGTTATAAGGAAAGTACTGGCTAAGCCTTAAAGAGTGACAGAAATGTGAGTTAACATCACCATCACCACATTTAATAACTCAGTTCAAAACAACAAACCTTATTAACCAACTATTCTGTGCAAATGATAAACAGAGGTTGAAAGAAGAAGCAGATGGTGACAAACAGTCAGGGGACAATCTGTGAGTGTCTTGAGAGCTGAGACTCTTGGTCTTGTCCTTCTCTCACCAGTTACACATGCATGCCACATAGTAAGTGGCAGTGTTACTGAAGCTTGCTTGACTGACTGACCCAAATCAACACTGAAAAGCGATACTTATTTCAACCAGTGTACTGTTGATGGCCATAAAAAGCATGCATACTTCTTAAAAACCTGCTATGCTATGATATTTTCCCAAGAGGTGGAGTTCAAGTTATGCCTGGCTCTACTGAGTGGTCTCCACTTTTTTTTGACAATCCAATTACTGGCATGTTCCTTAACATGACACCTGGGGGGTTCAAAGCAACAATAACAGAGAACCCTGAGCTAAGGAAAGGCTGACCCCCTCTAAAAGTGGACTTTGGACTTAAGTCTGATCAAAGGCCCATCTAGAACATTAGTTGAAGAAAAGAAATTAACCACATAATACATATAAAGCACTGGACACTTGGGTAGGGGAATAACAAAATAAACAGAAACACAATTCTAATGTTGCAAGGAGCTTTTGACCTGACTGGGGAGACAAATTATGCATATAATCAAACAGATGAAAAACACTTATAAATGCTCCCCTTCTTTCCATCCCCCCCAAAAAAAACCCCAATTAAATATCAGTAGGGCTTCAAGGTGATGCAGGATATGCTCAGAATGGGTATGATAAGGGAAGGCTTCCTGGAAGAGGTTAACTTTAACCAGAACCTTTATTGATGCAAGCCCATCCAGGCCATAGGGTAAGGTCTTTGAGGGCAAGGTGTCTTTATACTAGTGTCCCCTACAGGGCTCAGCAAGGTACTGAACCAATTGTAAGTTACACAATAAATACTTGTTGCACTGAATGTAAGGGGCTGAAATCCAGGGACCCTAGCCCTAATATGCACAACTTAATGTTTACATCTCAGGTGTTATTGGCCATTTAGACTATCCCAGGCCTTCTCTGCCTACTGGGAGTAGGCCATCAGAGCCAGGACATACTCGGCATGCTGCAGGGTAGGGCAGGGAACTGAGTGATGAACAAAGTCTCAGTAGCACAGTAGAACCACAATGGCTCTAGCTCACACAATCAACATCCTAAGAATGTAGAACGGGAAGTGACCTTTAAAGGCTACCCTAGGCCAACACTCTCGTTTTACAGAAAAGGAAAGAAGCCCAGAAAGGGTAAATGATTTGCCCAGGGTCACAGAGGTAGTAAGAAGCAGCTTTAGGGTATGCACCCAAAGCCACTGATTCCAAATCTAGGGCTCTATTGCTATGCTTGGTTCTTTCAGGATGACTGAAAAATGGCCAATGGAGAGAAAGAAGAATGCCTGCTACAATGAATGATAAGTCGATCAGCTTCTACAGAGAAAATTCCAGATTTCAAAATATCAGCAAATACTCAGCAACAGCCCCATAAATATACTTTTCCCTTCACGATATTTTGATACTTTCTAGTTTCTCACTATGTAGGGAGCAGACCTATAAAACACTTGCCTCTTACCCTGTGGTTCTTAATATATGCAGCATTTTAAGCAGATGAACAAAAAAATCAACTATCCCCTCCCCCTATCCTTTCACTACACTTTAGAAAAGAAATAGAACAAAATCTAAGGGCATTGTCCTGTTTGAAAGTGGAGAGGGGATAAATGGAAGATGCTCACAGAAAGGGGCTTATGTTAAGGGGCATTATCAGTCCTTGAAATGATGACCTCTGAGTAAATTTAGAAGCACCAGAACAAGAGCCTGGTGGTGGGAATAGCACTGGCCTTGGAGAAGATCCATGTTTGAGTCCCCAGGCTATGTGAAAACTATGTGACCTTGGCCATGTCATGTAATCTCTTAAGTTTTGATTTCCTAATCTGTAAAATGAAGTGATTGGACTGGTGATTCCCAAGGTGTCTTCCAGCTCTGACCTTCTGTGATCTAGTGAACCACTGATTTCCCTGTGGAATCAAGGGGCAGAATCGTAGATATTTCAAGGGGAAAGAGACCTTGGAGATTATCTATGAAAGTGATCTAGCTTTACATCAGTCCAGCAACAGATAAACTAAATGCACTACAGGTCATCTTTTTAAACTTCCAGAAGTGAAATAAAAAAGCATTTATTAAGCATTTACTATGTGCCAACCACTATATCAAGTACAGAAGATATAAACAGAAAAATGGAGACAGTCTGTGCTCTCAAAGAACTCAAACTCTAATTGAGGGGGGACAATACACAACACAAAGTTCAAAAGTGAGGACAAATGGAAAGGTCCAAAAATTCTAAGGGTACAAAGGCCGGGAGGATGGCAAGGCCCAGGGGTCCCAGGGTTATACAAGTAGGTCAAATGACACTGCCAAGGAACTGAAGGAGAAAGAGACAGGACAGAGGACAAGACCCCTGTGTCATGAGGAGTAAAGATAATGATTCCCATTTGTGCAATGTGTACACAGTCAAGCAGCAAGAAGGGTTGGCCACGATGGTGAGAGCTATTTCCAGCACC
This sequence comes from Petaurus breviceps papuanus, assembly GCF_028583685.1. Taxonomy (NCBI): domain Eukaryota; kingdom Metazoa; phylum Chordata; class Mammalia; order Diprotodontia; family Petauridae; genus Petaurus; species Petaurus breviceps. The sequence continues at coordinate 16,328,118 of NW_027185896.1, read as the reverse complement.
TGGTGACAGCAAAGTGACAAAAGCTGAGCAATAGGCAGTCTGATTTTCTCCAAGTTTTCTGTAGAATTTCCCCCATATTGTACAATAGCTAAATATAATAAAAGCTTAATTACTTGAAATACTTGGGGTTTGTTTTTTTTTCTATTTAACTGATTTTGAGTTGAGAGGTTAAACTTCGGGCAGCTTTGCTGTTGTGAAAACAGCATGTGTCTTGGATTAAAAAAAAAATCTGGGTTCAAGTTTCAGCTGTGACAGTTAGTACCTACATGATCCCAAACAGGTCACCTGCCTCTCTGTTAGCCTCAGATTATTCCCTCATTTCTCAAGTGGAGATAAGAATACTTGCACCACTAGCCTCATGAGGTTGTTTTGTGGCAAACTGTTTTAAAAACCTTAAAGTGTTATTAAGTAGGAAGATGAGTTAGTATTACTATTCAATTCCACATCAAAAACTGTCCTGAAATATGTTAGTAACCTTTTCTACATTAATTACTGTAGTTTCTGAAACAATTGAATCTTTCTTCAAATGAGCATCTTATAATGCTTCAAGGTCAACATGACTAATGGTCATTCGATACTTTTACATTTAGAAGATGCAGGAAAACTGAAAGGAGAAAATATAATAAGTGCCTAACAAGTGGTCATGTGTTTTAAAAATAAATCTCAGAAAAAAAAAAAAAACAATAAATCTCAGGGGGTGGCAAGGTGGCACAGTGAATAGAGCACCAGCCCTGGAGTCAGGAGGACCCGAGTTCAAATCCAGTCTCAGACACTTAACACAAAACTAGCCATGTGACCTTGAGCAAGTCACAACTCCAAATGCCCTACCTTCCCCCCCTCCAAAAAGCAAAAAAAAAAAAATCTCAGGTGATTTTTCTTTTTCCCCATAAAATTAAATTTAGAAGAAAAAAAAATCTGGTTACTCTCTTAAGGGTTAAGATTATATGAAATAAAGCTGAATTTTAACACTCAATTTTGGAGCTGAAAGGTGACTTATATGTCAGTCAACTAGTCCACTCCTTTCACTTTACAGAAAAGTAAATTAAGGTGCAGCAAAGGAAAATAACAAGCAGCATAGTCTAAAAAAATTTTATTTTCATGTCATTTCTTGATTTTCCTTCCCAATTATTTTCTGACTCTTCTATTATAATTGCACTAGAAGAATAGAGTAGGGTAAGGAGAAGGGTGACTGTCTTAGGAAATCTCTGCATAAAGTTAAATATAACTAGTGAAAACAGGAAAAGCACTGGAGGACCCAGGTTAAAACTAAGCCCTGCTACTTAACTATCTGCATGAACTTGTTGGACAAGGCTTCAGTTGTCTCATTTCTATAATGAGGATTGGACTACAAACGTTAGAGTGCATAAAGACGTATTTGCCAGATAAGCATATCCCAATAGAGTGCATAAAGATGTATTTGCCAGAAAAGCAGATCCCAACAGTTGCTAGACCACAGCTCAAATGATGTCAAGTAGACAACTCCAACTCAACACATCCAAAAGTGAACTCATTATTTTTCCCCCTAAGTCTTTCTGGCTTCCAAACTTCATTATTATTGTCAAGGGGACTATCACGCCCCCAGTTCCCAGGCTCCCAGTCTAGATGTCACCCTCGACTCTTCACTATCTCTCACCTCCCTCCCCCATTCACTCTGTGGCCAAAGCCTGTCAATGTCACCTTTACAAGATCGCTCAAAATTACTCCTTCTTTCCCCTGATATACTTGGTACAGGACGCATTACCTGGTGGCTAGACTAACACAATGGCCTGCTGGTTTGCTGGCCTGCCACAAGTCTCTCCCCAGTCCAGCACTTTAGTCCATCTTGAATTCAGCTACTGATGATCTTTGTAAAGCACTTGCCAAACTCTTAATAGCTCCCTATCACCTCCAGGATCAAATACAAAATCCTGTTTGGCGTTCAAAGCCCTTCAAAACCTACCCTCTCCACCTACCTTTCCAGTCTTCTTATACCTCAGTATGACACTGGCCTCCTTGCTATTCCACAAACAAGGCACTCCATCTCTCCATTCTGAGAATTTTCTCCAGTTGTCTTCCATGCTTGAAATGTTCTCCCTCTTCATCTCCACCTACTGGTTTCCCTAGCAGCCTTCGAGACACAGTTAAAAGCTTACCTTTTTCAGGAAGCCTTTCCCAGTCCCTCTTAATCCCAGTGCCTTGCCTCGGTTAATCATTTATGTGTTTGTGCCTGTGAGCTCCTCAAGGGTAGGGACAGTCTTTTGCCTTTCTTTGTAATCCCAGCCCCTAGCACAGTACTTGGCACATAGTAGATACTAAAGAACACTTAGAGACTGACTGGATTCGACACTTATTGAATTAAAGTTCTTTTAGGATCTAAATTTCAAAGCTCTCATAATTTGTGTCCCAACTACACTAGATTTTCATTACAACTATAAACACAAGGAAAACTCCAAGGAATCATCATTCTCACCATAGTACATAAACAAGTCCTTCACGAGTTTGCAGCTTATTTTTCCAGGCACTTGTTCCACTTAATTTGAGTCTCACTGTTCTTCCTATGGCTAGTTTTTTTCTTAATGTCTTCAAAATAAGACTCATAGTTCTTTATTTTTTTCCTGTGCCTAGTATAGTACCCTGAATACAGAAGGTCCTCAGGTAATGTTTGTTGAATTGAACTATGATCTACCCACCAACTGCTGCAGCATACCTAGCTGGAAATACCTCATTACAACCACTAATACTTAGGCCCATTTTATTTCCATATATACTGCCCAAGGCCTGTAGTTAAGTCATCATGTGCTTAAAAGTACCAATCATTCTTTCCCTGTAAGAAAAGTTCTTTAAACAATTAAACATTGGCCTTTTCCTTTAAAAAGTCAACCATATATTTTAAAAAAATTCACATTTTTGTTATTTCCCAAAATGAGGCTCTGAGGCCAAAAATTTCAAGTTTATTTAATAAATATTTGTGAATCTGTTCAACGAATGTTTATTGATAGATTAGTGTTTATTTGTTAGGTATTCTAGGCAATGTAAGATTACAGAAATGTGTAAGTCCTTGCCCTCCAAGTGCCTACAATGTAGCTGAGAAGATAAGTACACAAATAACTATATGGAAAATACCATATGAACAACAGAGCTAAAGCATGTTATAGGAGTTCAGAGATGGGATAGATCATTTTAAGCTGTCATCAAGAAAGGCTCTATGGAGGCCATGGAAATTGAGTTGGACCTTTAAAAAAATGATTATAGACAAGTAAAACTTATCTATAATCTTAAATCTTGAAGCCTGAAGAGAACTGAGAGATAATGACAAAGGGTTCTCAATCCTTTTCATTTCATGAACCCCCTTTGGTAGTCTGATGAATCCTATGGACCCCTTTTCATGATGTTTGTTGCCTACATTTACAATGAAAGGAAATGCTAAATTTCAGTTAGAGGTTGGTGGAAAAAAAAGGTGTAATTTTTTTTTTTTGAGGAGGGAAGGCAGGGCAATTGGGGTTAAGTAACTTGCCCAAGGTCACACAGCTACTAAGTGTCTTACATGTCTGAGGCCGAATATGAACTCAGGTCCTCCTGACTCCAGGGCCAGTGCTCTCTTCATTGCACCACCTCGCTGCCCCAAGATGTAATTTTTTCTAAGTTTACAGAGTTCCTGAAACTCAGCAATGGTCTACTTGGGGGTGTCTGTGAAGATCAGGTTAAGAAACCCTATTATAGACCAGCTCCTACCTGAAGCAGGATACCCTTTTATAACACCCCAGACAAAAGATCATTAGCCTCTGCCTGAAGACATCCAGTAACTTACTACCTAAGACAACCAATTCCATTTTAGGATAGATCTATTATTAGCAAGTTGTTGAGACAAAATGCTTCCCTCTTAACTTGGTCTTAGGTTCAGCCCTATGTGACGGGCCTAAGAGATAAGGGGGAGGGCATGTGAGACTAGCATGAACAAAGGTTTAAAGGCAGAAAAATACAAGGCATATATTTGGAGCCTGTGTGGCAAATAAGACTAATCTGACTTTGAAAGACAGTTTGGGGGGGAGGGGATAAATAGTAGGAGACAGGTAGAGAGAAGTGATACAAAGGCAGAGGGAAGTCAAACCAGAGAAAGCTCTTCAACATTTACAAGCTGTGTGACCATAAGGCAAGTCACTTAACTTTTCTGGGCCTCAGTTTCCTCATTTATGAAATAAAAATTCTGAATTAGAAGGCCTCTAAGCTGCCTTCTTGCTTTAGATCTAGCATTGTATGATCCAGATTCCTGATTCCTACCAGGCCAATGGACTTTATCCTGTGCATGATGGAAAGCAAATGAGTTTCTGTGCAAGAGAAGAGTCTGGTTAGAATGTTTTGGAAAGATTAATCTGGTCAGAGGGCTCACAACAGGCTGCAAAGGGGAAGAACTAAAGGGAAGAAGGCTCCTGACACAATGTGGCTATATGTAATGAAGGCCTGACATTTGACAGAGGCAGCACAAGAATATAAAGGAAGAAAGGATGGGAAAAAGTCAAAGAAAGAAATGAAAGGCCTTGGGACTGAGGGAATACCAGCTCATCAAAGGAATAGCTGCCTCTTTCTTAAGGAGTGGCAGAGTTTCTTCTGTGATTTAGTCAATGTGGTTGGATGAAACCCTTCTGTGCCTCAGTAGATGGTTTCATGAAATGCTATGCCAAAGTGGTTTATGCCCTTATTACCAAGGCCTTCCATATTTTAGTATTTTATGTGTCAGAGGTGGGTCTTGAACTGAGGTCCTCCTGTCTCCAAAATCAGTTCTCTATTACAACATGCTGCCTTCCAAACAGACTTGTAATGCTAACAAAGTGCTTTACACACATGACCTCTTAATCCTCATAACAACCATGGCAAGTAAGTGAATGCTATTATTATGTTCATTTTACAGATGAGGAAACTGAGGCTCAGAATACATGACTTGTCCAGGGTATGGAAGCGAGCCCTGGGAGTACACCAGTGCTTAGGGAGCAGAACATGGGGGATAATCTGGTAAAGGAGACTGAGGATTGGTCAGACAGTTTGGAGAAGAGCCAGGGAAGAACATGGTCATAAAACCAGGAGAGAGTATTTAAGAGAAGGGGACGGTCAACAGTATGAAAGCTGCAGAAAGGTCAAAGAGAACTGAGAATTGGTCATCTAATCTAGCAACTAAGAAATCCCTGGTAAATAGAGTAATTTCAATGGAAGTCAGGAAAGAAAATGGAGGCAACAAGAATAGATGGCTTTTTCTCAGAATTTGACTGGGAAAAGAAGAGTATCAAGAGACCGTGAATTTGGCTGAGGGAGGAACAGAAGCAAAGAGTGGTCCCAGAGGAGTCAAAGAACAAAGATTAGGAAGAGAGATGTTGAGGGGCAGATTGATCATGCTAAAATTGAGTAAAACTTCTTGAATTAGGAAAAAAAAACTTACACCATTAATTTAGGCTTCCTGCACTTGGTAAAATATCAAATAAGTTGTATTCTACAGTTGGGGACCCATGAAAACACAAACTAGATACATAAGCACAAGCATGACAGACACCTGTAGTTGACTTGCCTTGTTACCTTTCCAAAGTGTTCAGTTTAATGCTCACAGACAGAAACATACTTAGAAAAGGTTCCTGCTTTCTTGCCTTAAGTACAATGAGAGTTTTCCAAGACAGTAATTAATGGTTACTTTCGGGTAATGTGATTCTTACAAATAGTGATGGCTTAACCATTCATGGACATGTTGTCAGTTCAAAAAACTTGCAAATCCCACCACATGTAACCTGTTAGCAGCTAAAACTCTGAAACTTCCTTTTGTCCCAGAAAAGTAAACAGATGCATAATCTATTATTTTTTCACATCTTCAAATCAACTGCATAAATCATTGCATGCTTTGGTTCCTTGACAGTCTATGTTTGATTACATCACTCTTCACCTAACTTCCTAAATGCTATTAATGAGAATGACAAACCTGACATGAGTTTAAGAATGAAACACATCATGCAGTTTGGCATTCTGGCAAACCTGGTATACAAGTCTTTGCAGGAAGTTATTAAAGGGTTACAGCTCAGAAAAAAAACAAGAATGTGCAATTATACAAGGAAGCTAGGTAGAGACCTAGCATCACTTCCCTTCTTTGGTTCCCACTTTAATCATCTATACAAAGAGGGACCTAGCCCAGATAACCCCTAATATCTTTCTAGTCCTAATTTTATGTTACTTTCCACTCAATGTTCTTTACAGAAGTCATGAGAAGTCAGGAAAAAAACACATCTATTTTTTTTTCACATCTATTCTTAACACTCTAATGGGGATCAAAATAATGAGTGAAGAATTTATATATGGTATTACAGGAGATACAGCTTAGTACTAGACTGCGGAGGCCTTGAATGCCAGGCAAGTAGAGCATTAATAGTGATGTCTATAGATAAATAGACAAACAATATGAAGGTCTAAACTCAACCTAATAGAGGAACTATTAAAATTATTGTCATAAGGTAATACCAGAGGAGTACAAGGGGGTTTCTAATGAGATGATAATTCATAGAAACAGTGGATGTGTGTCATGCCCCAAGTGGATGCCCAGCTGGCACTCCTTCCCAATCAAAATGCAGTCCTGCAGTGGATAACAGGTGCAGCTCTCTCAAGTGATTTCACGACCCATAGCAGAGTCTCTGGACTCTAGATTAGGGGTTCTTCACTTTTGCTGTGTCTGGACTCCTCTGGCAATCTGGTAAAGCTTCCAGATACCTTCTCGGAATAATGTTTGTCAATGTATAGCACTAACCTCTGCTTTAGGATATGGTATTTAATGCATACTGAAATCCCTTGGGATTTTTGTTGGTATTTTAAAAAATGCTATATAAATGCAGAATTAGGCACAATCTTATTATCAAGCAGTTTTGTGTCACTGTCCTTAGAGAATGTATTTTTGTAGATGGATTTAAGTGTGAGAAAGTGTTAGATGATTTAAAAAAAATTGTATCAACCTAAAAAAATACTATCTAAAATTACAAGCTGATAAGGGAAAAATGCCTTTCTCCAATTCCACACACTTCTTTTTGTTCCCTTCCAGAGTTGCCTATGATGATCATTATAATGATTTCCTGTCTCTCCAAAGGGAGTGGAGGGTAATGGTGGTTGTTGGGGAGGAGGAAGGCATGACCAAAAGAATATGATTTGTCCCAAAGGCAGTACCAACTTCCTAGAGCCAGTTCCGCTACCAAACACACTGGATTCTGACCCAAAGTTATACAGTACATAACAAGAGGTATTATACTAAAAATTTACTGTACAAACTGCATGATTCATGGGTGTTTTTACAACTTATCTTTTATCTGGTTTAGTGGCCCTTCTAGGAGAACAATTCTTTCTACTGACACTCACTCAAGCAAAATGAGACAAAGGTGGTCTTTCATCCACCCCAGAGCACTCTCTACTCTGAACTACTCAACATCACAGAGACAACCCTGACAGATTTCTGTGAGCTTAGGATAATCAGAAATCCAGCCAAATCAGCACTTCTCTCCCTAATCTCATCTGAAACCAGCTACCATCTGCTGCTATCACAGCATTATCATTGGGGTCTTTTATCCTAACAGTTTCCATTGGTACCTCTGAAAAGTTGTCTAAGAGATTCCCCGATGGGCTTACTAAATACCAGGCAAGAGGGAAAAAAAGACAATCCTCACTATGAAAAGAAAAGAGGCTTTTAGCAGTACTGTTTATGAACAGAAGGGCTCTGTGTAGCTGCTTTTTCTCTCCCCAAGGTTCCTCCCTTTGATTTCATTAGAGGAAGAGCTGCGGGACCTGTCCTTGGCCCAATTCTGTCACCAGTGACATAGATGAAAGCATGCTTATCAAATTTGTAGAAAACAGAAAGCTAGGAAGGACAGCCAGCATGTCAGATGGCAGAACTAGGATCCAAAAGTCAGGATGGGACAAAGACCCAAATCTAATAAGAGGAGATTCATTAGCAATAAAGGTAAAGTTCCACATCTGGGTTCAAAAAGTGAACTGTACGGGATGGGGAAAGGCCTGGTTACAAATAATTTTTTTGTGAAAAATGACCAAGGGATGTTGGCGAATTCCAAGCTTAATGAATTAACAATGTTAATTAACACAGTAGCTAAAACAGCTGATGTGATCTTAGACTACTTGAACAGAAGTGTAGCATTTAGAATAAAGGAAATGCTAGACGGCAGTCCTTTGGACTGGTCAGGCAGGATCTGTTTAGTGTTCACTTCTGGGAACCTCACTTTAGCAACGATACTGACAAGTCGGAGCATACAGGGATGCAATCAGGATGGTGAAAAAACTATGTCATGTCAAGGGTCAGATGAAGAAATTGAAGACATTTAGTCTGGAAAGGAGAAGATATAGAAGGAATATGATTATGGTCTTCAGCTATCTAAAGGGCAGTCATGTGGAAGAAAAATTAGGCATGTCTCCCTTAGCTCTAGAGAAGAGACCCAGGAGCAATGGCTGCAAGTGGCATGTAAGAAAAAAATGCCCTGATAATTAGGGCTATGCCCAAGGATGGGCTGCTGCTCCTGTGGTCTTTGAGCAGAAGTTAGAAGATCACTTGTGAGGAATGAGGCAGAGAGGATGCCACTCAGGCAGAGGCCAGGCAAGATGCCCTCAAAAGTCCTTTCTAGCTCTGAATTTCTGTGATTCTATGAATACTATGGAATTGGATCTTTACCTTGGTCATTTGTTTTATCCCCTCTCAGCAAAAGGCAACTGAAATCCTACAATCACCTGATGAATCTGTATCATCAAACAATGTGCCTTGCTAGCAGAAAAGGCCTCTTCTAGAATGGAAAATTCCTTTAGCCTCAATCTTGAGTCAGCTAGATGGTACTGTAGCTACAGCACTGGGACTGCAGTTAGTAAGAACTAAGTTCAAATCTACCCTTAGACACTGCCTAGCTGTGTGACTCTGAGCAAGTAACTCAACCTGTTTGCCTCAGTTTCCTCAACTGTAAAATGGGGATAAAAGCAGCACCTCCCTCATAAGGCTACTGTGAGGACCAAATGAGATATTTGTAAAGCACTTAGTACAGCCTCTGGCACATTGTAGGTGCTATGTAAACATTCCTCATTAGCTTGTCATCATTTTATTCCCCCACCATGGGCTGAGCATGAGCTCGGTTTTGTACATAGCAAACATGCAAATGCTTGCAGAATTAATGTTTGGTGAATACATATGACCTTTTTGTATCTATAATCCTTTTGTATAATTTTTTTTTACTGTCCTTCCTTGTTAAGAAATGTTGGCAATATTAATAAGATATTTTGGCAAGTATATTTCTATTGTCTCCAAGAAAAGGAAATAAAAAAGATTATACAGCACCCAGATTTTATCCAACAGCACAAGAAAAATAAGCTAAGGAAATACAGTGTGTGTCACTTTAATAAAATATTTATGTTACAAGTTATCTTTTTTCTCTTAAGCAGCTGTCAGTGCTTCCTGAAATAAATTGATAAGGTTAAATGAATAAAAATTGACTGGTGATAATAGCTGGGAGAAGCCACAAAAGAAGCTGCGGTGAGCTGCTGGGGATGTGCAATTTCAAATGTTTCTGAAATTGTTCTCTCTCTGTCTCTTACTGTCTCTGTCTCACACACAACATACACATCATAGTTTCTCGAAAGGGTTACAGCAGAGATGTCAAACATAAAGTCTGACAAACAGGCAGCCCACATACATGCCTGAGTGTGGCCTAAATGAGATTAAAATATCATTCCCATCTGGTCTTTATATGTTGATATATTAATAAAAAAATCTATAAATACGTGTGGTTTTCTGAGTCAACATCCTTAGGTATGGTTTGGTGGCCCTCATTTCTATCTGTTTGATAGCACTGATGTTCGGTGTCAAAATAATTAAAGCAGAAGGCAGTGGGTGGGGGCCTTCTCTTGTGGCTACCCCTCCCTAGCCTACAGGTTTTATCAGTCTCATCTGCTTCCCTCATGCTTAGGTACCAATGGCACAGAAATGCCTGAAGGGCAGGCACTATACTATTTTTACCTTTCTATCTATCCCCTAGGACAGTACCTTTGAACACAGCAGGCTTGAAAGGTCTAGTCCACTATCTGAACATGGAGAGATATGTGAAGATCTACAGTTAGCTTATTTTCTGGCAGAGTATGAAGTTTTTGGTTTGTTGGGTTTTGTTTTGTTTTTTATGTTCTATGGTCACCTTATCACTTACCACTAATGTATTTTGCACCTAGTACTACTAAAGACCACGTTAAGTTAGAACCATTTATTTTGCCTGCCAATAAGGTCCAGATTCTGACCCTTCTTTTCTTTTTTTTTTTTTTTTGCCTTTTGGAGGGCAATTGGGGTTAAGTAACTTGCCCAAGGTTACACGGCTAGTTTTTTTGTGTGTGTGTGTGGATGTTAAGTGTCTGAGGCCAGAAACGAACTTGGGTCCTCCCGACTCCGGGGCTGGCACTTTACTCACTGCACCACCTAGTCGCACCCCCTGACCCTTATTTTCAAGACCTTAAATAAAATCCAACAAACTTTGAAGAAACACATGTACTTTCAGAGAATCTTTAGCAGAACAGGAGGTAAAACCCTGGAATGAGACAGGAAAACTAGATTCTAGTCCTAGTTCTGTTACTAATTAGCTACTAACTAGACATCTTCTCACTATAAAATGAAAGTGGAATTAGATTATCTCTAAAGATCTGACATTCTACAGTTCCTCTGGTCTGGCATGCTGCAGCCTCACTGAGTAATGAATAATTATGAGTAAAAATGCAGATTTTTTTTCTCTAGGCCTTAAACTCTGTTTCTGGAGTGCAAGCAAAACACAGAACAACGAATTTTAAAGAAAGGAAGACAAAATGTATATGTAAGATATCTAATCATCTACAGGCATAGTCCCAGAATGACCTGGAGTTGAACTTCAGGTTATCACTGTCTTTCCTAGACTACTGGGTTTTTGGTTTGGTTTAGTTTTTTAAATACTTAACTTTCCAATACTTGGAAAGCTGTTGTACATTGTGGTGATGATGCTTCAGAAATATACAGCCAGGATGATAAAAAGGAATATGTTCCTATTACTATCCCTCCACTAAACTCTTCAGATGTTTCACTGTTGCATGGAGGTAACTCCAGTTTTTCAAAGGCTAGACCAACAAAGCCCAAGCTCTCTATGGCAAGCTAGAAAGACTTCAATGAATGGGTCCAGCAAGGACCAACTTGGTGTAATGGTAATAAAAACCTGAAGATCTTTCCTGCCCCTTGGCCCCTTGATAGGCTTAAGTGACTATGAAAACCTTCGCTGATTTGAAAATATACTCTGCCCCCAACAGGCTGAATGTGGTCACCTGGAGGCTGTGGCGGGAGATTTGTTTTTCAGAAACGCCCACACCTTGTTACTTTGTGTTTGGGCAGTGGGTCAAGAGGGTTGTGACATTCTCTGATCCAGGAGAAGGCTATATATATCCTGATGTGAAGTTTTGCTTTGGGGCTCACTTTGGGAAGTGCTGTGTGATTTGGCCAGATGAGTCTCTGGGTAGCCTTTGAGCCCCCCAGCTTTGAAAATCCTGATGTTGGTGCTTTTTTCTCTGGTAACTTATTAGGTATGAACGTAATGGTCAGATAGCTGGAAGCCCTGTCTGCTATGTTTCTTTACCTGTATTATTTTTGTCTGCTTGTAACTTCTGTTTGTATTCTCTGAAGTTCAGGGTGTTGACTTTTCCCCCTGAACTAGGTAAATGATATGCTTGATTGATTAAAGTAAGACTGTTAACCCATTTTGAGTTGCATTCCTTTAGAAAGGCAGATCTAAAAACCTGTGCTAGCAGCCATCCTGGGTATGCTAGGGTGCTTGCTGCTATACCTGGAGAAACACAGAATGTGTTATGATCAGGTGTCTAGCAATGATGAATATCTTCAACCACAGCAGCTCACAAAACCACAGCAGCTCGCTAAGGTGTGGAGAGGTTGAGATCTGCATCAGTAACTGTACTGCCAATAAGATCATGGCTCCTTGAGACAGGCCACTATCAAGACCTTGAACTATCTGACTATTTGATGAAAACTTAAAAAGATTATGATTTGATTTGATTGACATTTTCAGAGAACCCTGATTCGAAGTACCTAAATTTCATTCATTCACCCCTTCCCCTTTTTATTTCTTATCCTAAACTAAGATAAAATGACCAGTCACAGAGGAAGAGGAAGAAAGGGAGGACTGTGCAGTACAAGGATGTAAACAGTGTTGTAGAGGCTACTCTCCCTACGCTCATTACAAAAGGTGCAGGCACATATACACATCTGAATCTTTTCAAAGAAGTAGAAGTATCCATCCCCACCAAATGTTCTTCTTAGGAAAAGGGATGCCTTGCTCCTTGTAATATACAAGGAACATGCTCCAATGGAGGCAGGGAACGATACACCATAACCTGGATTCTTTCTCTACAAACCAATCCACCAGGATCCAGCTCCAGGGCTGAGGGGAGGCTGAGAGAACAAAGCATTCTACCTCATGTAAAATATCCTAAAGGTATTACATGCAGGGAAACAGTAGCACAAAATGCTGACTCCCAGAAATCCTCCCCCATTGGATATCTTCCAAGAGCCTTAGGGTGAGCCACAACGATGCTGCTCAGCTCCTAACTCAATTTTCCAGGGTGTACCTCTCACATAGGGTGTACCTCTCACACAGGGTGTACCCACCCACACTGTAGCCATTGTCAACTTCTTCAGTCACGTGATTCATGCTGAGACTTTAAGCAGAATTTCCTAATAAATGACTGGAAAGAGACCAGGGCTGACTTTTGAATGATTAATTATTCATGCTAAAAAGACTTTCCTGGCCCTGTGTTTCTGCTGGATTCTCTAAAAGTCAATTCTAATCAGTCACTGAGGATGAATCCCAAAGGACTGAGTGGATGTGGTGAGGGGTTGATGGAAGTGGTTTATGTATTAATATGCATGCACATACATACATGAACATACAAAGAGCACACATATTTAAAAGCAGGTACTTTGGGAAAAGCAATTGGCCCATACTCTTAAATTAGAAGGAAAAGAAAACAGTTGATCAGGTCAGAGGATCAACTGTAAAGAATTTCACAATTTCTTGTTCTAAATCACTATTGATTAGAGAAATGCAAATCAAAACAACTCTGAAGTACCACATCTCACCAGTCAGATTGGCTAAGATGACAAAACAGGAAAATGACAAATGATGGAGAGGATGTGGGCAAATTGGAACATTAATGCATTGCTGGTGGAGTTATGAACTGATCCAGCCTTTCTGGAGAGCAATCTGGAATTATGCCCAAAGAGCTATAAATACTTTCATATCCTTTGACCCAGCAATACCACTCCTAGGGTTATATCCCAAAGAGATCATAGAAGTGTGAGGAAGACCCATATGTACAAAAATGTTTATAGCAGCTCTTTTTGTGGTGGCAAAGAATTGGAAATTAAGGGGGTGCCCATCAATTGGGGAATGGCTGAACAAGTTGGGGTATATGCATGTTATGGAATACTATTGCGCTATAAGAAATGGGGAGCAGACAGTCTTCATATTTTCCTGGAGAGGCTTATACAAACTGATGCTGAGTGAGAAGAGTAGAGCCAGGAGAAATTTGTACACAACTACAGACACAACGTATGTGTGATGACCAACTTTGATAGACTGGACTCTTCTTAGCAATGCAGTGATATAAGTCAATCCCAAAAGACTCATGATGGAGAGAAATATGTGCATCCAAAGAAAGAACTAGAAAGAACTGAGTTTATATCCAGGTGGAAGCAAAATATCTGATCTTTTTCCTTTTCTTGTTTGGTTTTATGTCCTCTTTACCATTTTTCATTCCATCTGATACAATCCGTCTTTATAACCTGACTAAAGTATAATGTGAAAGTATTTACAGATCCTATACTTGACTATATGCCGCCATGTGGGGGAGAGGAAGGAGAGGGACAAAATGTGAAACTCAAGGAATTGTGGAATTGAATCCCGTAAACTAAAAGGAAACAAATTAATTTTTTAAAAAAGCAATAAATAAAAAGGAAAAAAAAAGAATTTCAGCATTTCTTCTGAAACACAATGGTTTTTCTTTCTGAACATCTGAACAAATTCTTGCCCCTTGTGTTAAAAGACGCCATTGCTAATAGCATTTTCATGGGGATACTCAAATCAGCACAGCCTACAAATAGAGTATCAGTAAATAACTATGTGAATTCCAAATGGGTTTCCTGATGTAACAATCCATATGATAATGTATATGGTATACAAATCGCATGTGTTAACATGCCCTCCAATTACATTCCTACTGGAGAATACTTTGTTTCCTTCTCCACCTAAAATTACATCATCAAGTAATTTAGTATAAAAAAAAGCTGAACAAGATTCCAGACTCAAATATGTTACTCTTAAAGTGAGTCTGATGAGAAATTGTGCACCTAGCATCAGTGGGCAAAACGAAATACTGCAATACTGTATTTCATCCAAGTTCAAATATGAGACATAAGAGATATCCCACTAGGGTAATGTGGACCAAGGCCCAGGGAAACCCAGGGGAAAAGCAACATTTTGGAGGCAAAGAAGAATAACAGGAATAATTTCTCTCCTACATGAGAACAAGATTCAAGTCACACCTTTGACACTTACTGGCTGTGTTCAAGGCTGGGTCAAATTTCTCTGAGTCTTCCTTTCAAACACCATCTCTAAAGCAGGAGTAGGAATAATATACCCATAGTACCTACCTCAAGGCGTTGGTGTGAGGATCAAATAAGATAAATTACACAAAGCAACACTTTGTAAACCTTAAAGTGCTCTATAAATGCCAGCTGCTATTATTTCTCATACAGAGGTGATAGCTGAAGAAATGAGAGGTTTTGAAATCACCAAGGGAAAGAACACAGAATAAGAAGAAAGGTGAGAAAGGAACCTTGGGGGACGCCAACACTCAGAAGAAAAGAAATAAGAAGGATAGTTAAAGACAAGCAGAGAGTACTGTCACTTACCAAAGCCAAGTGAGGAGGAGAGAGCAACAGTATCAAATGCTGCAGAGAGATCAAAGAAGATGAGGACTGAGAAAAGGCTGCTTGATTTGTACAACAGATCAGGAGTGACTTTGGAAGAAGTTTGAGTAGAGTGCTGGAGGAAAAGCCTGAGTGCAAAGGGTGTAAGTATGAAAATGATGAAAGGAAGTGAAGGAGGGACAGTAGCCTATACTTTTAGTAAGTTGAAGAGCTCTGGGAAGAGGAAAAAGAAGATGGTAGCTTAAGAAGTTAGTAGAATCTTATCTAGGGAAGGTGTTTTTTTTTTTTTTTTAGGAAAGGGAAGACCAGAACATGTCTAAAGGCAAAAGCTATGAAAACAGTATAAAGAAGGAGAAATTGAAGATATAAGGTTGAATATATAAATGAAAACAAGGATATGAAAGAGCAGGAAGAGATACAATGAAGGAAACAAGTAGAGGAATTGAGCTTGGAAAGGAAGTTGGTCAGTTATTTTTTGAAGAAAGACAGGAAGGATGAGAGAATGTGTAAAATTCAGAAATTTAGAGAGATGGCAAGAAGGTAAGCTGAGGCAGCCCAAGTTATATCACCTCTATCTTCTTAGTAAAGAATGTGAAACAACTTGAGAAAACTGAAAAGGTTTAGAACTTGATGAGGCAGGTGATCAGGAATCTAATAGGAACTGAATGAAAAAGTGTGCAGGAATTGCTAGTGGAGTCATACTGATTTCGTGACTTTATCCAATAACATTTGGCAGCCTGGGTCAAGAAGCAATATGGGTAAAAAGTGGCATACGTCCAAGATTGATGAGTGGCAAGGCCAACACACCAGGACAAGGGGAGGATTCTAGGGCACTTCCAAGTACATTGTAGAAATGGCCAACTATGGCATCCAAACTTCACAATGAGACCTGGGGTGATAGATCTGGAGAAGTGAACAAAGAATTAGAAAACCAAAAAAAACAGGTAAACTAGGGGTGAGACAGTGAGTTAGATGGAAAGAACAGATGAGACTATAATCACAATGAAATTTCAGAGTTTATGACCTTGGAAAGTAGAGTAGTTCCAAGTGACTGAGAATGACATGTATATTAAATGTAACTACATGGAACAACTATAAATCTAACAAATACAACAAACATTTACTAAGTGCCCACTGTGTACACAGCACTGGAGAGATGCAAAGTTTAAAGCAAATATGATCTCAGCCCTCAAGACAAGCCAAGAACAAGGAAACAAACATAGATAACTATAATGCTCAATATTAGATGGTAAGTGTGAGAGATGACAAAAGTGATGAGAAATCTAAGATTTGCCAGCAGAAGAGGAAGTGAAGGGAAGGCTTGGGGAAAGCTTCCTGTAAGAGATGGCATTTGGGCTGCCCTTTAAAGTGTAGGCAGGAATTCAACAGGTGAGTGGAGAAGATGTAGGATATGCCACAATTGCAAACGCACAGAGACATGAGATTAAAGGACAGAAACAGAGCAATGTCCACATTAGCTGAAGGATAGTGATAAGTGAAGGGGAAGACTGATATAAGGCTGGAAAAGCAAGGTAGTGATAAGCTGTTGGGAGACCCTACGCATCAGGTAAAAATTCTTCATATTACTGGCTAACAAGGAGTCACAGAGAAGCAGCAACTTTAATTCTTTTCTCTTTCCTATGTTGTTCAGAAGTTAATGAAACCACAATTTTTTTCTCCTCCATAATATGTCCAAGAGAAGTTCTTCTCCTGCCCCTACCTCATTGTAATGGGCAAATCTCTGATCCAAGTATCCCAATCCCAGGAGAGTAACCAGTTTCTTTTCACCAGATATCCGTGATCTCCTTTGTCCATCCTGTCATAATCACATAACTCCACTCTTTATATATCTCCAATAACTTCTGCTTCTTCATGGCAAAATGTAAATTATTCACTCAGCCTCAAAACCTTTCAATTGTTCTCCCTATGTGCTTAATTTCTTTCACTTGAATCTGTCCTCCAGCCCCCCAAAAGAATACCACCTTCCTCCCCTTTAAGAAAACATGCTTTCCTAATTAAATGTAGGTTAGATGAGGGTTTTTTTTTAAACATCTTGGCTCTACATGGGAACTGACTAAAAGAGGAAAACAGAAGGCTCCCTCAATATCATTAAAATATGTGAAAAATATCTATCTATCTCTTCTTTATAGAAAGGGGACCCAAACTCAATAGCAATTAATTTGATACAGACCCTCCTAATCAATCAATAAACAAACAAGCAAAAAATAAAAGTCTTTGCCCTCAAGGAACTTACATTCTATAGGGAAAACAAGTGTATATAAATGAGTAAAAAATTATATAGAAACAATACAAAGTATTGGGAAGGAGTGCAGAATGGTAGCTGGAAGGAATCAGGGCAGGCCTCATACAGGAGAAGCACTTATAAAAAAAGAAACTTCTCATATAGGCGAAACACTTGAGCTAAGCTTTGAAGGGATTCTAGGAGGTAACATTCAGCCTCTCTTCCTGACCAAACCTCCTCCCTTCCCTCATTCTCTCCCCCCAATAATGTCATCACCTCCCCGCCTTTCTTCTCTAAGACACTCACTGTTTTTCTCTCTTACAACTTCTTTTTGTACCAAAAGTCCAGCCCAGTCTTTCCCTCACATCACATTTCGCACTATCCCCTAACCATCCTCTCCCCTTTCTTTAACTCTCAATATCTTTTCTCTTTTCTTTCTGCATTCTCCCTTCTCCCTGGTCCTCTCAAACCTTGATTCTTCCCACAGACACAAAGCCCAATGCATACCACCCAAAGCCCTCACACTGACACTCTGCTCAATGACCCCTCTTTTTATCTCCCACATACCCAGACCTTCAGAACTTTCACCCTTTTTCCCCATCCCTTTTCTCTCTCCTCCATTCTTCTCTTTCTTGGTCCATGTCTCTCCCTTCTCTCTGTCCTCTCTCATCTATCTTCTCTCACTTCTTTCTCTCCACCATTCTCTCTCAATCCTTCACATCTATCCCTTCTGTCCCCCTTCTTTCTCCTCTCCCATCTCTTTCCCCTCTCCCCCTTTCTTCACCTCTAACTTTTCTCCTCCTCTTTTCTTCCATCTCTCTTCTCCTTTCCTTTCTCCTCCCCATCTTTCTCTTCCTTTTCTTCCCCCCTTCTCTCTCCTTTCCTCCATCTCTCTTCCTTTTCTCACCTTCTTTATCTGCTTCCCATTTCTCCCATCTGCCTCTCCTTTCCTCACATCTCCCCCTTCTTTCTCCCTTCTCTCATCTCTCTTCCTTGTTTCCGCCTTCACTTTCTTCTCCAATCTCTCTCCTCCTCCTCTTCTCTCTTTCTTGTTTCCTTTTTCCATCTTTTTTCTCTTTCTTCTCCAGCTCTCCCTTTTCACTCCCTCCATCTCTCCCTTTTCTCTTCCTGTCTCCCCCATCTCTTCCATCTTTTTCTCATCTTCCCCTTCTCTCTCTCCTCTATCATTTCTCCCAACTCTCTTCTCCCCATCTCTCCCCTTTCTCTCTCCTCTCCATCTCTTATCCTTCTCTCTTATTTCCCCTTCTTTCTCCTCCCTATCTCCTCCCTTCTTTCCCTCTGCTCTCTTCGCTCTTGCCATTCTTTCTCTTCCCATCTCTCCCTCTCCTGACTTCCCCTTCTGTTGTCCTCCCCATCTCTCCCTTCTCTCCTTCTGTTCTCTCATTCTCTCTCTCTTCTACCATCTCTCTTTTCTTTCTCCTCCCCATCTCTTCTCTCTCCTCTACCACTACTCCCATCTCTCTCCTCCACCATCTCTCCCTTCTCTCTTCCACCATCTATCCTGTCCCTCTCCTCCCATCTTTCTCCTCTCTAACTTCCCCTTCTTTTTCTCCTCCCTGGCTCTCTTAATTCCCCTTTCTCATCTTTCTCTCTTTTCTCTCTGAACTCTCCCATCTTTCCCTCCCTTCTCTACCCATTCTCCTTTTCTTCTACCTATCTTTCCCTCTTCTTCTCTCTCTCCACCATTTCTCCTGCCTCTTTTCTCCATCTCTTCCTTCTCTCTCCTCCCATCCTTTTCTCCTCTCACCTCCCCCATTCTCTCTCTCCTCCCCCATCTCTTTCTTCCCTCTCCCTTCTCCTCTCTCATTTCTCCCAACTCTTTTCCCCCATTTCTCCCTTCTCCTTCTCCCCTTCTCTCCCTCTGCTCTTCCTTGTCTCCTTCCTCTCCAATCTCCTCCTCTCTCTCTCCACCATTTCTCCCCTTTGTTCCACCATCTCTCCCTTCTCTGTCCTCCCATCCCTCTCTCTTCTCACTTCCCCATTCTCTCCTCCCCCATCTCTTCCCTCTTTCTCTCTCCTCCCCCATTTCTCCTTTCTCTTCCTCCTCTCTCCCTCTGCTCTCTCCTTGTCTCCTTCCTCTCCCATTTCTCCCTTCTCCTTCTTTTTCTCCACCATTTCTCCCCTCTTTGCTCCACCATCTCTCCCTTCTCTCTCCTCCCATCCCTCTCTCTTCTCACTTCCCCATCTCTTCCCTCTTCCTTCTTTCTCTCTCCTCCCCATCTCTCCCAACTCTCCTCTCCCATTTCTCCCTTCTCTTCCTCCTTCTCTCCCTCTGCTCTCTCCCTTGTCTCTTTCCTCTCCCATCTCTCCCTTCCCCTTCTCTCTCTCTCCCCATTTCTCCCCTTTGCTCCACCATCTCTCCCTTCTCTCTGTCTCTCTCCTCTCTCATTTCCCCTTTCTCTCCCATTCCTCTCTTCTCTCCCCCCAGTCCCAGCACCTTCAGGGTCACATCGCACAGCTTCCCCTGGCGCCGGATTTCCTCCATCACCCCGTATCCCCGGCTCGGCAGCTCCGACACAGAAAAATGCACAAGATCTTCCAGCTCCTCCACTCCGTCCTCCACCATCTTCCCCCACCCCCAAGGCCGGCCGCAACCGCGGCGGCAAAGAGTCTCCCTCTCCAGTAACCCAACTGCACCAGCCCGGCAGCTTAGGACAGGTGCGGCCCTGAGCGGCCGCCGTAGTTCCGCCTCCCGGAAACACCTAAGTCTTATTTCCGGCTCTGAGCCGCCCTCCTTCTCGGCCGGTCTCGGGAAGCCCCGCCCACCCCTCTTTCGCCCACCAATGCCCCGCCCCCTCCCTCCCCCTCGGGTGTTTCCAGAGATTCCATGTGGCGTCACGTCACCATAGCGACGGTTATACACATTCCTGCGCCACTGAGCGCTGAATATTCCGTTTCCCGCCTTGGAAGCAGGCTGGTTTGCTGCAGATCGCTGTGCCGCCGCTGTCGCTGCTGCTCCCGCTGCCTCTGCCGGTGTAGCCGCCCTCGGACCTTGCGGGGTCCCTGCCCTCCGGGGGTGTAGAGAAGCTGACTGTGAATGGTAAGGAGGGGAGAGGACGCAGGCCTGGGTGCGAGAGGCCCAGAGCAGCGCCAGGCCCTTATCCCCCAGGAGGAGGAGGAAGAAGAGAGAGGGGTCTCTAAAATAAAAATAACCTCCATTTCTAGAGCGCTTCAAGGCTCTTTCCTCGCAGCAAACCTGTCAGGAGAGTAGATTGCCCCCACTGTACAGATGAGGACAGTGAGGCTATCCCCAGTGGGCAAACTGTGACCCATCATAAGTGTGAAAGCTGAGGAAAACGGCAGAACACAGACTTATCAGAGCTGGAAGGGACTGGAGAGACCCTCTAACTCCCTCAGACGCAGAGAGGGACTTTCAGGCAGCAGACAGGAGAGCTGGTGTTGTAACCTGCTTCCGACTCTAGATCCGGTTTGCTCTTCTCTGCCTCTGCAGTTGCTAGCTCCGGTTCCCATAGTACTTTGACGTTTACTAGTCGCCTTCCCCTCTTGATTCTGAGACGTAAGAAGTGCAAGAATGATTTGCCCCTGATGATAAATGAGGAAACTGAGGCCCAGAGTCACACAGGCGGTTAAGTGTTGGAGCTGAGATTCAAACCCAGGTCCCTGACTCCGAGGCTAACATTCTTTCCACAGCACCCGTGCTGTGTTGTGGCATGGAACCCTTCTCAGAATAATGTTTTTAAATACATAAAACATGTAGGATTTCTAAGGAAACCAATTATAGTAAAATAGTTATTAAAATAAAGCAAGTTCATGGACCCCAGGTTAAGAATGCCTGCTTCACTGAAAAGAATAAAGGTCTTCTGCAGAAGGAAGCAAAAAATGTTCCCTTACTGATAAGGAATAAATATGTCACAGTTGTAAGGATTGTAGATTTTTAGCTGGAAGGAACCTTAGAGGTCATTGAAGCCAACCAATAACTTTATATAGAGGAAAACTGAGATTTAAAAAAAAGTGACTTAACCCAGGTTATACAGCAAATAAGTGGACTGTCCAAGGCTATCTCAGTTCTTATCCAGGATAAAACAAACATTTAGCCACTTGGTTTTTATTTTGATTTTGTTTTTTACATTTTTCCTGATGTAACATGGGTCCTAGTTTCCTACTACCTGCTCATCCTCTTTTGAATATGCAATAGCTCATTTTGTTCTTAAATATGATGTCCTTCTAGACATGAATCCACTTGTCACCTGACCAAGGTAGAGGATGCTGGAATTATTCTCTCCCCTTTACTAAATACCCTACTTCTATTAATGAAGCCTAAGATTACATTAGAGAGGCAGCTTGATGTAGGAGTTACAGAGCTGGCCTCATCGTCAGAAACCTGGGTTTAGGTTTCATTTCTGATACATACTACTAATATTTCTCAATGTTCCAGGCAAAAAACTAAGACTGCAAATTCAAGAGAAGATGCTAATCTAAATTGTAGAGATCTCTACCAACGTAATCATAGGTCTGGTTTAAAAAAGTTTATGTATGTATGTCTGTATATCTGTCTGTATGTATGTATGTATGTATGGATGGATGGATAGATGTATATATATATGCTTTTATATTTCAATACTGACTTTATTATACTTCCAAACTACTAAAAAACCACAATCTTTTTTCATACATGCTGTTGTCTAGGCATGTCTTCCACATCCTATACTTGTAAAATTGATTTTTTTTAAACCAAGTGTAGGAATTTACACTCACTCCTATTGAATTTCAGCTCGTTAGCTCCAACCTGTCACTTCAACACGTGGAGATCTTCTTGGATCCCAGTTTTGTCAGCCAGAGCATCAAACTCTCCCTCTCGTCTTTATGTCTTCTCCAGATTCACCTCATCTGTGCCTTCATCCAAGTCATTAACAAAATGTGCAACAGAACGGGGCTTACATTGAGCACAGTGTAGTGCACTAAACTCACCAATGATTGTTTTGACATGAAAGTCTCACCTCCCCTTATCTGCACACGTACAGTTGATTTTTTTTTAAACGAAATGCTTTTTTAAACTAAGTATTTTGCATTTATCTTCTTAGTTTCGGCCCATTGTTCTAGCCTGTGCATTCCTTGGACTTAGCAACTTCTTGTTCTGTATACAGTTATGCTATACAGAGAAGTACCCAGGAAGTATACTTATAGAGAGAGCAAGGAAAGGAAAAATTAGGGGTTCCTAACATTGAGGGGGGCTACTGATAAAAGATAATAAAGGTAGGGAGGGATGACTCAGAGAATGCTCAAGTTAGAAGAGACCTTAGAAGTTATCTAGTCTGATTTCATTCTATAGGTGAGATAACTGAGGGCACAGACTAATGTGGTTTGACAAAGTTCACACATCTGTCTGTGTCTTAGCCAAGGACCTTAAACCCAAGCTTTCTGAAAATGCTAGACATTGACTCAACAGTAGATTCTACACACCTAGTGTTCTTTCCAGACTTTGCTATGTGCATGAAAGACTGAAAGAAAAAGCTTATTGAAACAAGAGGAGGTTTTCTCCACTTGGAGTTTTGGGTGTCTTCATAAAAGTCTCTGGAAAGAGAAATGTTCAAGGGTTCAACAGGTAGAATGGTCTAAGTGGAGAGAGTGAACCCGTGCATGTGAAGAAAGTGAAGAGGAGAACACATCTCTACATGAGAAATAACACTCTCTTAGTAAAATAAGAAGATGGAAGTGAATATGGAGACTCAGCTACTCTCCGACATCTAACTATGGTCATCACTGCCAGCAAGCATTTTTTGAACACCTACTGTATGCTAAGCATATTACTAGACGTTGTGGGGAGGGATTCATAAGAAATAAAAGACACAGCCCCTGCCTTCAAGGAGCTTAATATCTGATTGGGGAGACCGAACATTCCAATGAAGCCACGTAAGGACAAGCGACGCATCAGTAAGTGCCAAACAACTCGGCATCAGCTCAATAATGAGGGGATGCCTTGGGTAGAGGAGTTGTCCTAGGTGGGGTTAGTCTCAAAGGCTGTGCATGTTGTATGGAGGACTCGATATGGGTTAGTGGCAAGGAAGGACATTTTGTTTGGGGAATTTGTTGACCGTATATATGAGTGAGGTTGGCACTACCACGTTGTACAGGGGGAACATAGCAAGTAGGACTGAAGGACAGAGAAGGAAATGGGAATTGTGGAAGATGATTGATTTGTTCTTTCTTGTGCTGGCAGTCACCATAGGCTTCTGGGCACTTGGAGATCTTGGGGCCCTTCAAAAGAACTACATTATCACCCAGGCTCCGAGAGAAGGGTACAATCTAGGTTTTTCTCCCCTTTGAAATGATGCCACGAGACCCTTTATATACTTGGAAAGTATAAATGTCAACTTGTGATAATATGATGATTACCTCCAAAGGGTTAGATGACAAAAATGCTCATACTTTAACCAAAAACAGCCTCTTTCCTTCACCATACCAACCACACAGATCAAAGCAAATCAGACATGTGATATCTTCTTTTAAATTTCCCTTAATTTGGAAAAACAAATATTTGGGACTTCTTCTATTTAAAAAATAATTATAAAGGTTAAACTTGGAATGCTTCAATGAGTCTGTGATTAACACTGATGTAGGCACTCTCCTCTCCTTATACAGATAGCAACCCCTCCATACACTCTTACTCTGTATGATTCTTGTTCCTGATTTTCTTATAAATCCTCCTAGAGACCTAGTCCAACATTCCAGAGGCGTTCCTTTAGTTCTTTGAATATATTGGGATGTAGGTGCCAATCAACCACTCCAGCTGTCATCTCTTGCCTTTGCTCTATGGTCGGTCCTGCTTCCTTTTTGAGATGCAATAGCCTACGTGATGAGTTCTATGCCTGTTGTACTCAGGTTGTTGATAATGTATTGTAACACATTTGTCTCCACTATTATTCTTTGGGTCATAAGTTTATTTTTTTCTGAGATCAAGGTTTTCCATAATTCATAGCCAAAAAACATCACCAGGAAATTACTGGTGTGAAAGAGTTGAATGTTTGAAGCAAAATGTGATTTTTTTTTAAAGACCCAGGGGAGCTGAAAATAGAATTTAATTAACCTTAATTTTTATCTACCCCAATATTAGATCATTTTCACATATTAAAAAGACTTAGTGGACCTATTAAAAAAACCCAAAAATTTTTTTGTTTTGTTTTTTGGAAGGGGGAAGGCAGGGCAATTGGGATTGTGACTTGCCCAAGGTCACATGGCTAGTTTTTTGTGTTAAGTGTCTGAGGTCAGATTTGAACTCAGGTCCTCCTGACTCCAGGGATGGTGCTCTATTGACTGTGCCACCTAGCCACCCCAAAAATCTTTTAATATACTAGTGAAAATTCCTTTCTTTTCTCCTTAGTAAAAATGGGAACTCGAAAAAAAGTGCATGCATATGTACGGGTCAAACCCACAGATGAATTTGCTTATGAAATGATCACCTTTGGAGAAGACAACAAGGTAACTATAATCTATAATGGCTACAATTGCACCGGCCTCTCTTAGCTGAGCACAGTTTCCATTCGGGGGCTCATGTTATCCAAGTTGCATACTATTTCAGAACAGCCCTTTGAAGTCCAGGTGGGAGTTTTACCATAGAATTTTAAAGTCAAGAAGGGCTTTAGAGAATAGCTAGCTAATCTAACTTCACTTTATAGATGAAAAAAACTCAAAGGCCTTTCCTTTGATCTATCTTTATAGATTAAAAAAAATGCATCCATAAATTACAGAATCACAGAATTTCAGAGTTAGAAGGGACTTTAATGGACATCTATTTCAACCATACCTGGAAAAAATCCCCTCTACAACATATCTAAGAAGTAGTCACCCAACCTTTACTTAAAGACCTCAAATGAAAGGGGGATCCACTGTCTCCCAAGGCAGCCAATTGCACTTTTGTATAGATCTGATTGTGAGGGAGTATTTCCTTAGACCAAACCTAAATTTCCCTCTTTGCATCTTTTAGCCATTTCTCTAAATTCTGTCCTCTAAGGCCCAAATGGAACAAATTTAATACCTCTAGGTAAGTGATAATTCTTCAGATACTCTAAGACAGCTGTTTTGTCCCCTTCTCCAGATTAAATATCCCTATTTCCTTCAACTAACCCAAACATGGACTGAAACTTGAGGCTCTTCACCATCCTGGTTGCCCTACTCTGTACACTCTCTAGATCATCAGCATTCTTCCTAAAATGTAGTACCCAGAACTGAACACAATACTCTGGTTATGGTCTGCCCAGTAGAATAGAGTAAGATTTAGACTTTCTTATGTTCCTTTAATGCCAACTAAGATCATATTAGCTTTTTCAGCTTCCATATTAAATGTTTAACTCATATTTTAGCTTGCATTACACCAAAACCTGCAAACATTTTTCATATAGCCATCTAGTCATGTCTTTCTCATCTTGAACTTGGAAAACTGACTTTTTTTTAAACACGTATAAGATTTTATATTTATCTCTATCAAATTCCATCAAATATTTGACTCAATGGTCCAGCCAGCCTAGATATTTTGAATCCTGTTATTCAGTGTGTTAGCTGTTCTTTTCTGGCACTTAGTAGGCATTAAATACTTTTTTTATTACTTGGATGATTGATTTAATAAGCATACCCTTCATTATCTTAATCCAATCAGTGATAAAGAAAAATGGTAAATAATACACAAATTCCTAGGGTACTCCACTGGACACTTCTTTCCAAGTAAACATTGAACCATTAGTGACTACTGGTTGAATCTGGCCATTTATCCAGTTCTGAATCCAATTAGTTATATCATATCCCCCAAATGTCTCTGTCTTTTTCATAAGAATAGTATGAGAAACTTTATCAAATATTTTGCCAAAATTCAATAAATAATATCACTAGATTCCCTCAACTTACCCTTTTAATAACCCTGTCAAAAAAGAAAATAAAGTTAATTTGACATGACCTGTTTGTGGTGAAGCCATGTTGGTGCTTTATGCTTGTTTTTTCTTTAGATCTTCACTGGCCATCTCCATAAGACAGTCTAGAATTTTGCCAGGAATCCACGTTAAGCTAACCGGTCTGTTGTTTGCAGACTACTTTTTCTTCCCATTTTTGAAAATCAAGACATTTCCCTTTCCTCAGACCTGTGGTAGCCCTTCTATTGTTTCTGATCTTTTAAAGACCACTGAGAGTGGGTCAGAATTCACATCTGCTCGTTATTTAAAAAAAAAAATTCAAGCTTTGATACCTACATAATTTTATCACATAAAGCATCCTTTTGGTCAGATCTATCTTCACTCTTTTCAGATCTCTTTTGCTCCTAAGGGAGTGAAAACATGAAAAACAGTAAATTATCTAAAATTGTTCTCAGGGGTGGCCAGGTAGCACAGAGAGTAAGAGCACCGGCTCCAGTGTTGAGAAGACCTGGAGATCGAATCCCGGGCTCAGACACTTAGCACCCACCCAGAAACACCTGGCCATGTAACCTTGAGCAAGTTACTTAACCCCGATTGCTTTAAAAAAAAAATTGTTCTCTAAGTGTTCATGCTAGTAAGAAATTCCTATAGTGACTTTCCAAGGGATGAATGTACTTAATTAACTGAGGAAACTTTTTCTTTCCCTAACTCCTCCTCTGTGGTTTGTGAACAAATTATTAATTAAGGCTATGATAACCTAGGAGATGGGGAGGAAAAGTAACAATATACCTCTCTAGGATCATAGTTTTAGAGCTGACAGAGATCTCAGGGGCCATTACAGACCAACCCCCTCATTTTTCAGATGAAGGAACTGAGGCCTAGGAAAGTGAGGTGATTTGCCCATGGTCACACAAAGTAGTAAGCATCAGAGGTGGCATTTGAACCCAGTGCCTCTGACTCCAGAGTGGGTATCCTTTCCACAGTACCACACTCCCTACTTTTGAGTAAAATCCATATCATATATTTTAGTTCTTTTCATGAAACCACTTGATATTTTTAGAGTATTGATATTCACATCAAGAAAGATGGCCGAAAAGGAATCGTCAATAACCAACAGACAGACTGGTCATTCAAATTGGATGGAGTTCTTCACGATGCCTCACAGGATTCTGTTTACGATACAGTAGCTAAGGAAGTGGTTGCTCAAGCCCTGGATGGCTATAATGGTAAATTAGTTTTGGTTAATTAGCATTTTTCTTATTTTAAGAACTTGTATAACACCCCACACATAGAAACTGTTGAAAGTAAGTTAAATTGGGGTGGCTAGGTGGCGCAGTGAGTAAAGTGCCAACCTCAGAGTCAGGAGGAGTTTGGTTCCAGCCTCAGACACTTAACACCTACACAAAAAAAAACTAGCCGTGTAACCTTGGGCAAGTTACTTAACCCCAATTGCCCTCCAAAAGGCAAAAAATAAAAATGAAAATAAAAGAAAGTAAGTTAAATTATAGAAGCTAATGATTTCTTCCAACAACATCCTTATGGTAATTAAGGTTCCTAATTTGATGCCTAGAAGAATCAAAAGTGACCCTAGTTCCTCAAAGGTGAAATCAGCAGAATATAAGCTCTGGCAAGTCCTATTCCTCGTGAAGAGTTCCAGTACAAGCCAGGTAACAGACCAGTTTTCTACTATCCAAGGACCAAATGAGCTATGTTCAGAGAGATTTGTCACTTGTATTGTACAAAGGATAATGAACTTTTGACAAGAGCTACTCTCAAATAATTTATACTACAAAAGAGTTGCAATCTACCCTGATGAAGAAAATACCCACACTAATGAAATTGCAGGTTAGTTAAGCATCAAAATAGATAAAACAATAGCATTTCTACTCAAATTTATATGGTCATTTGTTACATATATTCACTCTGGAGGAGTCAATATCTGCTTTTTAATATTCATGACAGAGCTCAAACCACATACTCTAGGACAAATTTCAAGACTGGCTTTTTAATGAAGTATTCTTTGTAAAGCAAAGAGGGTTTTTGTGCTCAACAATCTGTATGAAAAATATTCTTTATGACACTTTTTTATTAAGTCCGATCATTTTGTCATATCTTCTTGATGTGTGAACTATTGCCAGGAATTTCATTAGCATGGTTAAATATAAATACTCAAATATATTTGTGTTTTTTGTACTACACACAAAAGCAGAGCCTTTATAACAAAATGAGGGGGGAAAACCCTTCTTGGGAAAATAAGAGTTTTCTTTCTCCAGTTTACTATCTAGTATTTACTATTTAGAGAACCATAATGGTACGCAGTTTATAGCCTAGGCCCCATCAACTAAATTTCCTCACTTTTTAGTGGGCTCAGTCTCATCTCTCCCATTTCAGAACAGTTGTACATAATAATAAACAATACTTAGATTATGATGATTATCATCTCGAGAATAATAGGACTATACCATTATTGTAATCATTAATCTTTGTTATTCCCTTGAGGTAATATAGCCCTCAGCTCTTATAGCTAGAGGAATAGCAGCATAGGGAAATTAAAGGACATTAGAGAAGTCAAAAATATACAAGGAAGGAATCTTGCCCACTAGCCATATACTCCATTCTTAAGTGGCCTTATTTTTCAGCCAAGGTAAAACATGTCATGCTCTTCTGTTCTGGATAAACACTAGTGTTCCTGCCAACAAAAAGTGCCAAAATCATGGTCTGGTATATATTGAGTTTTATATAAACTCTGTTTTAGAGCATAGGAAATTGGGTCAAGAATGTTGAAGTATTAAATCTCTGCTGTAAAGTTATACTTGAACAATAATAATAAATCCATCCAGATTGCTTTAGAGCATTAGCCTGGAAATCTGGATGATGATTGATGGATAAAAAACTGATGAAGAAAGAAGACAAGGTTCAGGCTGATGAAGTCCTGTTGTGGTCATAGAATCTGAGGCTACCCAAAGGGTAGGGAGAAGAAATATAATTGAAGGGGGGATTCTTTGTATAGTTTGCTCAAGAAAAATTATGTTAACACGAATATGAAAGTTTCTCACCTGCTCCAGGTAACACACACCAGGGATGCAGATCAAAGTTTGCCAGACTAAGAAATAGTGAGAGCTGGAAGGAAATGTTGGCATGATTAGTGACTTACTGGTAGGATACTTGACATAATCTCCAGAGTACAGAATATAATTATAATGACCAAGCTTATCCCTGGAGAAGAGTTGAGGAAATGCTCTTCCTTCATCTTTGCAGAGGTAGGGACTATGGCTGTGGAACACTGCATGAATTATGAGACTCTTATTATGTAATCCCACTTCAGATGCTTGCTCTGTAACTTTGGATAAGTCACTTAACTTTCTTAGGACTCAGTTTCCTTAATGGAAGAGTTAGACTAGATGTTCTTTGAGGTCCCTCTCAGCTCTAGAGTTATGATCCTATGATATATATGTTAGTTAGTTTTGCTAAACTGCTTTTTTTTCATTCTTTTTCTTTTCTTTTTACAAGAGATGCCTCACTGGATTTGGGGAAGGGAAAGGATATAATTAGAAATTAAGGTAATATGAAAATAGAAGATAACAAATTTAAATAATTTTAAATGGGTACGGAAAAAAAATCAATAATCCTCCTTTACCTTCCATCTTGGGCCATAGAGAGGATCCCAGTGAAACCTCCTCCCTTTAAACTTTGCTCACTATACAAGGAAAATGACCTTCCAAGATAGATCCTTCCATCCTTTGTGAATCTGATAAGCTTCAGAGGGCCACTTCCATTTCCTCTAAAAGAGCCCTGGAATTTCTGTTGTCTCCTCAGGGGAATACATTCCTGCCTGCTTAGCCTTCCAAAGAGGATGACCCCAATACTGGGAGCCTGGGGAATCAGTTCCCTTTCTGAATAATGATGACAAATAAGCTGGTTGGACATTTTAAGTATTGTAGGGAGAAGTATTTCATATTTTACACTCATGATCTCACTAGCCTTTCCCAACAAATTAGTGGTTCACACTTTGTTGAGTATAAGAACCTCTTTTTAATAATATTGGTAGCTTGAGAAAATATATAACAACAAAATCACCATAAAGTCAGTAATGCTCTTTCATGATTTGTAATTTATTAATCATAATACTATCTACACATATTTGAAGAATATTTATAAATGTGACACATCATTTCTTCAGTCTTACCACAGTGCCAGGAACATAGTAAGTGCTTAATTAATGCTTTTTTATATCTAGTCTATAGAAGCTATGTTCATCATATTTATTAAATCACATATGGATTCATAGACCCCTTATAATAACTCTGCAACCCCTAAGAGGTTCATGACTCATAGACTGGGAAATACTACCTCAAGTCATAGCTAGAGTCAGTGCTACACACAAGGTCTTAGGATCATCATCTAGAATGGGAAGAGATCTTAAAGATCATAGGATCATAGACTGATCAATCATTCTAGTAAACAAGAATTTATTAAGCACTTACCAATAATAGCAGTAATAACAGCTGGCATTTATATAGTGGTTACTACATGCCAGGCACTGTGCTAAGCACTTTACAAATATTATTTCATTCGATCCTCAACAACATCCCTGGGAGGGAGTAGCTATTATTATCCCCATTTTACAGTTAAGGAAACTGAGGCTGACAGAGGTTAAGTTAGTTGTCTAAGGGCACTCAGCTAGTAAGTGTCCGAGGCTAGATTTGAACTCAGGTCTTTCTGACTCCAGGCCTAGCATTGTATCCACTATGCTGACTCAGCTACCTATGTGACAGGAACTGTGCTAAATGTTGCAGATACAAAGAAAGGCAAAAAATCCCCAGAAAAACAGTGCCTGCCCTCAAGGAGCTTGCATACTAATGGAGGAGATAACTATAAATAAATAGTTATATACAAGGTACAAACCAAGTAAAAAGAAGATGGTCCTAGAGGGGAAGGCTTTAGTGGATAGGGGAATTGCGAAGGCCTCCTGCAGAAGGTAGAGAATGAGCAGAGTCTGGAAGAGTCCAGGAATGGGGTGAATGTTCCTCTAGCCCAACCTCTCCAATACCCCTCCTTTAATAGACAAGAAAACGTCCTTAGAAGTCCTAGAAGAACTAGATTGCCCACAGTCATATAGATAATGGGCAGAACTGGGATCTGAACTCAGGTCCTTTGACTCCAAATCCAGCCATCTTTCCACTGAAAAATGCCATTTTTCCAAACCCAACTTAAGGATTCTCTCATTGTGCAGGCAGGCTAACTGGCACTGGAAGGCAATTGAATTCTTCGTTTGTCTAATTCCCTATTCATCAACTCATATAACCTCCTTTCTTATGCTCCATAGGACAGATTGTTTTCCTTTTCTTTGGAATTTCTATTAAGTAGTTTTTTTTGGTTGTTTGTTTTTTTTTTTAGTTTCTGATCATATGCCTTTAATGGATGATATTAGATTTATTTGCCTTGTTAAAACATTTCAGAAATTCCTGTATCTAGAGGTCTGCATTCTATGGGAAGTTATTTTTAATAGTATTTTTTTCCCAATTACACATAAAGAAAATTTTTACCATTCACTTTTATAAGATTTTGAGTTCCTTGGGGTGGCTAGGTGGCGAAGTGAGTAAAGCGCCGGCCCCAGAGTCAGTCGAGAGGACCTGAGTTCGGTTCCAGCCTTAGACACTTACCCACACAAAAAAAACTAGCCGTGTAACCTTGGGCAAATTACTTAACCCCAATTGCCTTCCAAAAAAAAAGCAAAATAAACTAGCAAGCACTCCGATATAGGTTGTACATGTACAATCAAATTAAACATACTTCTACATTACCCATGTTGTGAAAGAAGAGTCAGAACAAAAGAGAAAAACCAAGAGGAAAAAAATAAACAAAAAAAGGTGAAAATAGCTATGCTTCAGTCTGCATTCAGATTCCATAGTTCTTTTGTTGCTGTTACTGTGTATAATGTTCTTCTGGTTTTGCTCACGCCACTCCATATCAGTTCATGTAAGTCTTTATGGGAAGATATTTTACTTGATCTTTACACAAATGTTTTTTAAATGTTTCCAGGCACAATCATGTGTTATGGGCAGACAGGAGCAGGAAAGACATATACCATGACTGGAACAACTGAAAACTACAAGCATCGAGGTATCCTTCCTCGAGCTTTGCAGCAGGTATGGCCAATTTCTGTTTGGAAAGAGAAATGGCAAGATTGCCTTTTCTCCAGGTTCTGCACACTCAAGTGTTTGCCAAGCCCTACTGTGAGCTTGTCATTGCCCAGTGGAGGACACAGAAGACTAAAATGTGGTCCCTGCTCTCATGGAAGAGCTTGTGGTCTAGTTGGAGAGACAAGATGACCACACATCCCATTGCTGGGCAAAGACCACAAAGAGGTCAAAGACAGAAAGAGCTGTATATGTATCAGATTCATAGCAGGACTTTTTGTAGAGACAGAGAACTACAAACAAGGTGGGAGCCTCTCAATTGAGAGCCATCTAAACCAATTGTGGTACATAAATGTCATGGAACACCAGAGTCCTATAAGAAGTGACAAATATTAAGAATTCTTAAAGGTAGAGGAGGGCTTGGAGGGACTGCTCAAGTGAAGTAACCAGGCTCAGGAGAACAACAGTGACTTCAACAGTGCAAATAGTAAAACAAAAACTGAAGTAAATGCCATGTAATTGTAGTGACCACATTTGGCCCAGGAGGAGAGCTGGAAAAACATAGACCTCCTTCCTTTCTTTGCAAAGATGAGGACAAATACATGTAATACGGTACATGCTGTCAGAAGTGGTTGATGTGTTGGTTGGTTTTGCTTGAATGCTTTTTCCTCTTTATTTCTTAGTTTTTGTTACAAGGGATGGCTCACTGGCTGAGTAGGAGGCATGTAGTCAGATATGAATACTATAAAGAAACAAAAGGTATCAAAAACAAACAACAAAGCCCACAATCCTAGCTTCTCAATTATGTCCCAGCCTCCATCCTTTCCTCTATCTGATGCATTGCCCACCCAGCTGCCAGAATAATCTTCCTGTAGCACAGATCTGACAGTGTTACTCCTGCTCTTCTAGCTTCCCTGTTTCCTCTAGGATCACATACAGTTCCTCAGGCTGTCACTTAAAGCACTGGCTCCAGTCTTGTTTCCCATTCCTTCCTCTCCTACACTCTCCATTCTGGCCAAACTGGTCTCCTAGCTGTTCCCTGCTGGCACATTCCAGCTCACACTGGGCTTTTGTCAGCTCTCCCCTGTGCCTAGGATGTGTGCCATTTTTACCCCCGGCTCTTCAAATCCTTCGCTTCCTTCAGGGCTTCCCATGGCTTTTTCAAGACTTATCTTAGACCACCCATGTAGACAGCCTTTCCTACTCCCCGTAGGCCCATTCCTTCAAATTAGGTTTTATTATGTTTGTATTTTTATGTTAAAGTATAAAATTATATCAACTATTTAAAAACTATAAAATTATATTCCCATATTAAAGTTTACGTTTTGTTATATTAGGTTTATATATTTTATGTTAGGGCAGCTAGGTGGAATGATAGAGCACTGGGTTTGGAACCAGGAAGACTCAGCTTCCCGAATTCAAATCCAGCCTCAGACACTCATTAGTTATGTGACCCTAGGTAAGCCATTTAACCCTGTTTGCCTCAGTTCCTCATCTGTAAAAATGAGCTGGAGAAGGAAATGGCAAACTACTCCAGTATCTTTGCCAAGAAAACCCCAAAATGGGGTTATGAAGAGTCAGACGCTACTGAAAAATGACTGAACAACAAATTTTATATTATGTTAGATATTGTGTTAAATATTAAAATATTTGTATTTTAAACATTAAACCTATTTTATATGTTTAAATTTCATATCCTTCCTCATAATGTAAATTCCTGGAGGGTAGGGACTATATGTCATCTTATCTTTGTATCTCCAAAGACTAATAATAATTGACATTTATATTAGCACTTGAAAGCCTGGTTCAATGACTTTCTCAGGGTCGTATAGCTAATGAATGTCAGAAGGCAAATTTGAACAAAGGCCTTCCTGATTGCAAGTCAGTCCTCTAAGCTGCTTCACCATATTGCTTCACACAGAATGCCAGGCCTGTAGTCAGGAAGACCCATCTTCCTGAATTGAAATTCAGCCTCAAACACTTACTAGTTGTGTGACTCTGGGCAAGTCACTTAACCCTGTTTGCCTTAGTTTCCTCATCTGTCAAATGAGCTGGAGAAGGAAATGTCAAACCACTCCACTATCTCTGCCAAGAAAATCCCAAATGAAGGGCGGCCAGGTAGCACAGCAAGTAAGAGCACTGGCTCCAGTGTCGGGATGACCTGGAGATCGAATCCTGGGCTCAGACACTTAGCACCCACCCAGAAACACCTGGCCATGTAACCTTGAGTAAGTTACTTAACCCCAATTGCTTAGGGGCGGCCAGGTGGCTCAGCAAGTAAGAGCACCGGCTCCAGTGTCAGGATGACCTGGGGATCAAATCTGGATTCAGATACTTAGCACCACACCCAGAAATAACTGGCCATGTAACCTTGAGCAAGTTACTTAACCCCAATTGCTTTAAAAAAAAAATAAGAAAATCCCAAATGAGGTCATGAAGAGTTGGACACAACTGAACACCACCACCACCCTGCACATAGCAGAATATAGAATATAGAATAAGTAACAATCAAATGACATTACAAATTACTTTACAAACATATACAAAATTACAAAGCTTTATACAAATGTCAACGATTCTTAACTCATCCTCATGATAAATGCTTATTGAATTGAATTCTTCACATTTCTATAGCTCTTTGAGGTTAAAAGGGTTCTCTCCTCACAGTCCCATACTCCCTTGAGGGCGTTTCTCAAAAACAAGAGGATCCTCAAAATAACTTTTGTTCTCACAGAATGTAAGAATGTTACATTTCAAAGATCACTATCAATCAGTCAATAAAAACTCATTTATTAAGCACCCACTATGTGCTAGAGAGAGAAACGCAAAGAATAAAACAACCCCTGGTACAGTGGAAGGATTACTCATTGATTTTGGAGACAGAAGTTCAAACCCCATCTCATTCTTGCCACCTGTGTGATCTTGGGCTGATCATTCATCTTCCTTGGCCTCATTTTTCTCCTCTGCAAAATGAAGTGATTAGAGGTCCTTTCCACCTCCAAATTCATCCTATGATCCTATTCTAAAGGAGCTTACATTCTAGGAGAGGGAGACAATAAGTAGACAAGTGTTTACCTATATGACCCTACATGTGTGTGTGTATACACACATGTACTTACATATACACACAAATATACATATAGAGGGGATAGGCTCAAGGACACACATAGAAGGAGTTTGTCTTGGCAAGATGAAGAGTCGCCTCATTTTCAGAGACTAGGGAAAAGGAAAGGAGGGAAATGGATAATGTTGAAGTGTTTTGAGAAGAAGGGGAGAGAAAAAGGAGAGGTCATGTCAAATAGCTTCCATTTTATTAGCAAAAAGTTCTGCAACTGGAGATGTGTAGAAGGCTCAAGGAAAGGAGAAAAAGTTTGAAATAGCTTCTGTAGGGAGTTGGATTAAAACTCAGTGTGGGAAGAATAAAAGTTCTGCCTTACTACAGCAAGGGCCCAGTTGAAGATGAACTAGATTGTCCCAACATCTTCTTAGATTGGATCGATTACTCCAGAGACCTACTGTGTCACAAGTGACCCTGTATTATGTTTTTTTTTTTTTAGTTTTTGTTTTGCATCGGCCCTTTTGTTCATTGCTGTAGGGAACTCCTGGTAAGAAAATCCTTCTACCAATGTAGATCAGCAACTGTTCTGCAACTTGTAGCCCCAAAGCGCTTCTTGGGACACCAAGGAATTAAGTGACTTGCCCAGGGTCACACAGCCATTATGTGTTAGAGAAAAGACTTAGCCTTTCATTGCTCTAAGGGCAAAACTAAGCATAATGCCTAGTACATGGTAGGCACTTGATAAATGTTTGTTGACTTGACTCTATATCGTGATGTCATATCCTTATTAAAATACTCTGTCGACTTATAGCGGTATGGCTACCCAAAAGAATCACAGTGTCATATAATGTAGAGCTAGAAAGAAGTAACTAAATGTGTGAGACTGGGTTGCTAATTGTATGCTCTGGAAAAGCTACCTGGGGGAAGTTGTATAATTTCCTTCCCTGGTGATATTTAGAATAAGCTAGCCATTTATCTGGGATGTTTAGGGAGTTCTTTTGCCTAGAGACAGATGGTAGAGAGCATATTCTACTCTAATTATGATTCTCCACAATGTAAAGAGAATGCCTGGAAGGTCCCCAGCATGTTAGGGCATCCTCCACTGTGGTGAATTTATGAGAGGATATGGATGAGAATTATACCAAATGGGCAGGCATAGATAGGTTTCGATCTTTGGAGGAAATGCCCTCAGTGGTGGGTTCTCCAATGTACTGGTGTATTGGAGCACATGCAAAGCTCTAACATAACATCAGAAACCTTTTAGCTGAGGGGGCAGGGGGGGGGTGGTGCTAGGTGGCGCAGTCAGGAGGACCTGAGTTCAAATCTGGCCTCAGACACTTAACACACACACAAAAACTAGGTGTGTGACCTTGGGCAAGTCACTTAACCCCAATTGCCCTACCTTCCCCCTCAAAAAAAAACAAACAAAACCTTTCAGCCTTGGCATTAATCTCCTTAGGAGTCCATTTTAATAGTGGTACTTTAAAAAATATCTCATCATAACAAGTTTCAGTTACTTAGAATTTTGTGGAATCTTTAAAGGGAAAAACATTCTAGAAGTCACCAAGTCCCACCCCCTCATTTTACATATGAGAAAATTGAATTCCAAAGAGGGACAGGGACTTAGCCAAGGCTACCCGTAGTTAGTGAAAGAGATGTGTCTGGGCAGCTAGGTGGCGCAGTGAGTAAAGTGCCGGCCCCAGAGTCAAGAGGACCCGAGTTCGGTTCCAACCTCAGACACTTAACACCCACACACAAAAAAAACCTAGCCATGTAACCTTGGGCAAGTTACTTAACCCCAATTGCCCTCCAAAGGCAAAAAAAAAATAGTTTTAAAGGGGCGGCCAGGTGGCTCAGCGAGTAAGAGCACCGGCTCCAGTGTCGGGAGTTACTTAACCCTGATTGCTTTAAAAAAAGAAAAAAAAAGAGATATTTCTAAGGCTGAGGCTGGGGCCTGACCTTGGCATCACTTTCCTCATTCAGTCATTTTCAGTCCTGTCAAACTTTTCATGACATTTGACATTTTCTTGGCAAGGATACTGGACTGGTTTTCCTTCTCCAGCTCATTTTACAGATGAGGAAACTGAGGCAAACAGGATTAAGTGACTTGTCCAGGGTCATACAGCTAGTGAGTGTATGAGGCCACATTTGAACTCAGGAGAAGGGTTTTCTGGACTCCAGGCCCAGCACTCTATCCGCTGTGACATCTAGCTGCCCAAGCATCACTTCCCAGACCTTTCCAAATTCAGTCTTCCTCATGCTTCTCTCACTGGGACCCAGACTCTGCCCCCTAGAGCCCTCATCTCTGATAGGAGAGTTTTTGCCTCTGTGTCACTTTCCAGCCATTTTCAAACTTGCCATGAGTTTTCTACCACCTCTACTCCACCTACCCTTTTTAGCTCTCCTTTATATGTTGCCTTCCCACATTCAAATGTAAGCTTTTTGAAGGTATTTTGTTTGCTATCATATGTATCCCCAATGCTTATCACAGTACCTTTTATATAGTATGCATTTAATAAGTGCTCTTTTCATTTACTTAGGAGATCTGCACTTTCATTCACCTAAATCACATTACCTGCTTTACTTGTGAATTTACTAATGCTGGTCAATCTAATTAATTATCCATGATCTTAAAAGCAACAGAATAATGTTTTTGTTGTTCATTGGTTTCAGTTCTTTCTGAATCTTTGTGGCCTCATATGGGATTTTCTTATCAAAAATATTGGAGTGGTTTGCCATTTCCTTCTCCAGCTCATTTTACAGATGAGGAAACTGAGTTTCCTCAGCAAACGGGGTTAAGTGACTTACACAGGATCCCACAGTCAGTAAGTGACTGAGACCACATTTGAACTCAGGTCTTCCTGACTCCAGGCCTGGTGCTCTGTCTGCTGTGCCACCTAGCTGCCCTTGACAGAATAATAAAGCACTTTATTGATGAAAAGCCTAACTAAATGGACTATAAGCCATTTGAGAGCAGGGGCTATCATATATCTTTGTGTCTACCACATAGTACTTGGCTCAGTAAAAACTCATCAGTTAATTGAAAACACATTTATTGATTTCTGTCTAATATCCTTTCTAGGTTTTTAGGATGATAGAGGAACGCCCCACACATTCCATCACTGTTCGGGTCTCATATCTGGAAATCTATAACGAGACCCTGTTCGATCTCTTGTCCACCCTCCCCTATGTTGGCAACTCAGACACTCCAATGTCTATAGTAGAAAGCCCACAAGGAATCTTTGTCAAGGGCCTGTCTGTGCATATGACAGGAAGGGAGGAGGATGCTTTCAGTCTCCTTTTTGAGGTAAGATCGAAGTCTCTCCCAGTTACTTCCTCATTCTAACTTTTATGCAAAGGACCATTGTGAAAATCATAGAATCATCAAATCTCAAAACTAGAAAGGAACCCTGAGGTCATCTAATACATACTTAGCTAGTACATAAGCTAGCATAAAAGCAGAGCCCCAGTTTGATCAACATAGAGGAATTTCAATTTTTAGCACTGTTAGCTTCAGCTTTGCCAGTTGCTATACAGAGATTTCCTGGAGCTACCTTACCTTATGCTTCCTCGAGGTTTTAAAAAAAAAGGCTGGGATAGTAATCATGATCTCAGACAAAGCAAAAGCAAAAATAGACGTAATTAAAAAAGATAATCAGATAAACTACATTTTGCTGAAAGGTAACATAGACAATGAAGTAATATCAAAAATCTTAACAGCAAGTTTTTCTGATAAAGGCCTCATTTCTCAAGTATATAGGGAACTTAGTCAAATTTATAAAAACAGGAACTGTGATGATTAAAACAGTTGAAGAGACATAGTTTCTAGGTAATTTAATCATTTTGTTAATTAGACCATCACGTTATTAATAAAAGTATGGTTATTTGATCACCTCTTTTAGACCAAAGACAATCATGCTGGTGGGCTCATAGTTTGTATACTCTTTGAAGAGTAGTCAGTCCCCAGAGTAAGAACAACTCTGATTGGTTAACAATTAGACAAAGAATATTACAATGAGTGGCTGAGAATGACATCATGCCCCCCTTGGACAGACTTAGACTACCCCCAGCCTTGGGCAATACGTTCAAAGAATTTATGCCCCATCCAAGCCTGATCAGAACACTATAGCTGTATGGGTAGGATCTTAGTCCAAGCTCATCATCAGCAAAGTGTCCTTCAAGAAACTGAGTTTTTTAAAATCAGGACTTTAGAAAAAGAAAACTCTGGATCTCCCCAAATCATTGGTTATTAATAACCATTTCTCTCAGAATCATTCCCCAATTGATAAATGGTCAAAGAATATGAACAGGCAGTTTTCAGAATAAATCAAAGCTATCTATAGTCATATAAAAAAAGCTCTAAATCACTATTGATTAGAGAAATGCAAGTTAAAACAACTCAGATATCACCTCACACCTATCAGGCTGACTAATATGACAGAAAAGGAACATGAAGGGATTTGGAAAAATAGGGACACTTAATGCATTGTTGATGGAGTTATGAACTGGTTCGGCCATTCTGGAGAACAATTCAGAAGTATGCCCAAAGGGCTATAAAGCTGTGTGTATCCTTTGACCCAGGATTACCACTACTAGGTCTATATTCCAAAGAGATCAAAGGAAAAGGAAAAGGACCTATATGTACACAAATATTTATAGCAGTTATTTTTGTGGTGGCAAATAATTGGAAATTGAGTAGATGTCCTTCAATTGGGGAATGACTGGACAAGTTGTAGTATGATTATGATGGAATACTATTGTACTATAAGAATTGACAAGGGGGTGGTTTTAGAAAAACTTTGGAAGATCCATATGAACTGATGCAGAGTGAAGTGGGCAGAACCAAATCATTGTACATAGTAATAGCAATATTATAATGATGATAAAAGACTTGACTACCCTGACCAAGGTAATTCCAAAGGACTCATGATGAAAAATGCTATCTACCTCCAGAGAGAGAACTAATGAGCACTAAGTTCAAATTGAAGTGTATTTTTTTCTTTTTCTTTTTTCCTTTTGCAACATGGCTAATATGGAAATATATTTTGCCCGATTTCACATCTATAATTGATATCATATTGCTTGCCTTCTCAATAAGTGGGGGAGAGCCTGGGAAGAGAAAAGTTAGAACTCAATTTCTTTTTAAAGATTAAAAACAAGTAGATATTTAAAAAAGAAAAGGCAATTGAACTATAAGGGAAAATAGCAAATAAAAATGTTGGGTCCTTCAATGTGCTTTATTAAAACCTATATAAATCTAACCAAAAGATCAACAAGAAAGAAGTTAAGAACCTGAATAGAATTTAAGGGAAATTAGATATGACAAAGCCTTGGTATGAGGCTTCTATGGTTTGTGTATATATGTTTCTCAGCTTTGCAGCTCACCTTCACAAAAACTAAGTGCTAGTACATAAAAATTCATAAATAAATGCAGAAAAGTAGAAATGTTCAGCACATTTTACTGACCATGATTGAAAAAAATTACAATCAACAAGAGAAATTTGAAAAAACAATTCAAATTTAAATGGGCACTAAATGATATCCTAAAAATGCTTGAATCAGAGAACCAATAATAGAAAAATAATTACATAAAAGAAAATTACAATATTGAGACAAAAGCCAAAAGTTTTGGAACATAGACAATTTAATCCTTTTAGGAAAATGTGTATTGCTAGACATTTTCATTAACAAAATAAGAGAAAGGAAAGATCAGTGTATTGGACGTGCAGTTGACTAGAATTTATTAAACACCTACAATAATCCAGGTCCTGTGCTAAGGGCATGCAATTAAAAAAAAATTTAAAGCAACATATAAAAACCCAATAAAACCAAAGAAGAAATCAACAAATTGAAAAAAATTACCTACTGAATTGATGAATAAAAGGAACTTTTTTAAAGACTAGTAAAAATTTTTAAATTAGCTATTGTTTTGTTTAAAAGGATAGAAGTGAATGAAGAAGATAAAAAATGAAGAGAATGAATTCACAACAGATGAAGGGAAATAAAAGAGGTTATTAAAAAAATACTTCTACCCAGTTATCTACCAATAAAATAAAACAAGTTAAATGGATTAATATTTTTAAAACATGAAATACTCAGATTAACAGAATAAGAAATAAAGACAAACAACTTAATCTTGAAATCAGAAGTTGAATAAGTTACAGATGAAATTCCAAAGAGGCTGGTAGAGGCAGATAACATGTTTAGGTAGACTTGGAAGTGAATTCCATGAAACCTTTAAACAATGATTTACTGCATCTTAACATAAATGTTTTGCAAATAAGGAGGAAAAAGGGCATTTTACTAAATTCCTTCTATGACACAAATACAATCCTAGTACTCAAACGCAGGAGAGGTCAAGAAGAGAAGGAAAAACTGACACTCTAATAAAAATATTAGAAAAAATATCTAATAAAATACTAGCAAAAGTCTATGGCAACACGTTCAAAAGATCATTCACTAAGAACAAGACACTCCATTTCTCAATTCTGGGTATTCTCTTTGGCTGCCCTCCATGCCTGGAATGCTCTCCCTCCTCTGCTCTATTAACCACCATGGCTTCCCAACTAAAACCGCACCTCTACAGGAAGTCTTCCTCAACCTTTCTTAATTCCATTGTCCTCCCTCCGTTAATTAGTTCTTGTTTGTCCCTGTATAGCTTTAGTTGTATATATTTGTTTCCCTGTGGTCTCCTCAGTGTAAGCTGCTTGAGGGCAGGGACTGCCTAGTTTCTTTTTGCATTCTCAGCACTTAGCGCAGTGCCTATCACTTAGTAGGTGTTTATTTGATTGATAAATATAATAGACCGTTACAAAACAGCAAAAATCATATGACTATATCAACAGAGGCAGAAAAACTTGAGAATATCTTAAAACAGGGGACTTGGTGACTGAGCTCGGGCTTAGGTGGCCTGGGATCGCAGCGCAGCAGCGGCAGTAGCAGCAGCACCCCCCAACCTTCTCGCCTTCCGCGACCCTCGGAGCACCCTCGCCACAACATGCTGAGGTCCCGCTTCCCCGAAGAAGAGGAATATCCCGACCTCTCCTCGCACAACAACCACGTGGCGAAGGTGCTCCTGAGCTCTATGAAAAACTCCGCGATAAGGCTACAGCAAGCGGCTTCACCCTGGATGGTGTCATCCAGACCGGTGTAGACAATCCAGGACACCCATTCATCGTGACTGTAGGCTGTGTGGCTGGAGATGAAGGGAGCAACGACGTGTTCAAGAAACTGTTTGATTCTATCATTGAGGACGGACATGGAGGCTACAAGCCTTCAGATGAGCATAAGACTGATCTTAACCCTGACAGTCTGCAGGGTGGTGATGACCTGGATTCTAACTACGTGCTGAGTTCTCGTGTTCCAACTGGCCGGAGCATTCGAGGATTCTGCCTGCCGCCACATTGTAGCCGAGGCGAGCGCAGGGCCATGGAGAAGCTGTCTGTGGAAGCTCCGGCCAGCCTGGAAGGTGACCTGAATGGCAAGTGCCATGCTTTGAAGAACATGACTGAGCAGGAACAACAGCAGCTGATCGATGACCACTTCCTCTTCAACAAGCCTGTCTCCCCGCTCTTCTTGGCATCTGGCATGGCCCGAGACTGGCCCGATGGCAGGGGCATTTGGCACAATGACAACAAGACCTTTCTGGTGTGGATCAATGAGGAAGATCACCTGAGGGTCATCTCCACGCAGAAGGGAGGTAACATGAAGGAGGTGTTCACACGTTTCTGCACCGGACTCACCCAGATTGAAACCCTTTTAAGATCAAGAACTACCAGTTCATGTGGAATCCTCACCTGGGCTACATCCTGACATGCCTCTCCAACCTGGGCACGGGCCTCCAGGCAGGTGTCCACATCAAGCTCCCCGATGTGGGCAAGCACGAGAAGTTTGGTGAGGTGCTTAAGAAACTGAGGCTGCAGAAGAGGGGGACGGGTGTGGACACAGCAGCTGTGGGTGGTGTCTTTGATATCTCCAATGCTGACCGACTGGGCTTCTCGGAGGTTGAACTGGTGCAGGTGGTGGTGGATGGTGTGAAGTTGCTCATTGAGATGGAGAAGCATTTGGAGCAGGGCCAGTCCATCGATGATCTTATGCCAGCCCAGAAATGAGCAGTGGGCTCCCGAATTCTATGCTTCCTAATTTATTGAATGAATGAATAACCACCATCCTTCCCACCTGTGGCACCCTGGGGGGCTCCTGATGCAGCCTACCTAATCATGCTGTAGAGAAGTCTTCCTTCCATCCTTGGTGTTAGAGTTTTATTTTTGATGGCTGAGATGTTGTTGAATAATAAACTATTGTTTTGGCCTGACCCAAGTCTCAGGGCAATTAGAAAAAAAATAATATATTAAAACATTAACATGACTATGTTAAGACATTAAAAATCATAGGACTAAATACATCTTCTCTTAAAAGGGTAAAATAGTATTTATCTAATTCCAAGCTCTAGCATTGTCAATAATGGAGTAATGCGAGAAGCATTTCCACTAAGATTGGGGGAAAGCAGGGATGCCCATTGTCATTACTCTTATTTGGTATAATTCTAGAAATACTAGCTATAGTATTAAAAAGAAAGAAAAAATAGGTAATAAGCATAAGTAAAGAAGAAAAATTATCTCTATTTGTAATTTAAATGTTTATTTATTTGAAGAACCCCAGAAATTCAACTAAAATTATTTTAAATAATACCTTCAGTAAAGTAGCATGATAGAAAATTAACTCACAAAATAATCACCTTTTCTATATATTGCTATTAAAAACCCAACAGGAAAAGATAGGGGGGAAATCCA
This sequence comes from Petaurus breviceps papuanus, assembly GCF_028583685.1. NCBI lineage: Eukaryota > Metazoa > Chordata > Mammalia > Diprotodontia > Petauridae > Petaurus > Petaurus breviceps. The sequence continues at coordinate 16,284,021 of NW_027185896.1, read as the reverse complement.
TTCAAAATAACTATAAAATAGTAGTATTCAAACTACCAAGATATATTTCAAACTCATAACCCACAAACACAACTACAGAATTTTTCAAGAATAATAATGGAAAGGGGTGGCCAGGTAGCACAGTGAGTAAGAGCACTGGCTCTAGTGTTGGAATGACCTGGAGATCGAATCCTGGGCTCAGACACTTAGCACCCACCCAGAAACACCTGGCCGTGTAACATTGAGCAAGTTACTTGACCCCGATTGCTTAAAAAAAAAAAAAGAATAATAATGGAAGACTTTAGAAAATTGGAGAGATGCTAATTGTTCTTGGTTGGTTTTTGACAGTATTGTAAAAATGCTATTATCTAAATTAATCTGCAGATTCAGTGCCATACCAGTCAAACTTACCAAGGGGTTTCATTATAGACCTAGATAAAATAAGAACAAAATTCATTTGAAGGAATAAACGGTCAAAAACCTCAAAGGAAATAATAAAGAAGAAAGATGGAGGAAGGATGACCATTACTACATCTCAAACTGTCTCATAAAGGAGTATTCACAAAAATTATTTGGTTCTGGTTTAAAAGGAGAAAAGCTGACCAATGGGAACAGATTAAGTAAATATGACCTAGAAGCAATTGAACATAGTAGGTATAAAACCCAGGATATCTGATGTTGGGATAAGGTCTCCCCATTTGACAAAACCTTCTGGGGAGACAGGAAATTAATCTGGCAGAAATTAGGTTTAGGCCAGCACAGTAATCTCCAAATGGAGATTTACTTTCCCCTTCATTTTAAGTGACCTTTGGAGAGAGAGAATTGGTCTCAGCTGGATACCTTTCCTTCCAGTCCCCTTTCCTTCTGGCTTGGTGGAGATCCACACACTGGTACCTGCCCCCATTTACTCTGTTTTTCAGTTCTCTGTATCCAAATGGATATATTTTTTAAAAAATTAAAATAGAGGAAAATGGAGAGAGATAGCCTTTCACTATGCCTAGAGGAAGAATTCTTAATTAAACATAAGAGAGAATGGACTCTAACATTTTATCCAATCATTGCAACCTTTCAAACTTCTCAAAATAAAAATTATATGCAAGAGGTAAGGCAATTTTATATGTTTCTTCAGTCTATAACACCAACAATCCAATTAACTAACAACAGAGAAGGCTAATCTCTAATGTACTTACTCAGCTCCACCCCACAAAGGCTACCACACACTAGCAGGTTTGCACAAGGTGACCCATGGACTTGAAACAGACCTCAATGATGCCTGACCTTCCCAGCACCATGGAAAACCGGATTGCAACTCAGCGATGTACTGTACATAGGGGTAGGGTACCAACCTATGTACGTACCTCCACCAACCCTGAAGGAAAGGTGTCCAGCTGAGACTCATTTTCTCTCTCCAGTAGTCACTTGGAATAGAGAAAGTGAGCTCCCCAAAATGGGAAGAAGCTAAACAGCACTGAGGTCTAGCCCGTAGGAAAAAAGGCATAAAAAGAGGAGTAAGAAAATGAACATAATGAGAATATAAAGAAACAAAAAGGACTGAAATAGCCAGAGATCTTGGGAAGAAGACAGTAAAAGACCTTGAACACAAATAAACCAGAAGTGAAAATATTAATAATAATATGGAATATGGCCTCTAGATCAACCAAATAAGTTCATATATCTATGAACAAATGTAAGACAAGGGGAAATGAATCAACACCTGAGGACACAGGACCTTGAGTATTTCCAAGAGAGCATTAAACCACAGCAGGATACTCTTGAGTGGTTCAAGAAAGCGAAAAGAATCATGAAAGCAGAATTTATGGCCTTAACAACAGAAATCATTAGATGAATGGCAAATATACAGAAGTAAAGGATAATCCAGAAGAAGAGAAACAAACATAATAATGTTAAAAGAAAATATCTCTATACAAGCAAAACTATGTTGATGTTGAAAAAAAGGATGCATTGAAACAACATAGTAAGAATTATAGGTCTTAGGGGCGGCTAGGTGGCGCAGTGAGTAAAGCACCAGTCCCAGAGTCAGGAGGACCTGAGTTCAGTTCTGGCCTCAGACACTTAACACCCATACACACCCATACACCCACCCACCCCCCTCCCCCACACACAAAACTAGCCATGTAACCTTGGGCGAGTTACTTAACCCCAATTGCCCTCCAAAAAAAAAAAAAATGCAAAAAAAAAAAAAAGAATTATAGGTCTTGACCTGCTAGGTGGTACAATAAATAGAGCACTGGCCCTGGAGTCAGGAGGACCTGAGTTCAAGTCCAGCCTCAGACACTTGACACACTTACTAGCTGTGTGACCTTAAGCAAGTCACTTAGCTCCAATCACCTTGTCTTCACCCCTTCCCACCCCAAAAAAGAATTATAGGTCTTCCAAAAGACCATGAGTCAAAAAACCTGAACATCATAATGCAATAAATGATACCAAAAAAATCTGTCCAATACTTCTGAATACAGTTTTTTTAAGTGCCAATCAAAAGAAATCCATAAATTGTCTCTAGAGGAAATAAAATCCTTGTTACAAGCACCAAAACATATAGTTGTTAAATTTAATAATTACAATGACAAACAACTTCTGCAAGTAACCAGGAGAAAGACCTTTAAATATAAAGAAAAGGATAGTCAAATAACACAAGACTATTTTACACCAACCAGAAACTGAAGGAAGGAACGGAATAATGTGCCCTAAAGAGCAAAGGAGTTCAAGATTCAAGCTGAGATAGCTTATCCTGCAAACCTCAGTTTAATCATCAATGGAAAAATGTGGACACTCAATTAAAAAGAGACCTTTGAAGCAGTCCTGTAAAGAAAACCAGACCTGAGTAAACTATTTGCTTTGCAGATATCTCAGACAACAGAAATACAAGAAAGATAAATAAGTATAAGAACCAAGGAAGGTACATGCAATAAATTACTGCAGGGAAAAAAAAAAGAAAAATTAGAAAAAGGAATATTTCTATCAACAGTAAAAACAGTAACAACAAAACAACAATATAGATACCATTAAGAGATTCTTTGTAGGGGCGGCCAGGTAGCACAGCAAGTAAGAGCACTGGCTCCAGTGTCGGGATGACCTGGAGATCGAATCCCGGGCTCAGACACTTAGCACCCACCCAGAAACACCTGGCCATGTAACCTTGAGCAAGTTACTTAACCCCAATTGCTTAGGGGCGGCCAGGTGGCTCAGTGAGTAAGAGCACTGGCTCCAGTGTCAGGATGACCTGGATCAAATCCGGGCTCAGACACTCAGCACCACACCCAGAAATAACTGGCTGTGTAACCTTGAGCAAGTTACTTAACACCAATTGCTTTAAAAAAAAAAAAAGAAAAGAAAAAAAAGAGATTCTTTGTAAAAGTATACAAAGAGACAAGAATAAAAGAGAAATCCAAAAAAAGTGGCAGCTGGAGAAACAGGCATGAAATATTATGAAATAAGTCTCACAATATCCTGCTTAGAGATGAATCAAATTTTTTTTATGGGACTAAACTGCAGAATGGGAGGGCGCATAAAAGTAGAGAAGATGGAAGAAAATAGAGGGAAATATATAATGTACCTTTATCAAGTCAATGGTTAACTGTGAATGGAAAATAACTCGTAGAGTCTACAAGAAAAATGGGTAACGTGGCAAAGGAAGGGATTGAAATGGAAAGAGAAAGGGAAGTCTCAGTTCATTTGTGGGAAGATGTCTTACTGAAGAACACTTCCATGGAGAAGAGGGAGAGATCCTATAATGGGATATGGGGACCTTATAATGGATATAATCTGCAAGAATTTGGTGCTTAGAGAGAAGAGTGTTGTGTCTCCAACATCCTGTCTCAGGATAAGGGGAATCAGAACTTCTAGGGGCACTTGACATCCAGAAGAATGGGAGGGCATGGGCTTATAGAAGAGATTTCATGTCAAATGGGGAACAATGAGCATGGGAGGGAAAGGGATAGTAATAAACTGCACAATTGTGGATGTGGGAAAATTCCTACCATGGGCTAATACTTCTGTCCTTTCTATCTCCTGCAGGATTGATATTTGAATATATATTTAAATATACATGACTGAGGCACAACAGAAAAAGGGGGTCAGGGGAAAATATATACCAGGCAATAACAGAAATTCTTTAGAAGAAGGAACTCAAAATATATAACTTAAAAGCTTTAATTTCATAAGGAATACTAATGAAGGAATAAATCAGTATAAGGGCAATGAATCAGTGAATAAAAGTACAATGTATAGAAAAGGAAGAGAAATAAGGAAGAGCACAAGGAAAAGAAAGTCTTTTTAGAAAAGGCAAAGAAAATTAAATAAAAATAAAGCAAAAATTGGAAGGGAAGAGATATTTCTCTCATTTTTAAATGAGAGAAAAAAGAGGGGACAAATTAGATAACCAGGTGAAAGGAAGAAAAAGAAGGAATTAATAAATTAATCAAAACACCAGAATTAGGGAAAGTGGAGAGATCTAGTATTGCAACCAAGAATAACCTACCAAGCAAAATTGAACATAATCCTCCAGAAGGAAAAAAAAAGATTTTTAATGAAATAGAGTACTTTAAAGCATTCCTGATGAAAAGGCCAGAGCTGAGTAGGAAATTTGACATCCAAACAAAGGTCTCAAGAGAAACAAAAAGGTAAATATGAAAGCAATATCATAAGGGTTTTAATAAAGTTAAACTGTTTACATTCCTATTTGGGGAGATGATAAATGTAACCCCTTAGAACTTTAGCATCTTAGAAGGAGTCTAGGTATGATTCTGTCAGGTTTGGATGATCTTAAAGAGAAGCATAGAAGAGGGTTACACTGGGAGAGGGAGGAAGGGAGAAGAAGAATGGGGGGAAATATCACATTGATGGGGTACATAAGGAAGGGTTTATACAATTGTGGGTGTAGTGTGGGGTGGTGGGCAACACTCAAACTTTACTTTTATCTAAATTGGTTCAAGGAGGAAAGAATAAACATACACACAATTGAAAGTAGAAACCCATCCTACCAACAGGGAAATGGGAAGGAAAAAAGGGGATAAGAGAAAGGTGGTAAGATAAGAGAGAGGATAGATTAAAGGAGGCAGTAGTCAGTAGCAAAACAAAGAGATGGTAGGGTAAAAAGGAGAAGGATAAGAATAGAATGGAGGGAAAGATACAGTTAGCATTCATAACTGTGAATATGAATGGGATAAACTAAACCATAAAGTAGAAAAAGACAGCAGACTAGGTGAGAAACCAGAATCCCACAATACATTGTTTACAAATAACAGACTTTAAACAGAAAAAAAAATACACATATAGTTAAAATAAGGGGTTGGAGCAGAATCTATCATACTTTAGCTGATGTAAAGGCAGGGGTAGCCGTCATAATCTCAGACAAAGCAAAAGCAAAAATATGCCTAAGAGATAAACAAGAAAACTATGTTTTGCTGAAAAGTAACAGACAATATTAATACTAAACATATAGGTACCAAACAGCATAGCATCTAAATTCTTAAAGGAAAAGTTAAATGAGTCACAGGGGGAAATAGTCAAAATATAATAACTAAGGAACATCATTGCTCCTCTCAGACCTAGATAAATCTAGCCACAAAGTAAGAAATGAGCTGAATAGAATTTTAGAAAAGTTAGCTCTAATAGAACTCTGGAGATTATTGATTAGGAATAGAAAGGAGTATACTTACTCCTCTACTGCGCATGACACCATTCAAAAAAATTGATTATGTATTAAGACATAAAAAAAACTCCAAAAAATGCAGAAAAATAAAAATACATTTTTTCTAACTAAATAATGCAGTTTTAAAAAATGCATCCAATAAGGGGCCTTTGAATCAAAGATTAAAAATTAATAGTAAACTAAACAACTTAATCCTAAAGAATGTATAGGTAAAAAAATAAATCTTAGAAAGAATTAGTAATTCTATTAAAAATAATGCTAACAATGAGACAACATACCAAAATCTGTGAGACTCAGCCAAATCAGTACTTAGGGGAAATTTTACATTTCCAAACTCTTACATCCATAAAAGAGAGAACAGATCAACACATTGGTCATGGAGCTAGGGAAAAAAATTAGAAACCAATGAATTAAACCCCACTCTAATTAAACACCAAAGTAGAAATATTGAAAATGAAAAGAGAGATTAAGAAAAATTAAAGTCAAAATTTGATATAATAAATAAAACTAGGAACTGGTTTTTGTGGGGGGGAAAACAAATTATTGGTATCAAAAATGGAAAAAAATGAATTTACAATCAATGAAGAAGAAATAAAATCAATTATTAGGAGCTATTTTTCTGAACTATATGCCAATAAAAATGAAAATCTAAATGAAATGGATAAATGTTTACAAAAACATTAATTCCATAGAATAACAGGAATAGGAAGCAGAACAGGAAATAAAATATTTCAATTACTCTATCTTAGAAAAAAAATTGCTGCCATAAATGTACTCCCTAAAGAAAAAAAATAATCAGATGGATTTACAAGAAAATTTTACCAAAAACTTAAAGAATAGTTAATTCCAATACTACATAAACTGTTGGGAAAACAGGCAAAGAAGGAGTCCTACCACATTCCTTCTTGGACACAGATAAGGTCTTGTCACTTAAACTAGGGAGAGTCAAAATGGAGAAAAAATGATAGAGCATTTTCCCTAATGAATATCAATGCAAGAAAAAAACACAAATAAAATATTAGCAAAGAAATTGCAGCACTATATTAAAGATCATACACTTTAATAACTGTGTTTATGGATTTAATCAGGCTGGATTTATACTAGGAATGCAGAGCTTGTTCAATATTAGGAAAACTATGCATAATTTACCACATTAACAACAAAAATAATATGATTATTTCAATAGATGCAAAAAAAGCTTTTGACAAAATACAACACATTTCTATTTAAAAAAAAACAACACTAGGGACAACTAGGTGGCACAGTGAATAGAGCACTGGCCCTGGAGTCAGGAGGACCTGAGTTCAAATGTGGTCTAAGACACTTAACACAAAAACTAGCTGTGTGACCTTGGGCAAGTCACTTAACCCCAATTGCCCTACCTTCCTCCCTCCAAAAAGAAAAAAAAAACCCTCAAAACAAACAACACTAGAAAACATGGAATAAATGGAACTTTACTTAAAATGATAAGTAGTATCTATCTAAAACTAAGAATCATTACTATTCAATATTGTACTAGAAATGCTAGCTAAAGAAATAAGACAAGCACAGGCAATTAGAAAACAAAACTATCACTTTTTACAGATGATATGATGGTTTACTTAGAAAACCTTAGAAAGTCTATGGAAAAAATGAACAATTAACTTTAGCTAAGTTGCAATATATAAAAGAAACCCACATAAATTATCGGCATTTTTTTTACATTATCAACAAAACCTAGAAGGAAGAGATAGAGAAATTCCATTTTAAGTAACTATTGGCAGTATAAAATTCTTGGGAATCTACCTGCCAAGACACACATGGCAACTATATGAACACCATTACAAAACACTCAACACAAAGACAGATCTAAATAACTGGAGAAATATTCATTGCTCTTGGGTAGGCCAAGCCAATATAATAAAAGTTTCAGTACTACATAAATTGATTTGCTTATTCAGTTCCATTCTAATTAAATTACCAAAGAATTACTCTGTAGAGTTAGAAAAAAAAATTCACCTATAGGAACAAAAGGTCAAGAATATCAGGGGAATCAATGGAAAAGCAATGAGAAGTAAGGAGAACTAGCCATATTGGATCTCAAACTATGCTGCAGATCTGTAATCGGCAAAATAGTTGTGTACTAGGTAAGAAATAGGTAGATTAGTGAAGCATATTATGTATATAATATACAGAAGCAAATGAGAACAGTAGCCTATTATTTGTTAAACCCCAAGATTCTGGCTTTATGGTAAGAACTCACTACTTGACAAAAACTGTTGGAAAAGTTGGAAAGTAATCTGGCAGAAACTAAGTATAGGCCAACATCTCACACCATATACCAATATAAGCTCAAATAGGGTACATGACTTAGATGTAAAAAGTGATATCATAAGCAAATTAATGAACCATAGAAGAAATTACCTATCAAACCTGTGGATGGGGGAAGACTTCATTTCCAAATAAGAGAAAGGTTCAGGAGAGGTAAATGTATTATTTTTATTTCATAAATTTAAAAGTTTTTTGCACAAATAAAACAAATTCAGCTAAAATTAGGGAGAAAATCTTGAAACTGGCAAACAATCATTGTAGCAAGTTTCTTTCCTAATGGCTTCATTTCTAAAATATGTAAGGAACGAAATCAAATTTTCAAGACTAAGAGCCATTTCCTAATTGGTAAATGGTTAAAGCATATGAATTGTTTTCAAGGGATGAAATTAAAACTGTACAATCTCACACCTATCAGATTGGCTCAGATGACAAAAATGGAAAATGATAAATTCTGGAGGGAATGTGGGAAAATAGGCATACTTATGCATTCACTATTGGTGGACCTGTGAACTAGCCTAAACCATTCTGAAATCATTTGGAACTATTCCCAAAAAGCTGTAAAACTTCAAATCCTTTAAGCCAATTGCTACTAGATTAAAGAAAGAGGAAAAGGACCTACATGCACAAAATATAACAGCTTTTTTTGTGTGGTAGCAAATAATTGGGAACCAAGGGATGTCCATCAACTGGGGAATCACTGAACAAATTATGGTGTATGAATGCAGTGGAATACTATAGTGCTATAAGAAATGATGACGGAGGCTAGGTGGTGCAGTGAATAGAGCACCGGCCCTGGAGTCAGGAGGACCTGAGTTCAAATCCAGCCTCAGATACTTAACATACTTAACATACTTAAAACTAGCCATGTGACCTTGGGCAAGTCACTTAATCCCAATCGCCCTCCAAAAAGGAGCAAAAAAACAAAGAAACAAAAAAGGGGCGGCTAGGTGGCACAGTGAGTAAAGTGCCAACCCCGGAGTCAGGAGGACCTTAGTCTGGTTCCGGCCTCAGACACTTAACACCCACACAAAAAACTAGCTGTGTAACCTTGGGCAAGTTACTTAACCCCAATCGCCCTCCAAAAGGCAAAAAAAAAAAAAAAGGAAATGATTAAAAAGATTTTTTAAAAAACCTGGGATGATTTTATATGAATTGTAGCAAAGTGAACAGAACCAAAAAAGCAATTTATACATTAATAGCAATATTGTAAAGATATTCAGCTTTGAACAACTTAGTAACTCTGATCAATACAATGATCTACAGCAATTCCAAAGGACTCATTATGAAAAAATGCTATCCACCTATATATATAGAATGGATGTAAACTGTGCAGACCATGCAAATTTAATCATTTTTAAATTTTTTTCCTTGCAATTAAAAAAACAGCTAATTTGTTTTGAATGACTATACATATTTGTAACGGTTTTGATTTTCCCTTTTCAACAGGTAAAGGAAAGGGGCACAAGAGGGAGAGAATTTGGAACTGAAAATAAAATAAAGTTAAATTTTTTAAAAAGAAACTACATTATGCTTAAGGAAACATAGGCAACAAGCCAGTATAAGTATTAAACATATATGTTCCACATGCTTTAGCATTTGAAATCATAAAGAAAAAATTAACTGAATTACAAGAAGATATAAACAGTACAAGCAGGGCAGGAGGTTTTGGACAAATCTAACAAAAAGATAAATAAAAGGAAAAATATAGAATTGAGCAAAACTTCTGGGGGAAGCATGCTAAAAGAATTATGGAATCTTATGCTAAATAATGTGTATATTTCTTGACAACATGTGGAACTTTAAAAAAATGGCTATTCAAGCACAGAGATATTGCAAATAAATGTAAAAAGGCAGATATTATAAAAACATTACAAATCATAATGTAAAATAAAAATAGTAATCACTTCAGAGAGCATTAGCAAAAGACACAGACTCAAAATAAGACTTAACAATGAGTTCCTAAATAGTTAGTGGGTCAAAGAATGAATCATAGAAATAATTATGTAAAAAAAAATTATAATGGTGAATCAACATACCAGAATTTCTGAGATACAGGTAAAGCAATGCTTGGGGCAAATTATATCCTTAGAAAACATACATTAACAAAATAGAAAATAAAAGGATTCATGAGTTGGAATGAAAATGACTTTTTTAGAACTAGAAAGCCAAAATAAACCCCAGCCCCTAGAATGAGCACCAAAAGGAGGCATTAAAAATTAGAGCAGAAATAAATAAATTGGAAACCAAAAAACTATAGAAATGATTAATAAAACCAGGAAAAGCAGCCCTTTGAAAAGACTAACACAATTGATAAACCTTTAGCCAGCTAAAGTTAAACTTTATGTTAGTTTAGTTTAACCAGCCAGTTAAAGAAGAAAGGCAGAAAATTAAATCATCCTAATAGCAAATGAATAAGAAAAAAATCACAATAAATTATCAGAATTATCAGTTACATGCTACCAAAACTAAGAACACAAAAGAAATAGAGGAATATTTCAAATTTTTAAAATACAAAACTAACAGAAGATCAAATAGAGTTCTTAAATAGTTCAATTTTTAAAAATAGAATTAGCTATAATAGAACTACCAAAGTAGGGAGGCAGGGATGGTGAGGAGAGGGAAGACCTGGTCCTGATGGATTCACAGAATAAATCGATCAAGTTTTTTAAGAGTAATTAGTAATAATTGCTGAGAAAGTACTCTACCTGACTTCTTTTATTAGGCAAAAAGAGGAATAATACAGTACATAAAGAAGGAAAGGATAAAGCACACAGTAATTATAGAGTAATATCATTAATGTATTTTAATTCAAAAATTCTGTATAACATCTTGCCAAAGAGACCACAGCAATTCATCCAAGAAATCATTATGACAAAGTTGGGTTTATGCCAGGGTTGCAAGGATGGTTCAACATTAGGAAAGAACATAATTAATCATGTTAAAAACAAAAGCATACAAAACCAACCACATGATTGTCTCCATATATTTAGAAAAAGCCTTTGACAAAATATAATACTCATTTTTGGTCTTTTTTTTTTTTTGGAGGGGGGAAGGCAGGGCAGTTGGGGTTAAGTGATTTACCTAAGGTCACACAGCTAGTAAGTGTTAAGTGTCTGAGGCCAGATTTGAACTCAGGTTCTCCTTACTCCAGGGCCAGTGCTCTACTCACTTCACCACCTAGCTGCCCCTAGAACACTCATTTAAAAAAAACAACAACTATAGAACTCTATAGACATGCATAGATAATTTCAAAAATTATGAAACATATTGAAAAAGGCATAATATACAATAGGGATATACCAGAAGTTGTGGCAAATAAATACAAAAAAAAAAGCAAAGATGTCTATTCTTCCCACTATTTTTCATATATTTCTGGAAATGCTAACAATAGCAATTAGATAGGAGAAATAAAGGAACCAAAGGCTTAAAGATAGATAAAGAGGAGATAAAACTCTCCCAATTTTCTCATAGCTTACTTAGAAAATCCTAGGGAATCAGCAGAGATATTGAGACAATAGTTTCAGCAAAGTTGCAGGTTACAAAATAAATCCTCAAAAAGCAATAGCAGGGGGCAGCTAGGTGGTGCAGTAAATAGAGCTCCAGCCCTGGAGTCAGGAGAACCTGAGTTCAAATTCAGCCTCAGACACTTAACACAAAACTAGCTGTGTAACCTTGGGCAAGTCACTTAACCCCAATTGCCCTCCAAAAAAGCAATAGCATTTCCAGATAATAACAAAATCCAGGTGATAATAATAGAGACATCTCATTCCATGTAACTATAAAATGCATAAAATATTTGAGGGTCATCCAATAAATCTCACAAAATATCAAATAGATTCCATTTCTAAATGCTCCTTAAAAAAATAAAGATCAGATTTTTTAAAAGCTGATGGGGGGCGGCCAGGTAGCACAGCGAGTAACAGCACTGGCTCCAGTGTTGGGATGACCTGGAGATCGAATCCCAGGCTCAGACACTTAGCACCCACCTAGAAACACCTGGCCGTGTAACCTTGAGCAAATTACTAACAACCCAATTGTGTAGGGGGAGCCAGTTGGCTCAGCGAGTAAGAGCACCGGCTCCATTGTCGGGATGACCTGGATCAAATCCGGGCTCAGATACTCAGCACCACACCCAGAAATAACTGGCTGTGTAACCTTGAGCAAGTTACTTAACCCTGATTGCTTTAAAAAAAAAAAAAGAGCTGATGGAATATTTTAGTGCTCGTGTCTAGGCCATGCCAATATAATAAAAATGACAACACTACCAAAGTTAATTTACAGTTTTAGTACTATACTAATTGTATTATCAAAGAGGTACTTTACAGAATGATAAAATGACAAAAATTCATTTTGAAAAATAAAAGGTCTACTCTAAAGTGAAATAACAAAAAGAGGTGAGGATAAAGAGAGAATAGCACTTTTAGACATAAAATTATATTAGTGGAAAACATAAATTACTTTAGAAAAGAACTTATTAGTTTTTTTAATAGAAAAATTGGAAAGCAGTCTGGTGAAAATTGTATAGATTAATACTTTTTGCCATATTCCACAATATATTCTGCATGGTTAATGACCTTGATATTAAAGATTATACTATGAAAAAATTAGAAGAGAAGCAGATCTTATATATGGCTATGTGTAAGACATGGGCAGCTAGACTGTGATTAATTGAAGTACAAGTAATGCAAAATTTCTATCTAGAAAAATTTACAAAATGATACTGTCTTACATTTAATGCAAACCAAAATTCAATTAATGTGACACATGATCTGGGTGTGTTTTGTTTTGTTTTTAAAGCAATCGGGGTTAAGTAACTTGCTCAAGGTTACATGGCCAGTTATTTTGCGTGGTTGTTAAGTATCTGAGGCCAGAACCAATCCCAGGTCTCCTGACTCTGGGGCCAGCGCTCTTACTCACTGCGCCACCTGGCCGCCCCTAGGGTGTGCGTTTTAACACAATGCTATGTTGTGAATCTGTATCTTTCATCTTGTGGGGATTTGATATGCAGCTGCAGACCATATTATCAACAATTAATATTAATTTTTTTAAAGATTCTTAAGAAAATAGATAAAAACAAGAATACTTCAGATGGAAACATTGCAATCACAATAAAGGAGATGCTTTTTATTACATTAGGACAAAAATGTTATGTAATTGAGTAGCATGAACCTATAGTTTATAGTAACTAAAAAAGGACAAGATATCAGAATGCCTTTATCTATGGAATGGATATAATAAGGAAAAAGGCAGGTGACTAGGTGGCGCAGTGAATAGAGCACTGGCCCTGGAATCAGGAGTACCTGGGTTCGGATCCGGCCTTAGATGCTTAACACACACACACACAAAATAGCTGTGTGACCTTGGGCAAGTCATTTAATCCCAATTGCCCTCCAAAAAAAAGCAAAAAGGCAAAGTTATATCAGATTTTTTTTGTGTTTTGCAAACAACCACAAGGAATAGAAGTATTGCAGTGATAGAAATGAATCATCTTTTAGCCATATGTATTGAAGATTACAGTTAAAAAAAAAAGTATTGCTCTTAGCAGAACTGTCATTCAGACAAAAGCTTCAAGTTTATTTATGGCAGTGAAATAAAATGAAAATGAAGTAGATAGTGAAGAAATTTTTACTGTAAGAACTGGTCAGTTCAATCACTTTAAAAATCAAGTTCCTGGTCAAGATGGCGGAGTAGAAGCAGGACCTCCGCTGGGCTCTGGCTTTCACCTTTCCCAATCCATGTAAAAGGGGACTCTAAACAAACTTTGGAGCTGAAGAACCCACAAAATGACACAGAGAAGCTAACCTCCTGCTGAGGACAGCCCGGCAGGCTGGCAGGAATCAGCCAGCACTGAGCCCAGCCTCACCGAGGCTTTAGCCTCAGGGCAGGCCTGACCAGCCGCCGAGCTGGAGGGACCCCAGATCAGCAGCAGCTGTGGCCGTTTCCAGATTTATCAACACATAGATGCGAAGGACAAAGTGAGAGGTCAGTGCAGTCTGGACTTTGGGACTCAGTAAGTGGGAGTACGTGGCTTTTGCCCCCGGGGCGAAAAGCCACTGAGACACCTGGCACAGCCAGCCAGCACCACATGGCAGCTTCAGCTCCTGGCCTGCAGAGTGTAGGGGGACCAAGCACCAGTCTGAGGGGTAATTGCTCTGTCTTCAACCTGCTTGGATCTGGATTGCAGTCTAGGGTAGAGGCCCTGGGGTGTGTGTCCAGCTTGCCAGAGCGTGTGGAGACCTCAGAGAGGGCACCCATCTAATACCTCCAGCAGCTGAGAAAACCCCAGTGTTTGGGACGAAAATTCTGCTGTCTGGTGGCAGAGTCCTACTGTGGCAAAAAGCCCAGGGGTCAAGTGACTGAGGGGTGATATGTCCAGACAAAGGAAACAAAGCAGACAGAAGATTCCAACATTAGACTCCTATTTTGGGGACAAAAAGGAGCAAAGCATGGAACAGGAGGAAGACAGTGAAGTCAGAACTCCTGCACCAAAAGCTTTTAAGGAAAATACGAGCTGGTTACAGGCCATTGAGGACCTTAAGAAGCAGATAAGAGAAATGGAGGAAAAATTGGGAAGAGAAATGAGAACAATGCAAGAAAATTACGAAATGAGAGTCAACAGCCTGACTGAGAAAAATTCTACCTTAAAAAATAGACTAACTCAAATGGCAAAAGAGGCTCAAAAAGGCAATGAAGAGAAGAATGCCTTAAAAAGTCGAATTTGCCATATGGAAAAAGAATCTCAAAAGCTTAATGAGGAGAATCATTGCTTCAGAATTATATTGGAGCAAATGGAAGCTAATGACTTTATAAGGAATCAAGATGCTGTTAAACAGATCCAAACAAATGAAAGAATAGAAGGCAATGTGAAATATCTCATGGGAAAAACCACTGACCTGGAAAATAGATCCAGGAGAGATAATTTAAAAATGATTGGACTACCTGAAAGCCATGATCAAAGTAAGAACCTAGAAATCATCCTCTAGGAAGTTCTCAAAGAAAACTGCCCTGATGTTTTAGAACCAGAGGGCAAAAGAAGTCGAAAGAATGCACCGACCACCTCCTGAAAAGATCCCCAAAAGAAAATTCTTAGGAATATTATAGCCAGGTTCTGGAATTCCCAGATTAAGTAGAGAATATTACAAGCAGCCAGGAAGAAACAATTTGAATATTGTGGAAACACAATCAGGATAACCCAGGATCTGGCAGCTTCTACACAGAGGGATCGAAGGGCTTGGAATATGATATTCCAGAGGTCAAAGGAGCTGGGATTAAAACCAAGAGTCACCTACCCAGAAAAACTGAGTATCACGTTTCAGGGGAAAATATGGTCATTCAGTGTAATAGAGGACTTTCAAGCATTCTTGATGAAAAAACCAGAGTTGAATAGAAAATCTGACATTCAGATACAAGAAGCAAGAGAAGCATGAGAAGGTAAACAGGGAAAAGGAATCATAAGGAACTTATCAAAGTTGAACTATTAACATTCTTACATGGAAAAACAATAATTGTAACTGATGAAACTTTACTCAGTAGTTGAAGGGAATAGAAATTATATATATATATATATATATATATATATATATATATATATATATATATATATAAGGGTATATGGGCATATGAATACATATGTGAATGTGTGTATATATGTTTACAGGTATACATAGATAGAGGGCACAGGACCAATTTAACAGGAAGTGATGATACTTAAAAAGTGAAATTAAGAGGTGAGAGAGGAATATAATGAGAGGAGATGGGGAGAGACAGAATGGGGTAAACTATCTCGTATAGAAGAGGCAAGGGAAAATGGTTAGAATGGAGGGGAAGAATAGGAAGGCAAAAGGGAATGGGTCAACCTTATTCCCATTGAATTTGGCTTGAGGAGGGAATGAAATACACACTAAATAGGGTATCTCACCCTCCAGGAGAGTAGGGGGAGAAGGGGATGAGAGGGGGGATGATGAAAGGGAGGGCAGGCGGGGGGGAGGGAATTTGGGAGCACCCACTTTTGAAAAGGGATGGGATCAAAGTAGAGAATAGAACAAGTGGGACGTGGGATAAGAGGGAGGGAAATATAGTCAGTCTTTTACAATATATCTACTATGTTATTGTTTTGCATTAGCCACACATGTACAACCTATACTGAACTGCTTATCTTCCCAGTAAGGGTGGGAGACAAGGGAGGAAGGGAATGAATCTGGAATTCAAAGTTTTAAAATCAAATACTCATATATATATAGATATAGATATAGATATGTATATATATATATATATATATATATACTATTATTAATACTATTTTACATGCAATTGGGAAATAAGATATACAGGCACTGGGGCATAGAGATCCACTGGAAAAGTCGAAAGGGGTATGGGAGAAAATATGGGAGAGAGCAGATTGGAGGAGGGGATATCCTGTGGGACTGCTATTTTGGGGCAGTGGGTAGGGAAAAAACGGGGAGAAAATTTGTAACTCAAAATCTGGTGGAAATGAATGATGTAAGTCAGAAGTTAATAAAGCATTTGAAAAAAAAAATCAAGTTCCTTATATCCTTAGAAGATATACATTAACAAAATAGAAAAGAAAAGAATTCATGAATTGAAATGAAAATGACTTTTTTTTTTGGAGGAGGGAAAGCAAGGCAGTTGGGGTTAAGTGACTTGCCCAAGGTCACGCAACTAGTAAGTGTCAAGTGTCTGAGGTCAGAAAATAATTTTTTTTTTTAACTAGAAAGCCAAAAGAAAAACCAAGTTCCTCATATCTTTGGAAGACAATACATTACAAAAATCAAGTTCACGTTGCATAGTGTTAAAATTACCAGCAAGGCAAGCAGTGTAGATGAAGATACACCAGCCAAATATCTTGATTTTTTTTGATAAAATAACAGAATAAAGAGGATAGCTATGTGATCAACAAATTTTTAACGTGAATGAAACAGGCTTATTCTAGAAAGGGATACCTTCTAGAATTTATGTTTCTAATAAAAAATTAATCTATATTTAAAGTGTCTAAGTCACCTAAGACTTACTGGAAGGTAATGCAAAAGGTTATTTTAAATTAAAACTAATGTTTATTTATCAGTCTCAAAATCCTCACACTTTGAAAGACTATAACCATTGATGACTTCCACTTCTTTGATGATCAAATAAGAAAGCAAGAGATGATTCAGGCTTTTTTTAAAGACTGATTTTCAAGTCATTTTAGCCCAGTTTTGGAAAAATATGGCAAGGACAACAATACCATGTTTAGATCCTTACTGATTTGTCCTAGGTCATCCAGCTATTCTTGGTTCATTGTGTGAGAATGTGAGCATAAAAATTCATTAGCAAGTTCTCTGTGTCTACCAGCTGTATGAAGATTTAAAGAAAAAAGGCAGTTTGTTTTACACTGCTAAAATATTTTTAAATTATAATAACTCTTTTCATTGCATCATTGTAGTCTTATCTTTAGGCATGATATTCAAGAATTTTTTAAATTTTTAAATTTTATTTCCTATAACTACTCTATTATATTGTAATAAGCCTGGACTACAAATACATTTTTCTTATCCTTTGCAGTCTCATTATGTTAATAAACTATTTTTAAAAAATTTTCATTGCATATTTCCACTAGACTGAAACCAACTGCCATGTTTTACATGCAATTAGAATTTTCCATAATGTGAATTTATATAATATGATACTTCACAGTATTCATTACTTGCATTAATTGAAAACTAGCTGTAACTTATCACATGATACTGAAAAGTTTCTGCACAAATACAATTAATGCACCTATGATAAAAAGGGAAACTGTTACATAGAGGGGAAAAATCTTTATATCAGATTTCTCTGATAAGGTTTAGTATTCAAAAACACAAACAATTAACTTATGTGTGCATGCATGCATGCACAGTCACACACACCATTTCCTAATAGATAAGTGGTCAAAGAATATTAATAAACAGTTCTCAAGAGAAAAAAGTAAACTATTAACAAATACATAAAAAAAAATACTACAGATAACTAATACTAAGAGAAATGCAATTCAAAACAGCCTTTTTTTGGGTGAAATTTCACCTTATACTCTGAAAATTAACAAAGTTGACAAGATAGAATCAGTCATTGTTGGAGAGATTGTGGGTAGATAGGGATACTTGTTTGAGTTTTGTTTGAGTTGTGAATCAGTAAAATAATTTTGGAAAGCAATTTGGAATTATGCAAGTAAAATGACTATGAGTGTCCATACCCTTTCACCCAGAGATTCCACAACTAGGCTTATGTCCCAATGAAACTGTTGATGAGGGAAAATTCCCTGTATACACCAAAACATTTATAGCAGCATTTTTTTTTTTTTGGTGACAGCAAAAAAAAATTGAAAACAAAGTGAATTGAGGTACATCTAAACAAATTGTATAAGAATGTAATAAAATATTATGATTATGAAATAAATATGATAATACAGTGAAGTATGAAAAGATTTTGCATAAAGTGATGCAGAATGAAGTAAGCAGTGTCAATAACACAATATGCACAATGACTACCACAATGTAAATGGAAAGAATGACCATAAAACAATCAAAAGTGAGTACTACAAAATTATCAAGAACAAGCATGACTTTTTGAAGAGATATGAGAACCTCTCCTCTTGTGCCTCACCCAGCCCATGCCCTGATAGAGATGAGAAGTTCATGGGTATTAAACATTGTGCATATTTTCAGACTTTCTTGATTTACACACCAGTTTTACTGATTTTTCTTTTTTTCTTTAAAATATTATTTGTCATATGGTATGACTTTCTTGGAGAAGGGAAAATACTGGGAGAAATTTTGGTGTTGTAAAAAAATCAAGAAAAATTTATTTTAAATGAGAGAGATGACTATAGAAGATGAAATGTACAAAACAAAAATCAATGAAGCTAGAATTAGAGGAGAAACAGCTAACTGGGAAAAATTTCTCTAAGATCAGATTTCCAAGATATAAAGGGAATTATGCAAATATGAGGTTAAGAGCCATTTCCCCAAACAATAAGTGGTCAAAGGAAGTGAACAGTTTTCAAAGGAAGAAATAAAAGCTATCAACAATCATATGAAAGAGTGCTCTAAGCCATTAATAATAGGAGAAATCCAAGTTAAAACAATTCTGGGGTTTTACCTTATACTCATCAGATTGACAAAAATAACAAAAAAAGAAATGTCTATTTTTAAAGAGCCTATAAAAGGACAGGAACAGTAATGCACTATTGGTGGAACTGTGAATTGGTCCAACCATTCCAATCAATTCAGAAGAAAAACTGAAAACACATTAGAGTGTATGTGTTATGTATGTATTTAACCCAACAATACCTACAAGTCATGTCAAAAACAGATGGAAAGAAACCTAAAAGTACAAAGATATTTGTACAGTTTTATTTATTGTTGCAAGGAACTGGGAACAAAATGGATACCTACAGTTGTGGAATGGCTGAACATACTGGCAAAGAATGCACTAAAATATTGTACTTTGAAGAATCACAAAAATAGAAAGTTAAGCAAAACTTTGTATAAGCATGAGATAGAGCTGGTGAGCAAATTGAACTGAGGGATGAGTTCTCCCCTCAGCCTGAGATCCAGACTGTGCAGGCCTAGAGAACTCAGTTCTCCTCCTCTTAGTGACGATATGGTATCAATTCACTCTCATTCTGGGAAATCACTTTCCTTTCAAACTTGATACACTGCCTTGCAGAGGAAAAGGGGAGAGGGTGCCTGTCACCAAGGGAATGGCTCCCTACTTCAGTTCATTCACTTTCCTTTGTGACTGTGCCAATTTGTACCTACTATGTGTATCTTCATAGGGGTTGTTGTTTCTTTTTTAGGAAGTTATTAGAACAACCTAATAAATTCTCAGTTCCATTAAATATAGGGCTGCAAACCCCAGTCAAGATTATACAGCAAAAATCCAAATTGAATTTATAAAACGTCAGTAATTTAAATTTCCTTCTTTTCAAGTCTCCCCAAATACATTTAAATAAGTAGAACTGGTACAGATTCAATAGCTGTCTGGTTTTAATATAGTTTAAATATATAACAGGCAACCCAAAATATTGCTTTAAAAGATAATAGTTCCAAAAAGTTGATAGAGAGTTCTTTCTCCAGCTAAAAGAGGAGACAGTGGAAACAGGGAACTTTCTTTACCTCAACGCTAATCTGTTGGGATGGGTAAAAATAGGAAATAAATGAAGGCAAGTAAGAGTGGAGTCTCTGCACCCAGGTGAGCACAGGGAGGAGCTCAAGTTAAAATTATCAACAAATATCCATTTCTTTTTGCCTGACCAAAGCTGACAGTATCTGGGCTGTCCCTAGCAGTAACTGGACTTTCCCTTTTCAATGTCACAGTTTCTTGGTTGACTAATTACTTCTTGTGCTCTACCTGTGTTCAACCCTGCATTAAAAAGTTCATCATAAGGAGGGCTAGCCTCCAGTTTCTCTCATACTGTTGCCCTTCTCAGCTACCTTCAAGGTCAAGTCAAGAAGAACTCTTTTTGTTTTCCCCAAGCCAGTGTATACTAGAAGATGTTCTAAACAAAAGCACCCATACTGTCTTGCTCTCAGACCTTTAATTCTTTTTGGCCTCTGGGAAGGATGTTACATTTGTAAGACTAATATGAATTTATCCAAAGTCCAATAAGCAGGAACAGAAGAACGATGTATAGGAAAACAACTCTGAAAGACTTCAAAACTCTCATCAACACATGTCCAATCATGCCTTCAGAAGACTAATGATGAAACAAACATGCCTTCTACCTCCTGGAAAAATGGTGATGGATAGACTTGGAGAAGCAGAATAAGACATACATTTCAGACATGGCCAAAGTGTTGGTTAGTTTTGCTGGACTAATTTTATATGTTACAAAGGAGAAATTCTAATGGTGTGAAGAGGGAGAAGGTGAGTTAGCAGGAAATTTCAAAGATGAAAAATTATGCAAGAAAAGAACAAAAATGCAGAAGAAAACATAAAGAAGTCCAGATAGGGATACAAAAAGAGCTTTCATGTATACTTAAAGAACAAACAATGTATGAGAAGCTAATATTTTTATACGTAATCTTTGTTCTTATTTGTATATTGGAATGCATCTGTTGGACTTAACAATTATTACATTCATAATAAAAGAGAAAATTGTTCTGAAGGAACTGAGATCACTTCCATACAACAATAGGATTTCAGTGGAGGTCCTTGCTATTTATTTCATTCCATTTCTGCATTTTTTAATCTTTCAATAGTTCCTTTAAACAGCTCCTTTTCTAAGCATTCTTTGTAAGAACAACTTGGACAAGTCTGCTCTCAGGAAATATAAGGAAGGATATTTGGTTTTAATCCATTAGGATCATTTAGTGGATGGCTCATGACTGAAATTCTTAGCAACTTTTAACCTCCCTACTTGTAAAAAAAAAAAAGAAAAGAAAAGGAGAGAGGCAGAGAGGTATGTATGGAGGATAATACTGAAGACCCAAGTAGAAGGTTATGAAATTACCAGCATAAATGATGATGTAGTTCTATGACATAAATAGTTGAAATATGAACCGAGTACTATTATTTTTTATTATTCTAAAATGTTTCTTTGCTCTGTTTTCAGGGAGAGACTAACAGGATAATAGCCTCTCACACAATGAACAAAAATTCATCTAGATCTCATTGCATTTTTACAATATATATTGAGGTATGCAACATCACTTCATCTCTCAGAGGATGGAGACAATTGACAATGTCACACAATTAATCAGCCTGTTACAGTGTTCTTGGATGTCTAACCTCTGTTTGATTATTCCCCAGGCTCATTCAAGAAGCTTATCTGATGAGAAGTACATTACTTCTAAAATTAATTTGGTGGATTTGGCAGGTTCTGAGAGACTGGGGAAGACTGGGGTAAGTAGCTAGGAGAAAATGGTAGTTCATTTAACAAACATTTATTTAGTACCTACTATGTACAAAGTATTCTACAAATGCTAGAGGAGATTAAAAGATAATGAATCTTGGTCCTTCTCAAAGAGTTTAACAGTAATAAAAAGACTACATAGTCATCAATTATGAATACAAAATGTAACATGATAGCAGCATAAGAGGTCCATAGGAAGTACTATGAAAGTTTAGTTGGCTAGGAAGATCAGAGAAAGCTTAATAAAGAGCTTGACTTTTGAGATAGCTCTTGAATCAATGGTTGAACTTTGTTATGTCAAAAGGAGGGGAGTCAAAGAACCGAGCACATGGTTCATGATGCCATCTAGCCCAGTTTCAGAGTGCCGCCTGACATCATGAAGATTCCATCAATAAGTGGCAAACAATACCAGACAATATACGGTCAGATGCTGAATTGTACAGCATAGGCTATAAATTTTGGAGAAAGAAGTGATATGAGCTGAAGGTGTGTTGTATCCTTGCCACCTAGAAGGGAAATGGGACTGCCATAAAGGTGACTAAAAATAACCACTAGGGACTGAAGAAAGCCTTCCTGGGGGGAAAGGGCATGGTCCAAGGTGTGATCTGACCTTAAGGCAAAGGCTACTCTGAACCAGGACAGATTTCACTGAAAATGTTATGTCTAATAAATGAGATAGTAGGCAAAAGAACAGCAAAAACTAAAGCTGGGAAGGTTAGCAAAGAGTTGGAGTGATTGACTTCAGTGAAATGTTGGCTACACAAGTGTAACTGTGGGCCATGGGCTACTGTACTTGCTACAGTAAAATAAATCATGACATGAGGATGTAAAACTGATATTGAGATGAAGTCTTGTTGAGCTTTCATGCATTTTTATTCAAACATTTTTTTTGGACAGAGAAGTTATTTCTTTCAGTGTATGTGGAGGCCTGGGCCCTCAAGTGGAGTTCAAAAGTAGCAGATTATCTGAGATTATCTAGTAATCCTACCAGTCCCTGAGCAGGAAATCCCTCTATAACAGTCCCATTACAAGCCTGTGCTTAAGGGTCTCGACTGATGGGTAACCCACTACTTACTGAGCATTCTGCTTATTGAATAGTTTTCAGTCTTTTTTTCTCATATAAAGTAAAAATCTAACTCACAAACTTCTGACTGCTGCTTCTCATTCTGCCCTCTGGGACAAGCTGAACCAGTTCAATCCTCCTTCCACTTAACAACTCTTAAAATACCGGAAGCAGACTATCATGTGTCCTGCCCTCTTCTCTCCCACCAAGTTTCCTCTTCTCTAAGCAAAACATCCCCAATTCCTTCATTGATCCACATACGGTTTAGCCTCCAGTCTTCTGATCACTGTCCTCTGGATGTGCTCCAGCTTGTCAATATTATTTCTAAAATGCAGCCACCATGACTAAATATAGTTGTACTACAGATGTGGTCTGATTAGGAAATAATACACTGGACTCCTTATTCTGGGCACTGGGCCTCTATTGATTTGGCTTAATATTCCATTTTTTTTTTTTTTGGCATTGGCTCACATTCAGCTTGTAATGCATTTGAAGCCTCAGATATTTTTTCACATAAACTGTTGTCTAGCCACACCTCCCACATCCTATATTTATGCCATTTATTTTTTAATAGAAATATCCCTTTTATATTTCATAGTCACAAATTGATCATACCTTTTGACCCAGAAGTTCCAATGCCAGAACTCTCTTCCAAAAGCATCATTTAAAAGAAAAAAGAACACTCTACTTGTATAAATATATCCATTGTTTTATTTTTAAGAACAAAAAAAAAAAGGAAAAATGATCTAGATGTCCAACAATTGGGAAATGGGTGAATAAACTGTAATATTAAGTTAATGGAATAATATGGTGTCAGCTAGATGGTGCAGTGACAGAGTGCCAGGCTTGGAGTCAGAAGGACTCCTCTTTGTGAGCTCAAATCTGGCCTCAGACACTTATGTGTGACCCTGGGCAAGTCACTTACTTCTGTCTGCCTCAATTTCCTCATATGTAAAATGACCTGGCGAAGAAAATGGCAAACCATTCCAGTATCTCTACCAAGAAAACCCCAAATGGTGTCACAAAGAGTTGGACATAACTGAAAAATGACTCAACAACATAGTGCCATATAATATAAAGCATACCAGGAATAGAGAAAAATTTATATGAGGTGATTAAGAGTAAAATCAGTAGAGTCCAAATGGTGTATACACGGACCAGAAAAGAAAGGAAAAATGTAGGTCTGTAGTGGCAGTGCTTAAGCCTGGCCTCAAGGAGGACACAAAACAAAGGAATCTTATTTGCTTTTTGCAGATTTTGCCCGTTAAAGGATATACAGAGTTTGTGTGTGATTTCCCCCAATTGTTTTTTATGTTTGTATGGTTTTGTTGATGGTTGTTAAGTTTATAATACATTTTAAAAAAATTTATCCCATGAATAACAATAGCTGATTGAGTAATGAGAGACCTGTGGTTGTAGGCAGGCTCTGGAATCATCTAGGAGAGGTATGACTTTGCATCTATGTTAAAATGACAACACATAATCTAGGGTGCCCATTTTACAAATAAGAATGAAGAAAGAAGGGGGACCCAGGCAAATGGTTATGATCTTACAGAGGCACAATGTTCAGTTATTTCCAGACCTAATTTCTTCAAGTAGAAATTGATCCGGGTTATGAATTGATCATATCTGATCCTTTACTTAAATTTTTCTCAAAATTTTAACCACTTGGTTCATACCTATTGAGATATGAGGACAATAATAATTGTGAGGATATTTTGATATCATGCCTCATGAAGATCAGTGGGAGGAACTGAGAATGTCTAGCACAAAGAAGAGAAGATTTCGGATGTTATATGGAAGAAGGGTTAGACTTCTTGGTCCCAGTAGGCAGAACTAGAACAAATGGGGAGAAGATGGGGAGAGGCAGATTTTGCCAAAATAAAAGAAAAAGCTTCTTAACAATAACATTGATTTTTGTTTATTGATTGAGTATTGATTGAAAATAGAATAAACTGGGGCAGCCAGGTGGTGCAGTGAGTAAGAGCACTGGTCCCGGTGTCGGGAGACCCGGGATCGGTTCCAGCCTCAGATACTTGGCACCCACACAAAATAACTGGCCGTGTAACCTTGAGCAATTTACTTAACCCCAATTGCTTTAAAAAAAAAAAAAGAAATAAAATAGAATAAACTGGTCTCAAGAGGCAGAGAGTTCCCCATCCCTATCAGTAATGTTGTAGAGGCCCTTTATGCTTAAGGGAAGGAGTTGGGCTACAAAATATTGGGTGTCCTTTCCAACTCTTGAGATTCTTTAATCGCATAACATTATCACCTCCAAATGAATTTTCTTTTTTTTTTTTTAAAGCAATCAGGGTTAAGTAACTTGCTCAAGGTTACACGGCCAGTTATTTCTGGGTGTGGTGCTAAGTATCTGAGCCCAGATTTGATCCCCATGTCATCCTGACACTGGAGCTGGTGCTCTTACTTGCTGAGCCACCTGGCTGCCCCTAAGCAATTGGGGTTAAGTAACTTACTCAAAGTTACACAGCCAGGTGTTTCTGGGTGGGTGCTAAGTGTCTGAGCCTGGATTCGATCCCCAGGTCATCCTGACACTGGAGCCGGTGCTCCTACTTGCTGTGCTACCTGGCCGCCCATTCCAAATGAATTTTCTTAGGCTTCTAGGACCATCTGTTAAGTTGAGAATGAAAATTCTCCATGAAAAATTATCTTGTTTGGAGCAGTAATTCCCTGGGAATTCTGAATAGCAGTAGTAATTAGTACTAATTCCTAGGAGCAATAGCCAGAAGTTTGGGAGTTAAATTTTTACTTCATATGAGAAAAAAGACTTAAATTTCCTTCTACATTGCTGTACTAATATGAATTGCTTCCCAGTTCTCAACTCTGAATCATTTTGTAGAAACCTTCCCAGTTTTCTCTGGGTCCATTCCTTTCATCATTCCATACTGAGTCATAATGTTTACATTTATATACCACAGTTCAACCATTCCCCAATTGCTTGCTCTCATCTTTCCCCTACCCCAATTCTTCGCTGCAACAAAAAGTGTTCATTCTAGCACTGAAAGCTCTCCACAGTCTATGTGTTTCCTGACTTATTTCATATTATTTTCCTTCATGCCAATTCAAGGGTTTGCCAAATGCAATTGCCATCTCTGGTCTCCGTGACCTCCCTCCTTACAACTGCCTTTTAGATCTGCCATCTCTGCCAGAAGGCCTTTCTTGAGGCCTCCAGTTGCTCTCTTCCCTTTCTAATAAATAATTTATCTGTGTATGCATTACTCCCTCCTGGAGGGCAGAAACCTATTTTATTTTCTGTTTTTATATTCCTAGTATCTAGTAAAATGGCTGGCCTGTCCTAGGCACTTAATAAATCAAATCTATTATATCCAATATTTGGGCATCTAGGTGGTACAGTGGATAGAATGATAGAAGTAAGACTTCTCTTCCTGAGTTCAAATCCAGCAACAGACATTTACTAGCTATGTGACCCTGAGCAACCTGTTTGCTTAACTCTGTTTGCCTCATCCCTCATTTGTAAAATGAGCTGGAGAAGGAAATGACAAATCACTTCAGTATTTTTGCCAAGAAAATCCCAAATGGGGTCACAAAGAGTCAGACATGACGAAAACCACTGAAAACAACAACAAATTATGTTCATCCTCTCCTTTCTATTCCCACTGCTACTACCCTCAAACAGGCCTTCATTTCTACTTTACCATACCAACAGCTTCATAACAGACCTTTCCCCTACTCCCTGCAGTCTATTTTTAATATTTTCAATTAATTTCCTTTTTTTCTGAACTTAACAAATAAAATGAGCATTTTCATTTATATTATAGAACAAAAAGAGAAATCCAGTACATTTTTCAAATTACTGCCAGAAAAAAAAAACCCTACATAAGCATAGGTCTGATCATGTCACTTCTTTGCTCAAAAATCTTCAGTGACAAATTGTGCGATTAAAGTTAAACTTCCTGTGCCTGGCATTCAAGGTCCAATGCCATCTGGCACTGCCCTATTCTTCCAGCCTTGTCTCCTACTACTAACTTCCATTCAAACTGGACTACCTCCTGAACACTCTGCTCCCTCCTGCCTCTACCTGTTGCTTGTTCTATTCCCAATGCTAGTTGAATTCCTACGCATTGTTTCAAGGCTAACCAAATGCTGCCTCTTCTACAAAGCCTTCCCTGATCCCTGCGGCCAGAGGGATGTCAGATGGCTCTTGGATTTGCAAGAATCTATTTCATTTATTTAACATTGTATATTAAAGTTTTCTGTGTTTTTAGCTTATTTCCCCTAACAGACAAACACCATGAGGGCAGGAAACTATGTCTTATCTAAACTTAAAATGCCAGGGCGGCTAGGTGGCACAGTGAATAGAGCACCAGCCCTGGAGTCAGGAGGACCTGAGTTCAAATCCAGCCTCAGACACTTAACATGCACACACCAAAAAAAAAAAATCTGGCCTTGTGACCTTGGGCAAGTCACTTAACCCCAATTGCCCCCACCTTCCCCCCAAAAAGGTGAAAAATAAATAAATAAACTTCAAATGCCATCTCACCCAGCCCCCACCATCCCACACTGGGCTCTGCATACAGTAAACATTTAATAAATCATTGTTATTGTGAAGGAAGAATTTACAGAATTGGTGCCTGACTGAAAATGGATAACAGTTCTGAGGTTCTGAACTTGAGTGACTGGGGGAGAATAGTATTACCATTGATAGTAACAATGAATGAGGGGAGCTGGTTTTGACAAATGGACCTCTCCATCTTAAGTGAAGTGTCCGAACCATTTGACCTTTTATTCTTTTCTTTTTTTTTTATATTGTAGTCAGAAGGACAAATCCTCAAGGAAGCCACATATATCAACAAATCCCTATCCTTCTTGGAACAGGCTATTATTGCTTTAGGGGACCGGAAGAGAGAACATGTCCCCTTCCGGCAGTGCAAGCTCACCCATGCTCTGAAGGACTCATTAGGTAAGGAAATAAGGATCGTTTAAGTTGGTATAAAATAGTGAAAGAAAGGCTTCATGGCTCATAGTCCAGAAGGAGCCCAGGAGCCAACGTCCATCAAGGCTGTGTGCCACAGAGACACTCACATTGCTTTTAACAGTGTTTAATCATTCAAGAGATATAAGGCAATGGAATCCCATCAAAACCACTGCCTCCTTTTCAAGTTTATACATACTTTTGTGTATACTTTTCCTAGTGACCATCAGACACAGTGGAATCAGTCAAAAGTATGGTATATGTTTTTCATCTATCTGACTTTCTCTGCTGTACTCTCCATTTCTGTTTCATTTTCTTCTGCTGCTATCTATTTATTTTCTTTTTCTTTCCTTTCTGCCATCTTTCTCCTCTTCTCTTTGTCTTATTTCCCAGCTTGTGTGTCTCCACCTCTGTGTTCATCTCATTTTTTTTTCTTTCTTTGTGGGGTGTCTCTCCTGTACTATGCACTCTTTTCCCCACTTCTCAGTAATTATTAGAGGCCTTGTGGCATAGTAGATAGAGTTTTGGCTTTGGAGCCAAAAAGACAAGACCAGCCTCCAACACATTCTGGCCATGTGACCCTAGACAAGGTACTTAACCCCTCTCCTTGTTCTAGGAAAACTTCTAAGTCTATCAACTGCATAGAAGGTGCCTTCTTGCATTGGTAGAGTAAAATCACTAGTTGCTATTCTCATTCTCTAGTTACTATAACACTAAAGTGATTGTCTTAGCACAAAACCCTTTGGGGCTCATGGCCTTTCTGTCTTCTTCCTTTGCAGGGGGAAATTGTAACATGGTCATTGTGGCAAATGTCTATGGTGATGCCACTCAGTTGGATGAGACAGTAAGTAGAGGGGATAGTTACTTTCTGGGATATAACTTCTTCCCAAGAATGTGAACTACCCTTTGCCTCAAGAATGGGAAAAAGAGAAGTATTCCTTGTGGATCCTATTAAAATCCCTTTCCTCAAAACACTGGTTTTCAAAGATAAGGTCACAAGACCCTTCTAATAGCTTTGGCATTTTAGGCATTCATTTTGGACAGTATTTATTGAAAATCAACTCTGGGTGAGTGATAATGCTATGATACAATAGGGGATTTTAATATAAGATCCAGTCCTTATATCTTAAGAATTTATCCCATAGTGGAGCTAAGACAAATAACCATCCAAATAATCAAAGTAGAGAGGGAAAGGCACATTGTGCTGTGAGAGTTCAAGGAAGAAAAGATCATTTCTGGATGAAAGAATTGGAAGAGCTTCTTGGACAAGATAGATTTTCAGCTAAGACTTGAAGGATGGTTAGGCTTTCAGAGTAAAGATGTGTGGAGAAGACATTCAAGATGATGGAGCTACCTGTAAGTAGTAGCACTGAGGTGGGAAAACAACTATTTTGTTTGGAGAATAGTAAAAAGTCCAATCTGACTTTAGCATAAGGTATCTTGAAGAGAATAGGGGGAGATGAGATTTAAAAAGGAGATTATGGAGAGCCTTGAATTATAGTAGTTATGGCTTTATTCATCAGGCAATGGGGAGTCACTGAACGGTTTGGAGCAAGGAAATAACATGATCAGAGCTGTCTTTCAGAAGACTGATGTCATAGCAGTCTGTATGAAAATTAGATGGGGAGCAGTTAGGAGGTTGGTTGTTAGAGAATTAGAGTAGTGGCAAAGAGGATTCAGGAGACATTATTGGGGCAGCTAGGTGATGCTGTGGATAGAACACCAGCCCTGGAGTCAGAAGGACCTGAGTTCAAATCCAGCCTCAGACACTTATTAGTGATGCAAACCTGGGCAAGTCACTTAACCCTAATTGCCTCAAAAAAGAAAAGAAAAGATGAAGAGACATTATTAAAACTGGTGACATTAGATGTGAAAGGAGAGGGAGAAATCAAAGATGATTGGGGACCCGAGCCCTGGTGACTTCAATAATAGTCTTAATAGGAAGCAATGTGATGCAGAGCACTGGTCTCAGAGAGGCCTGGGTTCAAATCCCACCTCTGACACATACTGGCTATGTAACCTTGTCATAGTGATCCAGGCAACTTATTAAGACTATAAATTGCTGAGAAAGTATGATCTACATTAATAGAGGGAGTTTCCTTATACTGATACCTTATATGTTGTGGAATTCCTTATACCAAAGAAATCTCAGGTTCAGTCCCTATCTTTACCATATAGAATTAATGAACTAAGGAGCAAGACCTGGTTTGGGGGAGAAGATGGTGAAGTTAGTTTGGAGTAGGTATGTGCTATGCCAGTTGGAAATTCAAGTATAGATATCTAACAGAAAATTGAAGGTGATAGTGTATAGGTCAGAAGAAGTATCAAGTCTGGAGGTGGAAGGCATAGCCATAGAGATGACAATCAAGAGTGAATGAGATCAGGGGCGGCCAGGTGGTGCAGTGAGTAAGAGCACGGGCCTGGAGTTGGGAGACCCAGGATCAGTTCCGGCCTCAGATACTTAACACCCACATAAAATAACTGACCATGTAACCTTGAGCAAGTTAATTAACCCCAATTGCTTAAAAAAAAAGAGTGAATGAGAACACCAAAGGATAAATAATATAGAAGGAAGAGAAGAGGATTGAGGACTAAGCTGTATAATGAATGCCAATATCAAGTATCAGGAAGTAAGAGAAAGCAACAGTAAGGGTTGTCATAAAGGTCGAATAAACAGGAAACATCAGTATCACAGAAGCCAAAAAAAAAAAAAGACAGAATTTCGAGGTTATTCTTAATAGTATCAAATGATTCAGATAGGTCAAGGAAAATAAATTCTAGGAAGGGTCCTTGGATCTGGTAATTACAAGGTCCTTCACAAAAGTATTAATATGGTGACAGATGTGAACGCCAGATGGAAAAGGGTTGAGGAAAGAGTGGATGGTAATCACATTGAGGGAGAATGTAAAATGTACTTATTCTTTTGAGGAGTTTGGTGGTACAAAGAAATAGAGAAAGGTTTAGGGAAGGATGTTTGTTGTTGCTTTTTTAATTTTTTTAGAGTGCAGGAGACAGGAGATGTGAATGTGTTTGTAGTCACAGAGGGAAAACCAGGGTCAAGAGAGTGCTGATGCAAGAGAGAGAGAATATAGATTCCCAAAGGAAGCAAGAAGGATCAATAGCAGAGGTGGAAAAGGTAGACTCAGCATAAGATGGGATATAGTTTTCTCTGATATGGGATAGAGAGAGAAAATATGTGAAGATACAGACAAATAATGAGGTAGAAGTGTGTGTGTGTGGGGGAGAGAGAGAGAGAGAGAGAGA
>NW_027185896.1:16033731-16252792 GCF_028583685.1 Petaurus breviceps papuanus | reverse complement strand
GAAGAAGAAGAAGAAGAAGAAGAAGAAGAAGAAGAAGAAGAGACAGACAGAGAGAGAAAAGAAGAAGAAGAAAAGACAGAGAGAGAGAGAGAGGAGAAAGAGCGCTCATGTTGGATGACCTTAATGACCTCCCAGGGATTTCTTACCTCAGAGAACTTAGGAACAAACATTCTCAGGCTTTCCCCTTTCCAGGTATATCACATTTGAGTCTTTTAACTGTATATTGTTCAATCGTATCTGACTCTTTGTGACCCCATTTGGGATTTTCTTGGCAAAGATTCTAGCTTGCCATTTCCTTCTCCAGCTCATTTTACAGACAAGGAAATTGAAGCAAACAGGGTTAAGTGACTCACTCAGGGTCACACAGCTAATAAGTTCCTGAAGTTGAATTTGAACTCAGGTCTTCCTGACTCCAGGCTCAGTGCTGCCCTACTGAGCCACTTAGCTTGCCTCCATCTTTGTATGAGGTTATCCAAATCAGTTGAGGCTGAAATCCCTTTTCCATTACTCATTTCTACCACAGATGTCAAAGCCTTTAACATTCCTGGAGCAATTTTAAGCTCTGGAAAGGCTGGATAGATTTGGCCCAGTCTGATCAGTTTCCATATGGGGGGTTTTCCATTTGAAAAGAACATAGTTATCACTTGGTTCAGTGCTATGGAGTAGTCTAAAAGTAAATTTAGGTCCATTCAAGCCTGTGGAATGAAGTTGGGCATTAGCCTTCTTTGTGTCTCAGACCCCTTCGGTAGTCTGGTGAGGTATATGAACATCTTCTCAGAATGTTTTTATATGCTTAAAATACATAGGATCATAAAGGAAATCAATTACATTATTGAAACAGTTATCCCCCCCCCCAAATTTTTTTAAACAAATTGACACCCCAGGCTAAGAACCCTTGTTCTAGGGAAATTTCCCTAATCCTGTACCAACTATACTGCAAATCTCAACCTTGGTTTGCCAATACCAGGAGAGCAAATAGATGTATAAGATATTTAACTAACCTAGAAAGTACAAACTGCTCAGCAAGAAATTCCAGGCAGGTTGCTTTTGTTTACTGATATTCTGTGGGAATGTAATACTCATATCTTTCTAGAAGATGATTCCCTTGCAACTTCCAATCCAAAAAAAATGAATGATATAGGGCTTGATGAGCCAGGGTTGGTTTTTTTTCCTACTACTTGTAGAAGAACAGATGT
Organism: Petaurus breviceps papuanus; assembly: GCF_028583685.1. Lineage (NCBI taxonomy): Eukaryota > Metazoa > Chordata > Mammalia > Diprotodontia > Petauridae > Petaurus > Petaurus breviceps. Next base: position 16,251,596 of record NW_027185896.1, on the reverse strand, counting down.
ATGTTCTACTGTTCAGGCTCCTATTTATGTAGCTAATGAGTCTTTATGTAGCCTTATGACTAATGTTGTGCCAAGTATTCTGGGAAACAGAAAGGAGTGTAGAAACCCACCACTTATTTGGAGGGCAGACTTCAAGCATCAGTAAAACCAAAGGTATTGAAAGGATCTCTCTGAGTTGCTGAAAGAGCTGAGACAAAGTCTGTGCACTGGGGCCCCTCAGAGTACAGAACCTAATTGACTTTGCTTTAATGAACAGTTCTGACCAGGTTGGTGATCTAGTTTCTCAGCCTCCAGAAAGTTAGAATCAGCAGATCAGAAAACAGCAAACTTGTTAAAGGTAGTCTGAAATGATAGTAACAAGAAGAGACAGCTGTCTACCTGATAATGAAGAGGGAGTCAGGAAAACTACAAAAGCCCAGCAATCTGAAATCTTGCAGTAAAGAAGTAGTCATTCCTACATGCCTAAAGAGGCCCTGAGGGCATCACTGTACCACAACAGCACTGTAAGATGCTCGATGTGCCTAATGACCCAGTTACATTTTGTTCAGTCTCCTTGATTTAAGAGAGAATAGAAGTGTAGGAGGCATTTAGGAAGATTTCTAATCCCATATGTTTTAAAACAGTGTTGGAACTTGAAAGGAGTGAACTTCACTTATCTGGAAAGGTAGGCTTTAATAGCTTCTTCCCCAAGGATGTTGCATTTTGAAGGTATTGTCTGTAAGTCAGCAGACTATATGGGGCATTAAAACTGTAGAGCATTCAGTGGTTTGACAGCAGTCACCATAAGTAAGTGGTCTCTTCTAGGCATCTAAGACCCCTCTAGCTCTCAATGCTATGGACTGTGATCTAATGTCCTATGTATGACTAATGCCCTACAATCTTTCAAATGATTTAATACCCCCTCCCAAGGTGGACTTAAGCTTTAGGAAGTAGAGAACCTGGTCAAGTGATTAAAGCCAAAGAAAGTCATCTTATATTAAACCACAAACGAGAGGACTCATATCTGTGATTTTAGTTTAGATGGTAAATGCTGGTCATCCTTACAAGATTTGACATTTCAGAGTTTTTTCTGGCCTCTCTGTCTGCTGGGAAAGCCAGAGGGCTGTTAAAACACAAACCCTTCTTTAAAAGTAAGAATAAAGCTTAACAAAATACTTATACCATCCAAATATATAAACAAAGGCACATTTGATATAAATTAAATGGCACTTAAGCCAAGTACTCCCAGCCTTCATCCTCAGTCCTTTGTTTTAGCCAACCTTCCAGCTTCCCTTTCAGATAGGAAGATACTTTTTAAAGGACTGAGAGCCCTTCCCAGGTATCCGTCACAGGACCAGGACACAGCTGTATCCATCAAAACCAGATGTTTGTCCTGCTGCTCCCGAAGGTGTCTCTGGACTGTGGATCCATAGGGCTTGCCAACACTGTATCCAGGCCTCATTGTCTGGAGAAATAGTTATATTTAATCCCAAAGAGTTTTTCAGTAGAACAGCAGGGAGAAAAAAGGAGAGAGAAGAAAAACAAAAACAAATGGTTTGAAGAACTCTTATTTTTAAATTTTTTTAATATTTATAAGAAATACTTGACTTTTAATCACAGATTGTTTCTGTAAAATAAAAAGATGCTATACCTTATTCTACAGAGAATCAAATAAAATATTCTCCTTTTTCCTTTCTCAGTGTACTAATTTTGAGTTGATTGTAAATCTGTACATTTCAGATTGTAGATCTGTCCCTGATTTCTTGTGAAACCTCAAACAAGCTTCTTTCCAATTTCTAACTCGCAAATTTCAGTGCTAATCTCTCCTCATTTTTAGAGACATGACAGACTATTCAGTATCAATATTGAGTCCTTGAAAGAGAAGAGATTCTCTGAGTAGGATGAAAAGATTGGGCAAGAATCCAGGAGACTTTGACTCTCTACTCAACTCTGCCTCTAGCCAGCTATAAGACCTTGGGCAAATAACTTTCCCTCTGGGCTCCATTTTCCCCATTTGTAACCTTAGATTCCTTCTACAAATGGTTATTTTAGATGACCTCTAAGGTCCTTTCCAACTCTTTGCCCAACTTTCCAAATCAACATTGTATGATCCAAAGATAACCTCAACTCTATAGGATTAGCCTTCCCTCTTTCATTTAAAGAGAAGACTACCATTCTCCCTTCTAGGAATTCCATTGAAGGCAGATTTATAGCCAGAATACACCGATTCATCCCTTTTATAAACATTGGTCAAGTTGGTTAATGTTGCCCTAAGTGTCAAGTTGATTTAGCAATTTTGAGGTACACAGTGAGTGGCCATGAAAGATAGATGGTTTTTCCCTATAAATGCTGTTGAACCTACTGACTTTGCAATCCCCAGCTATTACTTACCTAACTATTGAAACCCTTCTGCCAGAAAGAAATGTTTTCCCAGAAGTTATTCAGGGAGGGAATGAGCAACGTCATAAAGTGGGTCCAGTGGCTCCCAGCTTAAGCCTTAGAGATCTAGTGCTTCTGGAAAGCTACCGCACTTGGGTATTAGCCTTCTATCGTTTATTAGACACTAATTACATGCTTTGCAAATGTGTCTACTCAGAGATGATCAGACCAATTTTTAAAAATGTGTATGAGAACTGTTTTGTCATGCTTTATGACTAAATACCACAGGTTTAGAGGAAGGCAAGGAATTGTCTCTAGCCCCAGTGCTGCCTCCATTCCCCCCTCCTTTAGCCATTCATTAACACACACCAGCTGCCCCCCCTTACAAAATAGAGATGGTAAGCAAAATTAAAAATCAGTCTCCTTTTCTTTTTGCCATTTTCTTGGGAAAGCAGACAAACCTTTATTTCTAAGACAGATCACAGCAAAGAATGCATGAACGAAGACTATGATAGACCACTTAGGCAGGCAGGGTCTACCAGGGGTGAAGAACCTATGGCTTCAAGGCCATGTGTGGCCCTCTAGGTCCTCAAGTGTGGCCCTCTAGGTCCTCGAGTGTGACCCTCTGACTGAACCCGTGGCCTTGAGGCTGCAGGTTCCCCATTCCTGAGACTCTAAGCCTTACAGAGCTCTGCCATGCAGATGGGAGCCAGCATCCTCTTGGGGGACCGCCCAGTATGGCAGACAATCAGGCTGAACAAGGCTACTCCCTGTTCCCCCAGAGACCTAAGAACTACTTATGAAAGGAAAAGCCATCTCATGATCATGACCATTTGTTTTTCAGCTTTCTTCACTTCGTTTTGCCAGCAGAATGAAACTCATCACAACTGAGCCTGCCATCAATGAAAAATATGATGCAGAGGTATTTACATTACTTTGGGGACAGCAAAGGTGAAAGGGAAATGATTTTTCCAGAGGCAGGCTGGCATAGAACTGTGGACAGGGAATCAGGAGAACTAAACCTTAGGCCAGTTCTGCCCCTCCCTGAGAGATTAGAACAGTCCCTTTATCTCTTTTGCTGTCTTCTTCCTCATATGTAAAATCCAGAGGGCATTACACCAGATGGCCCCTGAGATGCCTTCCAGCCCTAAAGTTCTGACTCTGTAAAGGTCCCTGGGACGACTCAGAGAAGACAGTAGAGTATAATGGAAATAAGATTGTCAGGGGACTCAGTGGAACTGAATTCTAATCCTGGCCCTGCCACTGATCAAGGGCTTCGGAGCAAGTCATTTCACTTCCTAAGACATTTTCACTTCTGTAAAACAAAGGAACTGGGCTAGGAGACCTCCAAAACCTGTTCCTAGGCTAACATTCTATATGCCCCAAGGCCCCTTTCCATTCTCAAATTCCATACAGTGTCCCATGTTCCGAGTTCCCTTTCAGCTATGACCTTCCATGTTCTATGTTCTCTAAAATCTCTTTTAGCATTCTGTGATTCAAGGGGCATCTTCATTTTGGTCACTTACCCCACTTGCCAGAATATAGAACATTCTGAGATGTATGGTAACCAGGTGCGGACCGTACCGATAAAATGTTTCCAATAGGTGACAAGCAGAAAGTTTTAAGCTTCTCTCTTTCCTGTAAATCAGATATGTGTACCATACACAAACGTTAAAGCCAAATGCTCTGCAACCACATTTTCTCTCCTCCTCTTTTAATGAAACAACAAATAAAACTACATAAGTCCTGGAGATACAAAATACTTAAGACCACTTAGGTCAGTCTAGTTGGAGAGACAAGAAACATGCACATTGAATAAAAACTGATAATATTGGGCAGTGTCTATTCAAAGCTAAATGAAAGATGTAGGAACCAAGTGCTAGTAGGAGCTCAGTAGAGGGAGAGGTCTCTAGGGGCTGGGGTAGTTAAGAAAGGCTTCCCAAAAGACTCCCTTCAACTGGGCAAAATTCAGATAATTGGAGAGAAAAGTCTTCACCTGGAGGAGAGGAAGCAGTAATTGTGTTACCACAAGCACAGATGATGCAGGAAAAGGATAAGGAAATAGGTGACTACATTTCATTTCATTTTTCTACCTGGATTTTAATAAATCTAGATAGTCAATCAGTTCCTCATCATAATACTTTTTCAACAACAACAAAAAAGTCCCAAATTTTGGACTCCCAAATTCAATGAGATCAAATCTGAAAAATAGATTATGCTGACTTATAAAGAAAAATATGAAATGATCCCTAAAATAAGATGCTAGATTTGAAATACAATCTTGACTCATTTCCTTAAATCGATGAAAGATACAGAGAAGTAACCATAGAATGCTATGTCAATTATATGATTTTTTTTGCTGCTCTCAACACATTGTCCCTCAAGAAAATGCCTCCAATTTTTAAAAATTAAAAAAAATAGATTTGCTGGTAAGAGGACACAGTTGCCTGCCCTAATGCAAATTGCAAAAGAACTCTCATACACAGAATACATGATGGGAGGCTAATAGAGTACTAGGAAGGGCATGAAAGCCGGTCCCTTCCCCTACCATAGTGGAAAAAGCATTGGACTTAGAGTTAGGAGACCTGGATTGAGTCCTGACTCTGATAATTACTCATTATTTAACATTTCACCTCTCTGAAATTCAGTTTCCTCATCTGTAAAATGGAGATAATAATATTTCCATTATTTACCTCACAGGGTAATTGTGAAGGAGGCACTTTATAAATCATTGTTATAGAAATGTGAATCATTATTATTGTTTTCCCTGTAGCAAAACAGAATAAAATCAGACTTTTAAAAATCAAAGTATTATAGACAATTTTAACTGGAAGAGTCTTGGACAGGTACTATGTTATGTACCTGAGCACTTCCTTGTTAAGGGTACTCTGCTAGGTGCCAGGGGGGGTACAAAGACATAGTGTCTGCCTTCAGGGAGCTCACCCCTTTAGCTGAGATAAGACATAGAAAAATGTAACAATACCAGGCATTGAATGATGTGTTGAATAAGTAATAGAGTTAGTATTATAACAGTAGTTTAGAGAAGGGAGGGAAAACTATCACCTGGGATGCTGACTGAGAAAGGGCTTCTTTGGGGAGGTAGGATTTAAATGAGACCTTGATGACCAGAAGCCAAAATCTTACACATTTAAGAACTGATGTTCATGATCTATTGGGCTTCCTATACATTCAGTTAATCTTTCCTGAGCACTTGCTGTATATGGGACTTTGTGGTATGTAAAGATAAATAAGACATGTTTCCTGGCTTAATATTGAATTAATTCGCCCCCTCCTCCCTTCTAAATTTCCCTGTTACTGTGGAGGTTAACACTATCCTCCCAGTCTCTCATGCCCACAACCTAGGTGTCACCCTCAATTCCTTTCTCTTTCCCTTTAAGTCCAATCTGTTGCCAAGGTCTATTGATTGTACTTTTGTGACTTCTAAAACATGTGCCCTTCTCACCTCTGTCTGACATTGCCACCTCCCTAGTGTATGCCCTCCTCCCCTCACACATGAACTATTTCAATAGCCTGATGGTTGGTCTCCCTGGCTCAAGTCTCTTAACACCCCAGTTCATCCTCCACTCAACTGTCAAAAGAATCTTCCTAAAGCACAGGTCTGAACGTAGCATCCCTCCCCTATTCAATAAATTCTAGTGGCTCCCTATCACTTCCACGATCAAATACAAAATCCTCTGTTTGACATTCAAAGCCCTTCAATACCTTCCTTGTCCTCCATCTTTCTAGTTTTCCTTCACTTTACATCCCTTCCACCCAGTGCCACTGGCTTCTTTACTGTTCCCGGAATAAGATTCTCCATCTCCTGACTGAGCATTTTCACTGGCTTGTATCCCAGGCCTGGAACGTTCTCCCTCCTCACCTCTCTCTGCCTCCAGGCTCGCCTGGCTTCTTTCAGAACCCCCACCTCCTACTACAGGCAGCCCTTTCGGATCCTTCTCAGTTCTAGTGCTTTCCCTCTCCCGTTGATCCTGCACAGAGCGTGTTTGTAGATAGCTGTGTCTCCTCTGTGGTTGTGAGCTCCCCAGGAGCAGGAACCGTCTTTGCTCTTCTTTGTACCCCCAACACTTAGCGCACTGCCCGGCGCCTCATCAATGTTTGTTCTCTAACAGAACTCACAGTCTAGCAGGGGGAGATAAAGCCTGGGCACAAATAACCGTATGGCAAAGTAGTATGTCCTAGGTCCCCAAGATAGGAGGGAAAGATCACTTCTGCTGCTGAAGGCAAGGAAAATCCCATGAAAAAGGGGCCTTTCATCTGGACAATGAAGGGAAGGCTTTGGACAGGTAGAGAGAGACGGAGACACAGAGACAGAGAGAGGAGGGAGGAGAGAGAACCATAGAGAGAGAGAGACAGAGACAGAGATACAGAGCAGGGAGGGGAGACAGAGACAGAGACAGAGACAGACAGAGACACAGAGAGGAGGGAGGAGAGACAGAGACACAGAGAGAGAGTTGAATTTTGCCATTGCCTCTTCCAGTTTCTAAAATTATGATATATATGCACCAGGGGTGTGCCCACTACTACTGGCAAGAAGTATTGTTAAATTTTCAGTGTGACTACTTACACTACAGAAATTGACAAGCTACAAATCAGGGCTAGATTTATTGTTCATTGTTTTTAATTTCTCTACTTAAGAAAGCGGCAGAGTGAATGTTAATTGTGCAGATTAAACTTAAAAGTGTGTCCTGTATTTTCAGAAAGCTAATTGTTAAATATTTACCACTAGACAGGGCAAACATAGATGTATTCAAGTAAAGGATTTTTTCTTGAAAGCTGAAAGTTAACTAAAGGTCAACTAGTAGAGGATATCTATAATATGTCCCATTTCTGTGAGAGCTAGAAGGAGGTGAGGATTACTGTGGGGGAAACTGGGTCAGTAAGAGGCTCTTAGCAGGCCAGGCAGAGTCTGTGCTATAGAAGAAAGTACTAAGGGGAAGCAATTAGGTAGAGGTTTGAGACATTTAGACCAAGCTCATGCAAATGATGGTTCCTGCAGTGTCAGAAGAGGTACTTAATAAATGCTAATGGATTGATTGAGGGTAAAATCAAATCCATACTCCCTTGCAGCCAAGAGGCTGAAGAAAAAGGTTGATTCTGCCCCAGGAGAATGTTTTTAATAACTGTTTCATAATTGCAAATCGTTTAGTAGCACTAGAAACATATTTTTTTTAAGAAGGAGGAATTCCTGTATCTCATGTTTAAAACATATTTAGATAAATGTAAATGCCTTTTTAAAGAGGTGAAATCATTTCCTGGTTGTTTATTTTTCCATACAACCATGACTTAATGGAATATTAACAGAAGCATTAACGGTTCTGTGCAGAGACAACATTCCAAAGGCAGGGTTTGTCTTATTTAATGTTAAATGAAGCATAACACAGACCAGATTTGGAATTGAGACCATGAATTTTAAAGCTTTTAATACCTTCATTATCTGTCTTCTGTATCCATCTTATTGTTCAGTAGAATTGTTTCTCAAGTTAAGCTGCTTACTGCTGTTCGATCTCCCTTTTGGAATTATGTGCTCCCTGAGACATTATTATCTTTGGTAGTGGGGGCACATTTTTTTCCAATAATTTTGTTAATGTGCTGTAAAAGGTTGGAAAAGATCAGACATGTGTAGTGAGTGGGTTTTATTAAATACAGAATTAGTGGAATTTTTCTAACCTAATACTTCATCCACGTTCAAGGCACTGGCACTTTACATCCTCTCTTTTTAGGGACAATTGTTTCCAAACTTAAGATTAGAAAGTCACTGGAATGATGATTTAGAAAAGGATTATAATTATATGGCTTTTAGGTTTTTTATACTAACATTGGGGGGCAGCTAGGTGACACAGTGGATAGCATGCTGGGCCTGGAGTCAGAAAGACTCATCTTCCTAGTTCAAATCTGACCTCAGACATTTACTAACTGTGTGACCCTGGGCAAGTCACTTTACCCTGTTTGCCTCAGTTCCTCATCTGTAAAATGAGCTGGAGAAGTAAATGACAAATCACTGTAGTATCTTTGCCAAGAAACCCCCAGATGGGGTCACCAAGAGTCAGACACAACTGAAATGACTGAACAACACACTAGCATTAAAAATGTATAAACTGTTCATAAAATATAGGTACTAATAACCAAAGAAGAATGGATGAAATCTTGGTACAAAAGGAGAAAGTAAAGAAAGTGATCATTTAGATAAATTCAATTAATAAGTAATTACTGAGCATTTTCTGTGTGTTCAGAAGGCATTTCTCATGGTCTTTTTCCTCCTCTTGTTTCCCTGCTAGAGGATGGTGAAGAACCTGGAGAAGGAGTTGATTCTGCTAAAACAGGAACTTGCCATACATGACAGTCTGGTAAAGAACTCTTTGCCCGCTCCTCCTGGATCTGCCTGCCTACCTGCATGTGGCCTGCAGAGTGACTGATGGGAAACTGCAGGCCTGAGGGGGAATGCTCCACTCATCAAGCTTTTCTCATTTCTATCCTATTTTCATGGTGTCTGGTGTGTCATCTCCCCATCATTCCAACCATCCAGAGTGCCCTCCCTCTTAACGAAGCACTTCTGCCACAGAGTCTCCTCTTCTGACACCAACAATTCTCAGGCTCCCTTAAAGCGCTAAATTGGAAACCCTATTTCCTATTTATAGAATGGGAAAAGCGCTAGACGTAGAGTCAGGAAATCTGGTTTCATATTTTGGTTCTGTAACAAAATAAAAAGAGAATATTTAATGAGAAACTCACTAGTCTTAGAGATAAAAGACTCAAGTTCAAATCTCAGTTTTGCCAATGACAAATTCTGTGTTCTTGGAGGGCAAGTCTTTTAACTTTGGAGCTTCATTTTCTCCATCTGTCAAATGGAGATAATACTTGCATTACATCACAGTATGTTGGGATGTGTCCTTGATACAGGCCAGAATTCAAGAATCAGTTCTCTTGAATTAGCAACTCCTCCTTCCCTGTCCCAACCTAAGTACAATAAAGTAGTTTATTTGACTTGAGTTCCATTGTTGCTAATGAAACATTTTTCACTTTTAAGGCCAACCGTGCTATGGTCACCTATGATCCCATGGATGAAGTCCAAATAGCGGAGATTAATTCTCAGGTTCGCAGGTATCTGGACGGATCTCTGGAAGAAATTGACGTGAGTAGCACTTTCATGGAGCTGCTTGGAGGCTGCAGCATTTTACCCACGAGCTGCTTAGCTAACAGGTGGATTTGGGGAATTCTCTATACATTCCATGAGAAATTAGACCCCATTGTTGTAACTTCCCTTGCCTAAATAGCCGCTCCAATGGAGGGGGTTAATTGCAGTAAAAATGGTGAGTTCCCCAGGCAGCATGGCTCCCTCCTGAGTGTGTCTATGTCTGCTTGAAAGTCTCCTCCCAAATCCCTTTCTATATATTTGAATTTCCTGGAAGTTGGAGGTTGGCCTAAGTAAAGCATAGGTTCTTTTAGGCTATGGAACCTTTAAGAAAAAGGATGTATGTGTATGCATTGGGGATGGGGGTGAGGCAAGGGGAGTGACAACTCCTTTACCATGAGGCTTGGCATGGGGAATAATGATTCTTAGACAGTTTTTTTTTTTTTTTGCTTTTTTTTAGAGGGTAATTGGGGTTAAGTGACTTGCCCAAAGTCACATGGCTAGTTTTTGTGTTAAGTGTCTGAGGCCGGATTTGAACTCAGGTCCTCCTGACTCCGGGGCCAGTGCTCTACTCACTCTTAGACAGTTTTAAGACTATCTTCAAAAGCTAGGTCAGTACACATAATATAATATACAAACATGAAATTGCCAAAGATCACTCAACCAAGGGCAAGGAAAAACTCAAATCGGGCCTTTAAAAAATGATGTTAAGTTTAAACCCTGTTTTTAGATTAAAAGGAGCAATATAAAAAAATAATGCCATTAAATTAACATTCTCTTTTAAACAATGAAATTTTAAACATTAATTTCATTGTTCTTTATTCACTATTTGTTAACCGAAGGGCATTTTTTCTGTTTTTTTTTTTTAATTCATGAAAAGGTGTTTTAACTATTATTTTTATGATGTTTTCCTCTACACTGAGGCAGCCCATATCTGCCAAACTGGAGAAAGGCTATATTCTTTTTGCAAATGACCAGGAGAGTCAATGGATTTGCTTTAATATATACCTTTTTAGAGTAGCATTTGGCTTCATAAGATAAATGGTATTTAAAGCCTTAAAACACCAATCTCACTGAACTTTTATGTGGAGTCTAAGGGTCAGTTCTATTTTGACTTTGTATTAGCATAACATCAGATTACATTTTTCAGTCCTGAATTTAGATCCACTTTAAAAAATAGATCCATTTGGGGCGGCTAGGTGTCGCAGTGAGTAAAGCGCTAGCCCCGGAGTCAGGAGGACCCGAATTTGGTTCCGGCCTCAGACACTTAACACCCACACACACACAAAAAAAGACTAGCCTTGTAACCTTGGGCAAGTTACTTAACCCCAATTGCCCTCCAAAAAGGCAAAAAAAAAAATAGATCCATTTGCATCTATTCATAATTAAAAAACAAAACATCAACACCCAAATCTCTGTGTTGAGGTCTACATCTACATAACATATAACTCCAAATAATTTACAATTTAGTGAAAGGAACCAAATTTCTTTGATAAAGATGCAGCCTGTGGCCCCAATATAGCTCAGTAAGTGTAGTCTAACCTCTGTGTTGTTTTCTCTTCCTCAGATCATTAACCTCCGACAGATCCAGGAGGTGTTTAATCAGTTCAAGGTGGTTTTAAGGTAAGAATGACCTTCTCCCCAACTGCAGAGCATTGAAGTGGGAGTGAGGGTATCTGACTCTTCTTCTGGGCTCTGTTACTAAGCTGTTGAAGCAGCTTGGGATTTAATTGTGCTTTGTGTATAAGTTTTCCAAAAATAATGTTTAACCCTCATTTTTTGAGTAATGCTTTGAGTGCACTGAACAAATGAATTCATTCAAAGAACATATTAGATAGGAGATACTGTACTGATTGCTATGGGCAATGTAAAGGTGAATAAGACATTGTCCTTGACATCAGAGTTTTACATCTATGGAAGATAATATAATGGGCCATTTATTTCATATCATTTATTCATTCAAAAAATATTTATGGTGGGGCATAATTTTCCATACAGTGGGATCTTTGCCTTTGAAGCAATGAAAACTTTTTTTACTTAACCATTTTTGACTAAAAAGAACTTTCTAAAATGTGTTACATAAGCAAGGAAAGACTTATTTGGGGGAAAAGGATGGGATGTTTGGAAATGACTGTGATATAAGAACAAAAACGTCAATAAAACTTTTTAATGCATTAAATGCTGCTTTACCTTTTTAAAGAAATCAAGGACCTTGAGCATAATTTAATAACTTCTTAAAAACACAGAATCATCAGATCATTACTGTGAACATAAGTGTTGTTGCCTGGTTCTGTAATGCAATGATATATTCACTTGCTAGTGAGGTCTATAGGATTTTTTGTCCCTAAACTAAATGGTCCTGATTGCTGGTCTTTTGGGTCCTCATTCTGCTTCTGTGTCTGTCCCCCTCCCTCAATTGTAGATTATTACCTGTCTTTCTTTTCTACTGTCCGTGGTACATGCCTATTAACTCTCTACCACCACTGTCACCATTAGCATTTATCGCTTCACGTGTCATAGACACATAGAGTTAGAGAGATAAAAGGAGCCAGAGTTCTTCTGTTACAATCTGCACAGATTTGAAAAACAAGATAAACTTTTTTTGAATCTTAATATGTACACTCAGAGTGAAAAGGCTCAGAATGAGGAGCAACATTCTTGGACTTGTGGTGGCTATTTCAGCAAGGGAAAGACCTTCAGTTATTTACAGTTGATGCTATAGTTATAAATGAAAGGCTCAAATATGGATTCACTTAGGCTAAGTGGTCCTAATGACCATAAGAATGTCAGCAGTAACAGACAGCCTATACTTTCCCACTGCCCTGATTTATTCTGAGCCTATAAATAACCTTGACCACCCCTGATTGGAGAAGGCTCCTGGTGACAGCAGCCACTGTGTGTTGGATAACCTCCCCACCCTTCCCACCACCCCCTTCATCCAGTTTCTGGTCCCCAAGTAGAAAACTACTCTGCCTGAGTCTGGCACCAATCAGCGACCCTGGGAACTTTCCCCACCACGTGTGGGTTTGACAAAGAATGCCCTTCCCACATGTGGTGCTGATTGTCTGCCCCAACTCAACTCACCTTTAAGATATAAGACTTCTTGTTCAGACCTCATTCTGAGTGTGTACTCCCACTAAGGTCTTACCACTTACACATCTCTCTACTATAAGTGACCTTGGTTCTGTGTGGCCAAATCTGTGTGTGTGTGTGTGTGTGTGTGTGTCTGTGTGTGTGTGTGGCTGCATAATAATAAAGCTCCTGCTTGCACTAGCTTCTTGAGTATCAGTTTTCTGTAAATCCTTGAAGCCCACATTCTTCCTCTGATCCAATCCGAGAGGCCAAATAGAGCAATGAGCTTAGAAACCTACATTTCAACTCAGCCTTTGAGTTTACCACTTTACTCTCTGGTCAACTGATTCTCTGAGTTTGCAAAGGTTCTCACTGATACTGGCTGTTGAATTTGGTAATGAGTCTTAGCATGTCACTTTCCCATTCAAAAACCTTCAGTAGCTCCCAGTTGCCTATAAGATAAAAAATATAGATGCCATAGCCTAGCACTGAATGCCTTCCGCAATCTGATTCCCACCCTTCTAGATTTATTTCATTCTACTTCCCTTCCATGATCTGTATGTTCAGCCAAACTGAACTAATTCAGTACTCTTATATTCCATTCTATATCCATTCATTCACACAATCATCTTTCTCTGCCTCTTCTAAATCCTTGTCTTCCTTCAAGGATCAGTTCAAGGGGAACCTCTTTTGTCCAGCCTCGCCAGGACCTTCCAGTGTTGGTGATCTCTTCATTTTTTCTTATGCCAAATTCATTGGTGTCCATCTTGTAATTCCTCCCCTTCACACACTCTTGAGGATAGGGACAGTTTTGTTTTTGTCATGGGGCTTATCATAATGCCTGACTTATAATAAGCTCTTAATAAATGTTCTTTGAATTGAATGATGTACCATTGGATTACATAATGGAAATACAGCATCAATATTACAAAGTATCTAATGTTAAGTGAGAGCAAAGAGTTCTTTCTTGTGGTTTGTTTTTTTTTTACTTTAAAATCCTGACTTGCTTCGATAAATGCTCAACATTGTCAACTTGACTTCCAGAGAAAAGTTGCTCTTCCACTCAGTAGCTAATGTCACTCTCTCTCCAAAGCCAACAGGAACAAGAAGTGGAGGCCAGCCTACGTAGAAAGTACACCCTGATAGACAGGAATGACTATGCAGCCATCACTGCCGTCCAGAAGGTAGGGGCTTGCAGGGCTTTTCTAGACTGCAACTCCTGCTTGGGATTCTCCGTCGCCAGATCTTTTCCAGAAAAGTGGCTTGCACTGGGGCAAAACTAGGGATAAAATAGGTAAGAGTGAGATCCACTTGGGACTCCCAACAGGAGCCCACACCCTATTAGGAATTCATCTGAAAACAGGCATCAGTGATTAACTTCTCCAGCAGGTTTACTCAGGGTCTAAGGATTGAAGGGATTATGGCCAAGAACTCAGTTAACAACCTGGCCTAATCTTTGGGAAGAGAGGAATCTGATCAATCATGGGACAGAATTCTAACCTTTGCCTGTCTTTGGGATTGTCCTTATTCAGGCTGGACTAGTTGATGTAGAAGGCAACACGGTAGGAGAAACAGATGGACAAGGGTTTGGGCTTGGCATTGCACCTTTCTCTGCTAAGCCTGGGAAGAAAGGCAAGTTCAAGAAGTCTTTCAGAGATTTAACTGGGTGAGTTGCCTCACAAGGCTACTATTTATTCTTTTTTTTTTTTTAAGCAATTGGGGTTAAGTAACTTGCTCAAGGTTACACGGCTAGTTATTATTTCTGAGTGTGGTGCTGAGTATCGGAGCCTGGATTTGATCCAGGTCATCCCAACACTGGAGCCGGTGTGCTCTTACTCACTGAGCCACCTGGCCGCCCCTGCTACTATTTATTCTTGCCTGTCCATGTTGGACCTTTTTAGTGTTGTTAAAGCTATTGATTGACTTGTTCTCATAAGGAGAAACAATTGTAATTAACCTAGTTTTCCCCACTAACTAAAGTTAGCTAAAGTTAACTAAAGTTAACTAAGTTAACTAAAGTGGCTCTCTGAAAGAGCTAATTCACCTTCAACAGAATCTTTAGAATATGCTCTGAGAAGCCATATAATTCAGTCAGTTCCCTATCTGACAGATGAATCTCTTCTATAATATCTCTATGAGGTCATCATCCAATCTCTACATGAAAAACTACTAGCAACAAATAACTATTTCATGGGGCAACTAATTTCATTATTGGAGAGCTCTTGCTGTTAGGAAATTCTTCCTTATAATGAGCTGAAATCTGCCTCCCTGCAATTTCCATTCATTGGTCCTAAAGGAGTAATATATGCCCAGGGAGTAATTCATTAGATATATTAAAAATCATATCCTTACCATCAAGAAACTTTCATTGTGAAAGAGATGGAAAAAGAAACATAGACATACCAATGTGGGGAAAGTGCTTTTTCAGGTAGAAAACAAACAATAGGGGCGGCCAGGTAGCACAGTGAGTAAGAGCACCGGCTCCAGTATTGGGACGACCTGGGGATCGAATCCAGGCTCAGACACTTAGCACCCACCCAGAAACACCTGGCTGTGTAACCTTGAGCAAGTTACTTAACCCCGATTGCTTAAAAAAAAAAAGAAAACAAACAATAAGCAAATAAAACCCTGTATCCAAGCCAACTCACGGGTTGGGATGGAAGGACTTGTCTTTCGTGGTCATTGTGGCCTCCGGTTCATTTAATCTAGGAGCCTCCTATACTCCAGATTTCTTCCTATGTTGTCTCACAGTTGAAAATTACAAGATCAGGATTTTGTGAGTATGATTCTATGTTCTATTGTCCTTACCTCCACTGACACATTGTCATAATTCTCACCTAGGAGACAAGATAAGGGAGAAACTGAAGGATAGGAGGCCTCTGGGTGAATTGAGCCAGAGGCCACAATGACCATGCAAGACAAGTCCCTCCATGTCTAACTCTCGAATCAACATGGCTTATTTTCTTTGCATCTGACAAAATGTTTTCCACACATGGGTATTTTCATATTATTTTTCTAAATGCATATTAAAAGAAGAGAAGGAAGGAAAAATTAGAGAACAAAGACTTTCTTGTATTAATAAAGTGGAGGGGGCAGCTAGGTGGTGCAGTGAATTGAGCACCAGCCCTGGAGTCAGGAGGACCTGAGTTCAAATATGACCTCAGACAATTAACACTTACTAGCCGTGTGACCTTGGGCAAGTCACTTAACTCCAATTGCCCTTCCTTCCTCCCTCCAAAAACAAAACAAAAAAAAGGAGCCAAATTTAAAAGTAGCTATAGAAGACATAGACTGTTTCTTATTTAGAGAGAGTGACATTTTGGGGAAATATATGGACTGGAATCACTAACAAAGTGGCGTCATGAAAATTGCCCATTCCACAGAAGTTCTGAAATCTCTTGTTTCATCATGTAAATAATTTCCAGGTCTCTTGTTTTATAATAACTGGATATCTTGTGTCTCTAAAATCCAATTTCTCTGCATCAATATGAACATTTCCAAATAAAAAATGGAAAAATGGAAAAAAAAAAGAAAGTGGAGATGTAACAGGGTCAATCATTCCTAAGCAGAGCAGTGGAGAGTCTTATTCCATTACCCAAAAGCAGGGCCCAAGCCCTCACCTGTTGTGCTTTGACCCAAGTGTGAATGGAAAGGCCATCTGCCATGGGGATCTTGGGATTGGCAGAGGAGACAATTCTGCCTTCTCCCCCAAAAAAACCCAGCCCAGTAACTACAAGGCTTTAAACATTTTAATAAAGATTTCTTCAGAGCTATCATTGGGTCCTTTGAAAATGTTTGAGGTAAAGGTTAATGTATCAGGAATAACAGATAAACAATCTTTCTTTTATTATAAGAAGAGGTGGCAAAGGTTACACAATTCTGCCTTGCCACAGCATCTATAATAACATCAGGGCTCTATCAGGGCCAGGACATCCAGGATTCTCACCCTATATCCCTTTTTCAGACCTTTGACCAAGAAGGAAGGCCTTCTCAGCCCTGTAAGTCTGAAGGATGGAGAAAGTCTTTCCACATCAAGGACTCAGCTGTTATCATCCTCCAAGGAAGTAGATGTCAAGGATGTGCCCTCACGTGATCGGGAAGCTTCCAGCAGCGAACCTATTGTGTCAGATTCCCCGAAGGAAGATTCCCGTACCACTAGGTGAACTCCTTTAAAATATATCTCCTTTCAGAGGCAAGGGATAAGGACCAAAGCTAATGTTCATTTATAAGTACCTCCTATGTGCCAAGCACAGAGGATACAAAAAAGAGACAAAAAAATACTCCCTGATCTCAAAGAACTCACAGTCTAATGGGGAAGTCCCCATGTACATACCCGATCTATAGTATAAATAGGGGACATCAGAATGCAGAAATGAGGGCCAGAAGTGAGAGTGGGGAAGGAGGGGACCTGAGAAATGCCTCTTGAAGAAAGGTGGGCTTTGGAGCTAAATCTTGAAGGAAGCCATAGAAATCAAGAGGTGAAGGGAGGCAAGGGGAAAATAGAACTTTCCAGACACAGGGAATAGTCATGTTCCTGGATGGGGTCTTACGTGTGAGGAACAGCAAGTAAGCCAGTATAACTGGATGATAGAGTATCTAGAAGGGAGGAAAAAGTAAGCAACCTGGAAAGAGGCCAGATGTGAAGGACTTTAAATGCCAAACAGAGGATTTTATATTTGATCCTTCAGGTAATAAGGAGACCCTGGAGTTTATTAAGGTAGAGTACATGATCTGACCTGCATTTAGAAAATCATTTTGTCTGGGGCAGCTAGGTGGCGCAGTGGATAGAGCACCAGCCCTGGAGTCAGGAGGATCTGAGTTCAAATTGGCCTCAAACACTTAACACAAAAAAATAGCCATGCGACCTTGGGCAAGTCATTTAACCCCAATTGCCCTCCAAAAAAAAAAAGAAAATCATTTTGTCAGCTGAAGTGGAAGATGGCTAAAGTGAAGGAGAGATTTGAGGCAGGTAGATGAATTATGAAACTATTGTGATAGTTGGGGTGAGAAGTGAGGTGATGAGGACCTTTCCTGAAGATGAAGAGAAAGAGATGCACACAAGGGATGTTGTGAAGGTAGAAATGACAAGATTTTGCCATATACTAGATAGATAAGTGAGTGGAAGAGTAAAGAATGACCCTGAAGTGGGCTTGGGAAGAAGGGAAAAAGAAATTCTGATTTCGACATGGTGAGTTTGAGATGCCCATGAAACATCCAGTTTGAGAGGTCCAAGAGGCATCTGGCAATGCAAGATTGGGACTAGATATAGAGATAATACAGCTCAGAGGGTCACCTGCATAGACATGACAATTGGATCCACAGAAGCTGTTATGATCACCAAGTGAGATAGTACAGAGGAAAGAGAGAAGAGGGTCCAGGACAGAGCCTTGGGGGACCCCCACAGTTAGTAAACATAACCTGGATGAAGATCCAGCAGAATAGAGCAAGAAGGTATGGTCAGAGAGATAGAAGAACCAGGAGAGGAAAGTGTCACCAAAACTTAGCAAATTACCACAAGAAGAAAAAAGTAAGCAGTGTCAAAGAAGTCAAAAAGAATGAGGATTTTTAAAATGTCATTAGATTTGGCAATTAAGAGATCATTGATTACTTTGGAGAGGGCAGTTTCAGTTGAATGGTGAGATTGGAAGCCAAATTGCAGAGAAGCAAGTGAGAGAAATGGAGACACCTAGTATAGACAGTTTTCTCAAGGAATTTAGCCAAGAAGGGGAGGGCAGATGTAGGATTCCACTAATGGTGGTCAGAGCAAATGAGCACTTTGTAAGGGTGGGGACAATATGGGCCTATTTGTTGCAGCAAAAGTATAAGGACAAGTGATTGATGATTGGAGAGAGAATAGGGGATGATAGTAGGGGCAATCTGAGAAGATGGAAGGGAACGGGATCATGATTGCTTGTAGGGAAGTTTACCTTAGTAAGGAGAAAACCCCACTCTTCATCCTAGACAACAGTGAAGGAGGACATAGTAGAAGACGCCTGAGTGAGATGAAAAGGGGAGGAGGGAAAAAGAGGAAGCTCTAAGTGAATACACTCCATTTTTTTCCAGTAAAATATGAGATGAGGTCCTTTTCTGAAAGACTGGGGAGAAGGGTTTCTGTGAGAGGCATGAGAAGGAATGAGAAGATTTGGAATGGCCACTACAAAGTCAAAAAGCTAATAGATAGGGAGATATAAAAGAGTTACCTTACTTCCCTGAGATGACCTAACATAAGTTTGTAATAGACCCAGTCAGCTTGGTTTTGTGATTTTCTACAGCTCTATTCAGCATTATGTGAATAGAAGTAAAGGTGATGAATGGTGGAAGTAATCCAAAGCTGGGGTTTAGCTAGATGGGACTGACAACAGACACGAGAACAAGAGATTTGAGTGTAGAGGATGGTGTTGAGTTCAACTAGCTCACCAAAGAGTCAAGATAAGAGAGAGAGGAGAAAGTCATCTGTGCAGGGTGATAGCCCAGAAAAGAATTGAGAAGTAGAGGGACTGGAGGTTACAGTAAGGACCAAGAACAGGGTTAGGAGTTAAAAGGCCCAGGAAAGATGGGGTGATAAGAGATTATGATCAGATAAAGGAATTTCAGATTTTGTGAACAAAGAAGCAAAACATTTTATCCTTTTGTTCTTGGCAAGGTGCAGTAGGGTCATGACCACAGATGATCCAAAAGTTGCAAATGAGTCTACTATATCAAAATCATCTTTTAATATTTCCCTTTCTCCTTGGTTTCCCAGACCCAGCACCCCCCCTCCTAAACTATCAGCTTTTGAGGAATTTAAAAATGAACGTGGCAGTGAGATCAACCGGATCTTCAAGCAGAACAAAACCATTCTGAATGACCGGAGGAAGAAAGCCAGTGAGACTGCCCAGCGGATCAATTCTATCAAGAGAGAAATTGACACTACCAAGGAGGCATTGGATGTACAGAAAACTTTCCGGGAAGAGCAAGGTAATAAAGGGAAGGGTTCCCTAGAGTTTGGGAAAAGGACCTGGGCAAGTGAAAGTCAAGTATGAATGGTGAGGGCCTTCACATCCCCTTGAAGGGGGCTCTCTTGAGAGACCTGGATGGGTCTGTGGTTTCAGCTCAGCAGGCAGAGTGGGCTGGGAGAGCTGCTCTTGGCTCTTAGTTCCAATCAACAGGCCAGTCTAAACCAAGGGAAGCCCAAGATTCTCAGAAGAAAAATTCAAGCTTACCATAGGAAAAAAAGTCAGTCCCCATGCTGGAGGATTCTTTATCTTGTGACCATTTTCATCCAGGTTCTTGGTTAGTTCTTGGGTGCTGTGTAGCCTACAGTTCCTTGTCCTGTATTTCTCATCTCATGATCTCTATGGCTGACACCACAATGGCATCATTAAGCCCCAGTACTGATGCTATTTCACAAGTGAACTCCTGGGTCTGTTGTATCCAGGGATCCTGATAAGAACCTGTGAAGTCACATGATCAGGGCTTTCTGTTAGTGGGAAATTAGCTCCTGCCTAGAGCCACCCAAACCCCATTGCTCCTCACCTCTTCTCTAATGAGTGGTAAGAGGACTGACTGACTGATAGTCCCTTCTCATCTCTGCTCATAGGAGCAGGTTATGGGGATGTGACCTGGAGTTTCTTCCCATGACTCACAACCTACATCTTCTCCTCATCTTGGGGCAGTCAATTTGCACCAAGTTTCTCAGATACCTTTCTTTTATTTCAGTGCCTTTTCACTGGTACAGCTTGGAAACCATGTTATATATAGGAAGGAGCTAGGGACCACTTGATACTTGTTTGATGGGGATTCCTGTTCATTCCAATTACTCTACTGTGGACTGCCTCTAAGAATTAAAAAAAAAAAAAACTGAACTCAAGGCTAGGTGAAAGGTTGCTGTCCACCCCATGTCTGAAATCTAGTGATTGGAAATAAGAATCTCCTAAAGTAGTTAGTTGAGCACAAGAACTGTCCTAGGCACCTAGCACTAAGATACAGCCATAGCATAATTATGAGGATGCAAGATTTGGAGTCACAGTCCAGAGTTCAGATCTAGGCTCTGCTACTTCACCTGGGTCAAGTTACTGTCTCCTCTATGGGCCCCTTTTCCCCACTTTGTAAAATTAGATGATGTCTGTGGTCCTTTTCAGCTCCAAATCCTATAATTCTATGCTGTCCTTAAGATCATAGAAAAGTCTTCCTGGGCAGCAACCTCAGTTAAGAGCTCTGCCATTTAGAGGACGTGAACTCATCTTCTCTCCGTGCATTTTCCTCATCCTCCAATCTTTAACCTACAGGGGAATATGAGAATAAAGGGCTGATGATCATTGACGAGGAGGAATTTTTACTGATTCTGAGGCTGAAGGAACTCAAGAAGCAGTACCGGGGGGAATACCAAGACCTGCGGGACCTCAAGGCTGAAATCCAGTACTGCCAGCATCTGGTGGACCAGTGTCGCCAACGATTGCTTACAGGTAAGTGGCCTTCTGTCTGCAGGTCAGCCTGCCTACCAGCAGGGTGTTCTCAGGGGCACCAACCCTGAAAAAATAACTTAACCTGATTAAAGGGCCAAGTTCTTAGAAAAGGAGGAGGGGGTGCTAACATTCAGGTCAGCTGACAAGGTCTTAAAGTCAGTATACAAAGTGTTCTTATTTCTTTAGAATGTGCGAAAGCAATTTTTCAGGTGTGAAGTTCTTCAGTCATACTGGATAGAGCCATAGGGCAACTAGCTATTGATGGACAGCCGTTAAAGGATCAGCCACGCCCCTAGTGAACTTTAAGAAGCCAGACAACTCTTTTTTCAGGAGTCCATCAAGACAGCCAGCTTGCTCTTCAGAATGCTTCTAGTATAAAAGTGCCATTGAGGTACCTAGAATCTACCCCAAATTCCACATCGTGGGTAATTTTTATCCTTAAAAGTTTACACTTATACAGCATAGCATATGGTACTTCTCTCACTCTGGAAATGGTTCTCCTGGCCAGGATTTGTGAGGCCATGGAAGAGCAAGCCTCTTATACCAGTTTTCTGGTCTTGTCTCTAAGGTATCAGACCCAATTTGCTGTGGATGTTTAGGCAAGTGTTAATACTTGATTACTCCTTTAGGAGGCATGAAAACATTCTCCAAGTATGAAGAAGCTCTTCATTTCAACCTGATAGAATAATAATGGGCTATTTTCAGCTGGCTAAAGGATAGACTTGACAGCCTTCAAAAAACAAAATACTTTCAAAGGAACAGGTCTGGACGTCCAGTTCTAACAGAATTATTCAAGGTGGAGAAGGGAGGTTCTTTTACTCCCCTGGCCGCCACCTGTGGAGAGTCCCTGTCCATGAGCCAACCAAGCAAATGAGAAGAGTTGAGGTCACCCTGACAGTGAGTCAGGAATTGCCTGCATGGTACAATGGAAAGAGCCTTGTCATCAGACCTTTCATTGAACCCGGCTTCACTTGCATTCATCCCCCTGAGCCTTCGTTTTCTCATTGGTAAAATAGGGACAATACTACTTGCATTGCCTAACCCAGAGGGTTGTTTGACGAAGGCATTCTGTAAACCTTGAAGTGCTGTAGACATACTGCTGGGCTGTAGAAGAAAGTACTGGAAGCACCTCACAAATTTTAAAGCCCTATTATATAAATGTTAGTTATGGATGCCCTTGTGATTATCATCAGGGGGAGAAGTCAGTGTAGGGCAGACCCACAAGACCCCCTCTTCTCATGGTGCTGTCTTCCTCCTTTCAGAGTTTGATATCTGGTACAACGAATCCTTCCTCATCCCCGAGGATGTGCAAGTGCCTCTGAAGGCTAAGGGTAGCATCAAACTAGGCTTGCTACCCCTGAGCAAACTCACATCACTGGTAAGGTAAATGGGGGTCAGCTTGTGAAGCTGGCATGGAGTGGGACTCCAGGCAGCCTCAAGGGTAGAACTCAGCCTTAGCTCCCAGTCTCTCCTGGCAGAACTGAGCTCATTTAGTCAGGGCAACGCTAGCCAAAGAGAAGGAGCCGATGGCTTTCTTCAGCATCTGTGCCCTGACTGTTGAGGGAAAGACTGGTAGAGATGGGCATCTGGCTGAAGTTCCACCCTCCTTCTGGGCCACAGTAGTTTCAAGACTAGCTAAAAGATGGATAGTCCCACTCCAGTGGTTTAGAAGGCACGAGTAGCAATGGCAGTAGTGTCTTCACTGAGGTACTTCTAAGTCAGTCTAAACCATCCAGATGCTGGAGGCAGTGTTACCACCATCCCTGCTACCACTATAGTACCACTACTGCTGCCCTACAGGAGAGGAAAAGCCAGTTCACCCTCCACCCTCATTGCCACCCTGTGCAGAATGGACCACCGTCTAGCAGAAAGGCTACGAGTTTCCTGCTAGACCTGCTC
The DNA here is from genome assembly GCF_028583685.1 of Petaurus breviceps papuanus. Lineage (NCBI taxonomy): Eukaryota > Metazoa > Chordata > Mammalia > Diprotodontia > Petauridae > Petaurus > Petaurus breviceps. The sequence continues at coordinate 16,228,673 of NW_027185896.1, read as the reverse complement.
ATTTATGGCGTGGCAAATTAAGGCCCCCTTACCTGCTGCCATGCTCTGGGCCACAGGGGGAGTCCTTGAGCTCCCTGGAACTTCTTTTTTGTACCTCCTCTCTCCCAATTCATCAAGTTCTTTTATCCCCTTCTAGTGACATAACTCCTGAGCCAGCCTGTATTCCTCATGGTCAAAGACACCCCTAATTCATTCATTCGTTCAGCCAATGTTTATTTTTAAGTAATCCTAAGAACTAGGGAATGAGAGTTTACAAGGAGGTACTTAAAAAAAACAGTGATGTAAGGAAAATATAAGGCGTTCAAATTAAGATCAGCACATGACCCGACAAAGAAAATTCCTTAAGGAAGGAGAAATCATCCAACAAACAATTATTGAGGACTGAACTAGATATAAGTCCTTGTGCTAAGCCCCTGTGCTAGGACACAAGGCTTTCCTGCCTTTTTGCCCACCATCCCTGACCCCTTCTCCTCTCTTTTCCCGGTGCTCCTTCCCCCAGAATGCCCTCCCACCCCCATCACTACAAGTTCCCCTGCCTCTTTGAATCTCTTAGGCCATGTTGGCTCCTCCCACATACTTAATAATGTGCTGCCTTGTGATATAGTTATTTTTTTCTCTTCTTCATATTAGAATGTTAAGTCCCTTGAAGACAAAGACCGTGTCCTTTTGCATCGTGTCCCTAATAGCTAAGATAGTTCCTTACATTTAGTTGGGACTTTGTAAATATTTATGGATTGAATTGAACTGAAAATTTAGATACAGTTACTGCCTTCAGGAAACTTAGTCTAGATGAGAGCAAGGTAAGACCCAAAGGGGACAGATCATATGTTATGTGAAAGGCACAGATTAAAAGAGTCATAGGAGACAGGTGTCTCCACCTTCAGCAAGTCCAGGCCTGGACTCCAGACTACTCCTTCTACCCGCCTTTCTCTTCCTACTGGCCAGAGACTCCCACCAGCCAGAGGAAGTCATGGGATCATGCAGACAGCACCCACGACCTGTCATGCTGACTTGGAGTGGTCCCTCAGACCTTTTATCACTTTCCTAGTACTCCCTAAGTTTCTCGGCTCTCAAACTGCAAATGCTCTCCTTTCCCCTTGCTCTATGAGGACTATCTCACCACATTTACTTGCTTATTGAAAAAAAAAAGTTGAGGATAGGTGTGTGAGATTGTCCTTCCTTGTTACCTCAAAATATTTTCTTCTCCACCTGTCTTTTCTTCCTTCCCTTCCTCTCAAAGTGGTAGCCCTTCTCCTTTCTTAGGCAAGCCCCCTGTACTCTCTATCCTTTTCTCCCAGATCCTGGTCTGTGAATTGCCCCCTTTTTAGTATTTTCATCCTCTCCATTTTTCTTTCAAACATGTAGTCTCTCATACTCTCCTGGATCCAACATCCTACTTCTCTGACTACAGCTTCTCTCTTTCCTTTTTCAGAAACCTCATCTCCCTCCTGGCCCCTAGTTGTGGGTACTTCCCCATATACAGTCTTTGATTATAGGATTAAAAAATATTTGTTTTGTCTCCCTACCTAGCTTATAGACGCCTTGAGGGCGAGTACCATGTCTTATACCATCACCTACAGCACCTAGCACTTTGCCTTGCCTTTAAGAAGCAGCTGATACACATATGTGGATTTATAACGGGTTCCCCCTCCCACCCATCCCCCTCAAAGTTCCAAGCCTCCTAACAGAGGCTGCCTTCTGCCTGTCAGAGGAATGAGGTCTTTGTCCCAAGCTGGTTCAGGTTGGAGCCTTTGCCTAGCCCTCAGGGTCCTTTCCTGTGGTGTGCTAAATCCAAATGGGATTTTAGTTCTTGTCACACAGCTGGAAGTTGTAGATTTCTTCCTACTTAGGACGTTCCAGTGGGGAAAGGAAAGAGGGCAGTTGTCAAGATGCATGGGATCAAAGCTCTGATAGCAGGGTTCCAGGGATCAGCCTAGGAGAGGGGAACACTTGCAAGCCTCATTCACATGCTCACTTCTCCATGAAGTTATCCTTGATCCATCAGACTACATGAGATCTAATTGCACATTAAAATCTTTTTATGCATGTAGCATACTAGATGCAAATGAGAATTTGTATCATTTGTGTCCATGTTTTATCCTACTCCCCCCCCCAAATTATAAGCTCCTTGAGGGCAGTGAATACCATATTATTTATATTCTCCTCCTGCCAAGCCCCTAGCACAGTGCTTTGAACATAATAGACACCTGATAAATGTTTGTTCAATAATAGATGAGTGAATGTTTAAAATAAAATAATTTTCATGGCCCTCAAGAGTCAAGGGACTCTCATAGTTCTGGGAAGCTGTCCAACTACTTACTGGGTTTAATTGGCTGTTCTCTTGGCCTTCCTCATAGGCTGAGGATGATGAAGATAAATTTGGCCAAATCCAGTCATCTGTCCTCCCTGACTGTCCCGAATCGGTTTCTTTCTACAATGCCAGAATGAAGTTGGACCAGAAGGTAAATTAAGAATACGATATTGTTCTTATCACTTTCTTTCAAGGAACTTGAGGTATTTAAGTGATCTGCTTTCTTCTCAGTTAATACTTGCTTTGATTTAATTATGATAAAAGGGAAAGTTCTTTGAGAAAGAGTAATGCATCAGTGTCCAGGTATACAGCAAACCACTGTAGCAGAACTGTTCTCCCTGTGTCATATATAGGGAAACTAAAGAACACTGAGTTTAAGTCACTCGCTCACTCGAGGTCAGTCAGTGAGTTGTGTCAGTATTACGAACAGAGGCTGACAGTAGAATTTTGTACGTAATGGAACCTGAGACCCCTACCTGTATCACCTGCAGTGCCTTACACACAATGGTTATCTGAGGAGTACTAAGAATGTAAGAACACTCCCATTTGGGGTTTCTACACACTAGGTACTCTTTCTCTGTAGATAGACCTGGGTTCAAAGTGCAGGGAAGGGAATTCCTGAGAAGGGAATGGGTCCTTCTGATGCACCTTATGAGATAGAGGACTCCTCTTCTCCTGGGATAAGAGGCTCTACAAAGGAAGCTAGGGGCAGAATGGATAGAATGCTGCACCTTAAGCCAGGAAGACATGAATTAAAATCATACCTCAAACACTGACCCTGACCACTTAACCTTTGTACATCTCAGTTTCCTCAACTTTAAAACTCTGACTGTAGTATCCCCTATTTTATAGATGAGGAAACTGAGACTCAGAAAAGTTAAGTAAGTTGTCCATGGTCATGTGGTTAATTGTCAGAGGCAGAATTTGAAGGTAGGCCTTCTTGACTCCAGAGCCTGTATTTCATCCACTTTACCAATAGCCTCTCATTCTTACCTTTTTTCTTCCCACAAGGGTTTTTTCTTTTCCTTTAAGACTTTTCTTAAAGGGGCCATGCCTTCTGAATATTCAAAACAGTTTTTGAATCTTTTTTAATCACAAGTGGTTTCCTTGGTGTTAAAGAATGAAAAAGACAAATACAAATACAGTTGGGCTCCTTTGAATTCTCAGATAAGTGTAAAATGTCAGCAAGTGTGATATATCAATATATCCCTCTGCAAGGCCAAGCCCTTGCCAACTGTCCCCCTCCTTACCTGCCCCTATTTCTTTTTTTCTCCTTTTTTCAGCAAAGCTATTCCAAAACCATGGCCAGCTTCCAGAATAAGAAGCCTGGCCCCATCCCCGCTGTCCTGAAGGAGAAGTCTACCAGTGACTACAACCTGCCATAGTGGAAAAGGCAGGGCCCAGTGTGCTGCTCTCTGGCTGTCCCCAGGTCTTTGAGTCTGGCAAAGGATGGAAAACTGTTGGATTGTTACCCTGCCAAGCCTAGCCCACAGAGGAAAATGTTTACACTGTTAGGTTGAGCCTTTTTTTTTTGGTTTTAGTACTTTTTCTATTTTCTATGCAGGGACAAGAATAAAATATGTTTGAGGTGTTAGTCATCTTCAACATACTTTTGTTTCTTCATGTTATCAATCAAGTAAGAACTGAGTTTGGAGTGAGTAGAATAAAAAGTGGTTAATAGCACATGCCGCCTAAAAGTCAATCTCATCTTTGGTGCCAAAAGCTTCCTACCAATTAGTCCAGTCTCTTTACAGCTAAGAAAAGTACACTTGACCCTCTACATCCTCCCATCCCACATTCTTTGATTTCTGAGCCTCACTCTATTCCACTGCCAGATTTTGGAGTTAATCTAATCATAATGGAAGGTTGACATCTGCTGGCCCTGACAAATCCCACCCCACCCCCATCTTCCCCCTTAGTGTTGGTTTCAGCCACTTTTCCTTAGTGTCAACTAGATAATATGTCACTATTTGGCAATAGAAAAACTGTGTTACAGACAGGCCCAGGAACATAGTGGCCTTCCCTTGTTGGCCAATATGTCAAACAAGAGGACCAGCTTCAGCTCCCTGGCATACTTACTCTGGAGAAACACACGTTTCCATTCATCAGTTTCCTACCTTAAGCTTCTCCCCACTGTTTCATTTTTCAGCTGGACTGGCTATTTATTTCCAGATGTAATCAATTTTCTGGTGGAAATGCTGATAGGCTCATTCTCCCCCCTCCCCCCCCCCCCCAGTATTACATTTAGAATAGGTCCAGGGCTACAGCTAAGCCTGAGTAAAAAGAACATTTGATTTGTTGAGATTTTGGTTTCCAGGCTCGTGTTGCTGAATAATGGTATGTCTTTTTAGTAGTTATTTCCTTTCTGAGCTATTAAAAGTAGTAGAAGAACGGCTACTTTTTTTCCCCCAAGATCAATGGAATCAGGAGCTTTCTTTGAGATCTGGGGAATCATTTAACCTATGGTCAAGGCCCTCTGGCTTCAGTTCAATCCATTCAATGGGACACTCAACAGACGGTTGCACAATACTTCTCTGGGAATTGTCACTCATTCTCCAGCACTGTAATACTCAGCCTTCACTGAGGAGAGAGTATCAAAAGCTTGCTCAAAATCTTTCCCCTCACAGCCATATTGCCTATACCAGTGGGTATAAGCCTTGGCTGAGTACATTTTTTGTGCTTTTTCCAGTGTGTGTTTCAGCAGGTCTATGATGCTGCTATGGTTGGCACAGACAGTAAGTGAGTGCTTCTGACCAGTCGGATCCCTCATGTCATAGGAAGCTGTAAGAAAAGAAATACGTTTTGGAGTTACACAGGGTTAGGCTGCATTCACTCAGGTGAGGAACCTGTGGCCTCAAGGCCACATGTGGCCCTCTAGGTCCTCAAGTATGGCTGTTTCATCAAATCCAAACTTCAAAGAACAAATTTGTTCCGTAAAACTTGGACTCAGTCAAAAGACCACACACCCAAGAACCTAGAAGGTTACATGTGGCCTCAAGGCTGCAGGTTGTCCATGGAGCATAGGAAATACTTGTTCCACTTTTATCCACCCTAGGCAGCCCACATCCAGAGTACTGTATTCAGTTCTTAGAGATGCACAGTCACAAAGTTTAACCCATCCAGATGAAGGGAATCAGGACGGTGAGAAGTCTGAAAATTTAACATGTAATAGGTAGGTAAGCAGGCAGAAGAACTGGGATATTTATCCTGGAGAAGACAAAATTAAGGACAAACACCATAGACATGTTTGAATTTGGAAAAGAATATGGAACAGAATGATTCTATGCAGTTCCAGTAAGAACTAGGACCAATGACTAGAAGTAACAGAGTCAGATTTTGACTCAACACAAAGTTGGAGTCAGGACAAAGGAATAGGGGATAAGATCCCAGTAGTACCCTACTTCTAATACTGAGAACTGTCCTATAATGGAACAGATTGCCTAGAGAGGTAAAGAAATCAACAGAAGTTTCCAAGTAGGCTGTATCAAGTCAGAGACTGGTCTCTCAGTCCCTTTTGTTGTGAAGATCCTGTGATTTTACTTACCTCCTTCTACTATAACCGTGCATAACTCCTACTATATGTATATTTTTTAATATTTTGATACCTATGTCAAAATAATTGACTTGTTTTGTAAGTCTGCGTATTTTATCCTAAGCATTTAAAAGTACTGTTCTGAAAAATGGTCCTTAAGCTTCATGAGATTGCCAAGAGTCCATGAAACCAAACAGGTTAAGAGCTACTGCAGGGTTATCCTTAAGATTCAGTGGGTTGGTGGTGGCTCAGCGAGTAAGAGCACTGGCTCCAGTGTCGGGATGATCTGGGGATCAAATCTGGGCTCAGATACTTAGCACCACACCCAGAAATAACTGGCTGTGTAACCTTGAGCAAGTTACTTAACCCTGATTGCTTTAAAAGTAAAAAAAAAAAAAGATTCAGTGGGTTGGTTTTTTTTGGAAGGGGGAGGGCAGGGCAATTGGGGTTAAGTGACTTTCCCAAGGTCACACTGCTAGTGAGATTGGATTTGAACTCGGGTCCTCCTGACTCCAGCGTTGGTGCTCTATGCACCACCTAGCCTTGCCAAGATTCAGAGTCCTTTCTCCTCATCTAACATGCCTGTGACCTTTCCTGTTTATGAAATGAGAGCAAGACTGTTTTTTATGTTCTCCATCATGCTGGCAATTCCTAAAATTGCTGTGAAATCTGAGCTTGCTTCACCAAGGTACTGCACAATTGGAAGGTGCATCAATTGGTTTTAAGAATGGGTGCCTTACTACTTATCATTCCTTTCTAATAGGTTGTGTCTGGAGTACCAAGGTCTACTTTTACTTTAGCCCTCCAAAAAATTCCCCTCTGGGAAGGTATAGGCTGCACCCAGATAGTCAGCTGTCTGACATTCTTGGATGGAAATTCACTTGGTTCTTTATGAAGTCCACGATCTCAGGCATTTAGAAAGCATCTACAAAACTTTTGACTCATATTGACCTTGCAGGGAATTAAAACCCTCCTTTTCACAAGAATTCTCAACTAGCCAAAAGCACACATCTTGTCCTTCCAGGGTTGATTCATCTTAACCAAAGCATGAGACTTTTACTTTTGTCCCCATTAATTGTATCTCATTAGATTACTCTTTTAAGCATGCAAAGACCAAATGACTGTCAAAAATGTTTCTATACCTCACAACTTTGTGTCCTTTGGAAATTTAATAAGCACATCAATTTATATTTTAATTCAAGTGTTGATTAAAAGAAATATTGAGGGGTAGCTAGGTGGTACAGTGAATAGAGCACTGGCCCTGGAGTCAGGAGGACCTGAGTTCAAATCCGGACTCAGACACTTAACACTTACTAGCTGTGTGACCTTGGGCAAGTCACTTAATCCAAAAATGCCCTGCCTTCTCCCCTCCAAAAAAGAAAAAAAAAGAAATATTGAAAAGCGCTTAACATCTGGGACACTCCAGTAAGAGTAAGATTAAGTAAGAGATGTTCTTCCAGCTTAACAAAAACAAAATAAGACAAAACCCTGCAAAATGTGAGCAGATAAGTCACTGGAATTTCCACTGAAGTAAGCAAATGGAAGAAGTGTTGAAATCCCTTCATCTGGACTGGACTTTGGCTTATCGAATCACATGAAAGAACCTTGTGAAAAGAAATGCCAAGCAGGAGGTTATCTAGTTTTTATGCCATGATCAGGACATTATACAAACACCAGGAAAGGGAAACAAAGATACAGGTTAAATCTCACTGTGGTCCATTCAAATCCTCCTTTTGTAATGGTACATGAAAGCCATCTACTGCCATAAGGTAGCAGAAAAAGAAACATCAGCACAACAGAGACAACAAAATGGCAATCCTGCCCACATTTCACATCTAGGGAAAATGTGGGAGGGCAGGAGGGCAGGGAGTTAGACAGTGCTTTGGCAGGAGGGGGAGGGGAATTTACTCATATAATCTATATTGGCTCTGTAATCTTAACAATACCATTATCCGTCTGGTGATGAAGGAACCCATTCATGCCTACCCATCTTTGGCATATCTTGCCCATATTCTCCCAAAGATTTGCCTCAGAAGGTCCAATCAAGGGGCCAGGAGCCTTTCTCATTTTCTCTTCACATCTCAAAAATATCATGGAGCACGAGTTGTCTGTTGATCATCACGCTCTCACCATACAACTAGCTTGCTTTTTTTGGATCATGTTTGTTTGACATCTTTTACCCCAGATTTCCTACATAATTCCTAGTCTGAATATTTGTTTTGGAGGGGTTCACATTCAAATAGAACCTTAAGGTTAATCCTGTAGCTAAGAGGTGCTGAGTCAGGAGATTTCAATTCTAGTGTCTGTTCTACCACTTACAGGGGAGGCAACCTTGGGCAAATAATCTAACCTCTCAGAATCATTCTTGTTTGTCAAATGGGGAATAATGGGTTTTGTACTACCTACCTGATAGTATGGCTGCAAAGACCAAATAGAGATAATGGATGTAATCCTAAAGCACCATATACATTTCCTATTATATAGATATTTTGCTTTCATGGGGTTTGTTGTCATGGCATTTGCCTTCTTCAGTTGCTTCATTGCCAAATGGAAGTAAGCTTGGGTTCTCTAAGGCCAGCAAAGCACCATTTCTGGCAAGAGAGAGTCCAAGTATGGGTTTGTGATGGGCTGTCTCTGTGCCCTGGGGACCAGCCTAGATCTCAGCTATTGTTCCAGTCTTATTTCATGCCACACTCCTTCACAAATACTACATACCAGCCAAACAAGCTGTCCCTTCCATCTCCCACCTCCATGCCATCTCTTGTGCCTGGAATTCACTCTTACCTTATCTCCCTTCACCCCCCAGAATTGTCTTCCTCCAAGGCTCAACCCAGATTCTGCTTCCTTCATTGGACCTTCCCAGACTCCTCCAAAAGCAAAACTCTTTTCCTCCTCACTTTTCTTCACCCTATACTTATCTTGGCTACATGTTTAATTGCTTCTCCATCCCCCCTAACCCCACAGTAGAATGTTTCCACCTCTATAAAATAAAAGGGCTCCCTCTGAGTTTGAATCTATATGATCTTTCCTTGTTTGTTTTTGTGTCCTCAAAGTCTAACAGTGGTTTGCACACATTTACTAGATTGGATTGAATTGCCCATCCCAGGGGTGGGAAACAGTGGCCCTTTAGGTCCTCAAGTGTGGCCCTTTGACTGAATCCAAACTTCACAGAACAAGTAAGTTCACCATCAAAGGGCTGGCCACCAAGGGGGGATTTTTTTTCAATCAGACCAACTCAAAAAAGTTATCTCTAGTATAGAGAGATTTCAATCTGTAGGAATGAAAGGAATAACCCTGCTGAGGAAACCATCGGTCCTCCAATTATTTCTCATAGAAGAAAAGTAGGAGGGGAGGCCAGGTAGCACAGCGAGTAAGAGCACCAGCTCCAGTGTTGAGAAGACCTGGAGATCGAATCCCGGGCTCAGACACTTAGCACCCACCCAGAAACACCTGGCCATGTAACCTTGAGCAAGTTACTTAACCCCAATTGCTTTAAAAAAAAAAATTTAAAAAAAGAAGAAAAGTAGGCTGTGGCTACTAAATCCCTTTACAAATGACCTTCAGGTTACCCACACCCTTTACTATTTCAAAGTCACATTAACCTTAACAATGTTAAGCAAAAATAGTACAAGTTTTGTTGCTGTTTGTTGTTGTTACCTGACTGAAGTGTTTTGTCAACTCTAAAGCACTTAAAAACCTAATTGCATTAAATTGAACACAATGAAGAAAAGGGAGTCATTGGCTTGGCCCAGCAAAGTGATAGAGAGGATCAAGAGTCTGACCTCTGAGTCTGGGAGACCTGGGTTCAGGTTCTTCCTCTAACATATACTGGCCATAGAATCATGGGGAAGTCACCTAAGAATCTCAGTGGCCCAGATAGGTAATTCTCTAAGAAAAGTTGGTCCAGAGCATGTGACCAGTTGCATGAGTAATGGGGTGTTTCTTCACTGGGACTTCCTTAGACATTGATGGAATCACGGTTCCCTCCAGGTCAAAAAATAATTTTCAAAATGTGAACACTCATGATCAGAGGTTATTCCCTGGCAATTTGGACCCCGATCTGGGGATTCCATAGATCCTGGGGCATTAGGTATTTTGGTAATAAGCTTCTGGTTGATACAATATCTACACTGAATCTGAACTCTGGGGCCCTGAGATCATATTAACACCAGGTTTTGGAAATCCAAATGTAACAATATTCTATCTAATTCACTCCACACCTTCTTTCCAAAGCACTAACATCAATTAGCATCAAATACTTGGGAAAGCCAGCCTACTAATATTCTTGAAGGTAAAGACCACACCTTATTCTTTTTCTGCAGGCCCTAGTGTTTTACACTGGGCCTTTCACATAGTAAGTGCCCAAGAAACAACTACTGAATGAATGAAGAGCCTTCAGGCTATCTATGAAGGTTTAGCTGACCTGTCCAAAGAGAGAGAGGGAAAGGGTTCCAGGTTACACAGCCATAGGCCCTCTGCAGCCTCTTCATTGCAGAGCTCTGGGGTTGGATCAAGGAGCAGTGGTTACTTCGGGCCACAGACAGTAATGAAGTACTATAATGCTGGAAACAGGGTGAGTTAAGGACCAAAGAATATGCAGATCTCAGAGAAACTACCTTCTTCATTCTGTGTGAGGAGGGAGGATGGTAGAGCAGGACAGCAGACTCTCACCCTTCTGCCTGCCCATCCAAATCTTCCCTCCCCCTCAGTCATCTCTCCTTTTGTGGATGTCCTTAGTTCTTGATTCTAACACTTGTTTAGGTAGCATTTACCACAAACTGCCTTTTTAGGTTAGTGTAATGTTAATAGGATGTAAGATCTTCCCTGCCCATTAATAGGAGCCCAGGCTTAGGGGAGGCTCCCTTGTAGGAAGGCTTTCACACCTTTTGTTAATTTCTAATTAGGCACTGAGTCCTGAGGGTTGTGATGCCCTCTGGCTCTAAAAAGGGTAGGTATACTCTGAGGCTAGCATTTTGCTTTGGGGCTCCCTCATTGGAAGAGTATTCTTGTGATTTGACAGATGATACTCTACACCATTAAGGAGCACCGCCCCCCCCCCCAGCTTTGAAAAACCCAGATGTTGGTGCTTCCCTCTCTGTATGTATTGCCTTGGTCAGACAGTTGGATCTGTTGATCTGTGCTAATTTCTCAGATGGAAAACCTGTCTGCTGGTCTTTATTTTCTGTTTGTCTTTTCTCTATTTTCTTTGTTTGTATTTTCTCTGAAGTTCAGGGTGCTTATTTTTCCCCTGAACTAATGAGTGTGATTAAAAAAGATTGTTGACCCCTTGAACAGCTATCTTTCCTAGTAAAGAAATCTAAGGACCTGTGCTAGCAGTCATCCTGGGTATGCCAGTGTGGTTGCCAATACAGTTAGTTACCCTTTCTTGTCTTATTTCTTGTTGGATTGTAAGTTTCTTGGGGTCAGGGGTCATGACAACCCCCAAGGAGACCAGGTCCATTCCCTGTAACTCCTCAGCCCAACTCCAAACATCACACTTGTTTCAGGATCCTCCTCTAAACTGAGTCCTTGCTATTCCCTTATAGAAGAAACCTTCTGATCCAGTCCTTGAGCTGACTGTCATGTTTCAACAAGCATTTTTTAAGTACCAGGCACTGTGCTGAGTGTTAGAAATACAAAGAGAGGTAAAAGCAATCCCTACCCTTCTTAAGGAAATCAGATTCTTTTCTGGGAGATGACATGCGTATACAGATATACATAAACTTCCTACAAAGCAGATACAAGACAGCTTGGGGTAGGAGGGACAGAGGGAAGGAGGCACAGCTCAAGCACCTAAGTAAACGAGGAAAGCTCCCACAAAGAAGGCAATGCTTGAGTTGAATCTTGAAGGAAATTAGGGATTAGGACAAAGGCAAGATGGAGAGGCCACACTGAATGTGGAAGGGCATAACAGGAAGGTAAGACAGGGCCAGGTTGGGCAATGCTTTAAGTGACGAACAAGCTTATATTGGATCCTAGATGTACTGGGGAGCCTTGGGGTTTACTGAATAGGGGTGGGTGGAGTGGGAGGGACTTTACGCCCTTCTCCTCCCCCCTCCTCCACTTCTAACCTAAGTACAGGTGAGGAAGCAGCCAGACTCCAGCTCACACCTAAGGCCCTCTGTGAGCAGCCTAGTGCAGAGTGGTCTCTTCCTCCTCTGAACACCGGTCATACTTAGACACAGACTCCATGGACATTTAGCTTCCATTCCCTTATAACAGCCTCTCTGGCACCATGCATGCTTCCTGAGGGCAGTGATTCACCACAGTGCTCACTGCATGCACTGTGTAGTAACTGACTTGGTCTTAAGAAGTTCAATCACCAGCTATGCCATGTATTAGCTGAGGGACTTTGGGCAATTAATTCATGTCCCCTGCCTAAGCCTCAGTTTCTATAATCTGTAAAATAGAGGGGAAAATATTTTTGTATGAGATATCTCACTGGGCTAATGTGGGAATCTGACAGGAATGGAAGTAATGTAGAAATGTGAGCTGGGGCAGGTAGGTGGCTCAGTGGATAAGAGTGCCAGGCCTGGAGTCAGGAAGGCCTGGGTTCAAATTCAATTTCAGACACTTATTAGCTGTGTGACCCTAGGCAAATCACTTAACCCTGTTTGCCTCAGTTTCCTCCTCTGTAAAATGAGCTAGAGAAGGAAATGGTCAACCACTCCAGTAACTTTGCCAAGAAACTTGCCTAAACAGGGTCATGAAGAGTCAGAGAGACATGACTGAACAAATGAATGTGAACTAGCCAAGCGGGTCTCCAGGATTGGCTAACTGAAGGAGCAACGGTGTCTGCTTGGTTCCTGTCTGATCCCTAGGTTGCTTTGTAATAGGAAGCACAAGCATGTTCAAGCTCTCTCCATTACACTCTCAGTCTTAATGTGACTTCACCAGCAGCTGACATAGAGAAGGATACAGGGTCCCCAGTACTTGACTCGGGAGCCAAGAAGCGTGTCACAGATGAGACCATGCTGTCCCAAAACACCTGGCCCCTGTTGGAAGAGGAAAAACAAACTGTGGTCACAGCACTGCCCAGCAGCTAAAACGTCGAAGGCTGGCACACCATGCAAACTCTAGCTATTGCTGCTACTGCTGTTGTTGCTGTTGCTGCTGTTTATATGGGCTCCTTTGGTCAGCGGTGGAAAAGCCATGTATTCTACTGCATTTTTTCCTGTGCAAAGTTTAACCCCAGTGGTAAGTTCTCTTTATGTATTCCTTCCTTTCCCCGAGACACAAAACATTGACCTCATTATCACTGGGAAACTCTGCTTGGGAAGAAGGGTGCTGGGGTAGGTTCACTGGGCTAAGTTCTGTGTGGAATGAGATTCAGTTTAATTAAACAAACATTGACCAAGTGCTCACGATGTGCTGGGAACATGTGTCTTTCTATTACATCATTATGCAGATACCAATGGGCTCTTCTTACAGCATTTATCCTTGGAAGCATCCACTGAATTTTTGCTCATTTTAGAGGCACATGGGGACCACCCTATGGGCTGACAGCGTAGCTGGCAAAATGAACCACTGTGTCTTTGAGATCTATAGTTTCTCCAAGCTGGGGCAGCTGAGGTGCCCCAAAATATACAATGCCTTTGGCTGCTAGCCAGCTTTTCAGGCTGTTGGACCAATCCTGCAAAATGGGAAAGTGAGGCAGTACATTTATCCTCCTCATTAGGTCATCCAGTGAAGACTCCATTGGATACGTGAACCCCTTGTTGGAGAGGCAGTGTGGCCCCACCAGAATGAGAGTTGGACTTGGCTTTATGAACAAATCCCAGTTTTACTAGCCAAGCCAGTAAACTCCCCTCCCCAAACCTCAGTTTCCCCATTTGTAAAATGGGAGAATAAGACTTGTATACTATCCTCCACAGGGTTGTTTTAAGGAAAATTTAAAAGTGCTAGAGAACTGTTTGCTATATTTATTATTTTAGGGTGATCTTTTTAACATGTTTCAGAATCTAGACTCCTAGAGAATAGGGGACTATGGATTTCATGTGTCTTACACAGAACTCAGCTATGCATAGTAGTACGAAATGGAGAGGAACAAAAGAATTGGATCTGGACTATTATACAGAAGCAAGTTGTTATTCTTATCATTCCTACTTTTGTTATTTTAATTCCAGCTAAAATAGTAGGGATGAGTTCATTCCCTATTCCAACGGCCTCCAAACCAGCCTCAGCTTCCAGTCTCTCCCCTTTCTGACTCATTCCCCTTTCCCTCCTCCTCCCCCACCCACTAAATGAATATTCCTTAAAACACTGATATGACCATGACACTCCCCTACTTAAAAATCCTTAGGGGATCCCTATTGTCTCTAGGAAAAAGTACAAGCCCTCCACAATCTTTCCAATCTTATTTCATATTGTTTCACTCTCCACTCCCGTCAAATTGGCCTGCTGGTTTTTCCCTCTACACTACATCCCATCTACCCCTTCCACAGCCTTTCATGCCTGTCTGTAATGGAGTCCCTCCTCACCTCCACCCCTCTGAGTCCCTTACTTGTCTCAAAGCACAGTTAATGTACCATCTCCTACCTATCAGCTCCTTCCAGAAACTCACAGCTGTCAAGGACTCTTTACCTCTCAAAAGTATATACTTTGTATTACTTATCTGCATATATGTTGAAAATTATCTTCCTTCCCATCCCTACCACTGCTAGAATAAAATTTCCTTTAAAATGGGAAAAGTTTCATTTTTGGTTTTATATGCCCAGTGTGCCCAGGATTATGCCTTGCATGAAGCAGGTGTTTTAAAATGTTAACTCCGTTGAATTCAATGAGAAAATTTAAGGACAGAGAGACCTTCAGTTGGTGAAGTCAAGAGATGCTTTGTGAGGGAGGTGGCACCTGACGTAAGCCTTGAAACAAGAGAAGGATTTCAGTAGACAGAGATGAGAAGGGAAATACGTTTCAGGAAGAGTGTGCAAATGCACAGAAGCAAGAGAAAGCAGACTGAGATAGGGAGCAGTAAATACTCCAGAATGACTGAAGAATAGAGTATGGGAAGGAGAATTTATGTAAAACAGAGCTCTAAATGCCATATTTTATTCTGGGGGCCAAAGAAAACCATGCAATATTTCTGAGCAGAGGCATGACACGGTCAGACCTGTCCCTGTGAAGAGGGACCTTGAACAGGAAGCTATTCACCCACCAGTTAGTCCCACCTGCTAATTATCTAGGCAATATAATCTCACTCAAAATATTTCATTTCTATTTCCGGGAGGGAAACTCCTCACTTACCTGGTACTGGTCTGAGCAACGTGCAGGAATTTCATGGTTGGCACAGGGCAGACAGACCGAAGCAACTCCCAGGGTTCTACTCCTATGTTCAGCCCACTACAGGATGACAGAGACTAAGTCAGCAGAACTGCCAAGGCTCCCTAAGATTTCCTCCAACATGGCAAAATCATCCTGTGTCATGTACCTTTTGGACATAAACTCCCCAAAGGTAGCACCTTAGGGAATTCAAGAAATTCACAAAATTGCTTACTGGGGACAATGCATCCTTAATGGAGATCAGTGGAAGAGTCCTCACAGATACAATGCATGAAGTCATGGTCTGCTTTTTGTAAAGACCTCGATACTTAGACATTCAAATACTTTAGTAGTCATGAGATGCCATAGTACAATAGATAGAGGACTACTCTTGAAGGCAGGAAAACCTGGGTTCAGGTCCTGCCTCTGACACATATCACCTGGTCAACCATGTCCAAATCATTTAACCTCTCATTATTCCAAGCAACTTGCTAAGACTATACTTTACTGATATTCTGCGAAACAATAAGCATTTATTAAGCACCTATTATTTGCCTGCTAAATGCCTAGTATGTGCCATGAGAAGCAATATGGCATATTGCACAGAGATCTGGCCTTGGAGTCAGGAATGAATTAATAAATTAATCAAAAAGCATTTATTATATGCAAAACACAGTGCTATGCCAGAGATACCAACAGAAAACTAAAGTCCCTTCTCTCACGGAGCTCACATTGTAACAAGGGAGACAAGAAATCAAGCGAGAAAGCTTTAGATGAAAGTTGTTCAAACAAGTGTGTTGCCTCTGGTGATGATGGCTTTGGGAAGACAGCACCCACACTGGCTGTGTAAGTGCTCATATTTTTCATTGAGTAAAGAAGTTCATCCCCTGCTTGTCATCCCTCCATACAGAATGGAAGGAGAACAAGACAATTACAAGTGGAGCGGGGTAAATAGGATTGGGGGGGGGGTGACGGGGAAGAGGTAAGAGCTCAAGTCTTTTACCTGGTTGGCTGGAAATTGCTGACAGGGTATAAGAGTCCTGCCACACAGTCTGCGATATAGGTGTTCATGCTAGACAGGGACGCCCTGGGTTCCCAGATATTCTTTTTCCCCATGCTGGCTATTGTTCTCCTCAGGACATCATCATTGTGGAACAATAAGATGCCATCTGTGTACCTACAGAGACACAGACCATGGCAACAGTTGGGGCATGGCAGGTCTGGCTGGCCCTGTGACATGAAGCAGAGCCTAGAAATCCTCACTTGGGTGTCTCTCTTGACCAAAGGCTCCTAGGCAGGCCACTTCCCTCCTGATCATAGCGCCATGAATTTACAGTTGGAAGGATATGAAGAGACCATAGTCCAACCCATTCGTTTTACAGATGAGGAAACCGAGGCCCAGAGAAAGTAAATGACTTATCCCAGCTTACAAACAGTGTCCTCTTGTACAATGTGTATGCATTTGGACTGATGGCCTTATACAACTAGGTCTCCCTGGGGACAAGAAAAGACCACTGAAAGTGTCTGTGAAGCCAGTTTTTTGGTGGAAAGAAGACAGAAAGCAAGCATTCATAAAGCACTATGTACCAGGAAACTGAGCCTGAGAGAGGGTTAAGTGACTTGTCTAAAGTCACAAAGCTAGTAAGTATCTGAAGATTTGAGCTCAGGTCTTCCTGACTCCAGGCCCAGCACTCTAGCCACTGTACCATCTAGCCTCTCATGGAGAGGGGCACAGGGGACGCAAACAGGCTGTGGCACACTCCTAACAAGGAGTTATGATGGAGAAACAGTAAAGGATGAAGTTAAAGACACAGACATTTAAAAGAAGACAGGCTGGGAACATGACAAGAGCAGGTAATAACAGATAGAGCCCACATGTTCCACTGGGACCCCTGCGATGTCAAGAGGCATTGCAGAAGGCTCCTCACAGGTTGAGTGGATGCCTGGGATCGGGCAGAGCTAGTGGAAGAACAATGGCATGAGTTATAGTTGGCCTCTATGGCTTCTTCAACCTGGATTGTATTTTCAGTGCACCTCTGGGACTCTGCCCCTTCCCCCTCACTCTATTGAAACTATTCTCTCTAACGCTGCCAGTAGCCTCCTAATTGACAAATCCAATGGCCTTTCTTTTAGTCCTCACCCACCATGACTTCTGTGGAGTTTTTAACACTAGTGAGTGTCCCTTCTTCCTACTGAAGAAGATACCACACTCTGCTGGTTCTTCCACTTTAATTCCTCCTGTTTCAGTTGACTCCCCATTCTCTTGCCCAGCCCTTAATGTGGATGTGCCCCTAGGTCTATTTTTGGCCCTCTTCTCTCTCTATGTCCTCTCCTTTGGTCATCTCATTTACTTCCCATTAAATGGCTTTAATTGCCTTCTCTAGGCTGGTGACTTATCTTTCTCTCTCATTCTCTCCCTCTCATCCCAGACTGGACATCTGAGTTCCAGCCCCACATCTCTACCTCCCTGCAGGCGCCCCCCTCCCCACCATATGCCCTCTTAGCAATGCAAAAGCAATACGTCCAAAGTGGAATCTGCATCTTTACCACTAAACCTGCTCCTTTGGGCTTTTGCTATTTCTGCCTCCGGCACAATCATTCCCACTGCTTCCTTGTTATTGAAGTTTGGGCCTAAAATAGACCAGGTTAGCAATTTCAAGGTTTAGAATGTAATAAGTATTCATGAACCACAAAATCCAATTAAAAACAACTTCACAAATTAAAAATCAAAATAATACACTTTAAAAAGATACAAAGGATAAGAAATATCACTCCAAATGATTATAATCACCATCACCAATTTCAATTGCATTTCATATTTTAAATGTTTAGAATGAACGACTTAGTATTCATTCTCACCCTTGTGACCAGATATCAGTGTAGCTATTTCCATTTTACAGCTGAAGAAACAGAGGCACAAGAAGATGAAGTGCTTTACTTATAGTCATCAATTTATCTTCACTAGAACTGAGGTTAGAATCCAATAGCCTTCCCCTCCCCTCCTCTTTAGTACTCTGCCTTTGGGTAAAAAGCTTTGGAACCAACAAAAATTACACCATTGCTTCTCTCCACATGAAATTTGCCTAAAGCTCCATTTCTTCAGATGCTTAATGAGGTTACCTCTGAAGCCAAGAAAGGCACAACAGAACATTGTAATGCTGAAGAGGGCACTCGCCAGTCTGGTAAGGGGCCACCGTTACCGACAGAATCTGTCCTAAGGGATATTCGTCTCTGATTTCCTCACAGAGATGAGAGCCAAGACCTAAATGGAAAAAAAAAATCCAGATAACAAGTTATACAACTACAATAAATAGAAAAGATAATTTTGGGGAACTTTTTAGTCTCTGTACGGTCACCTTGACTGACATATGGATGCTGCCCTAACAATGGTGTAATAATGAACTGGCCAATGATAGCCTAGAAACTCACAGGCAAGTGCAGTGTGCTCAGCTTGATGCAATCCCCAGTGGGGTCTTTGGAGCGTGGTACAGGTATTCCATGATCTTCTGGTCTGTGAATTATGTGGCATAAAAGACTTTTTTTTTACTAGCTTCTGAGGCAGAAGTGAACATACTTACAGAAGGTCCCTGTTAACAAACCTTGCTCTCTTTTCTGCTTGGTTGTGTTTGAGTGAGGAGGCAATAACTGCCATGTCTTCCAGATGGGAAGCACACCAGTGGCCTATGTCCTCCGCCTGGCTTGACATGAAGCCATGAGTGCTGGCCTTATTGTTTTATGTCCCTATTAAGTCCATTCTCTCCTGCATTAGTTTAAAGGGAAGAGGTGGAACAGACTAGTGAAGGGGCAAGGCAAGCCCCTCTGTGAGAAATAAAATTATACAAACCAAGGCCCAAACTCAATATGACCTTTCTATTACCCTGAGCTGTTTGGGAACAGAGGATCCTGAGAACATGAGGGCTGCTCCTCTCCTGGGACCCTGGCCAGGTCCTTGAGTAGAGATATGACAACTGCCCAACTCCTGGAACTAGACATTCCAGGAGACATTGTTCTTGGGGGGAGGGTGCTTTGGAGGGATTGGCCCCCCTCCCCAGCCTCACACAAGATACAACACTTGCTAAAAACACCTGGCAGTATGCCTTCTTTGTTCTCAGCACTACTTAAACTGTAAGATTCAGACCCCAAATTGGAATTTCACCCATGGAGGAGACATCTTGCCTGGGACCCTCCCATGCGGGACCCTGACGGCTGTACCGGGATTCCCCAGCTCGTGTGGTCAGGTGTTGGTGCCTCCCTGCAACGGCAATGCTTGTAAATATATATATATATATATATATATATATATATATGTATATATATATATATGTATATGTATATATATATATCTCCACTATTAATCATGGTTGCTCTTATTCTGCTATCTTTAAGCCTCTAACTCTGTTATCTCTGGTTTCTTTCTCACTTGCCTATATATACATATAATTCTGAATAAATATTCTAAAGAAATTGCCTTGTGTTTTCTTGGAGTGCCGAGTATTCTGTTCACACAAATCCTGAACCTCCTTAATTGGACAACTAGCTATAACCTTGTGAATAGTGAAAGGTCAAGAAATACCAAGGGTCCAGGAACTGAAGTTCATGCTGGTGTTTGCAGACAGCCAAGCTTGGTGAGCAGTGAAGTCCTAAATGAACTGATGGATCCAGTCAAGTTGTCAATCCACACACTGGAACAATGATTTCTCCAAAGAAAGGGGCTGCTTGGTTCATTGGCCGTGCCATATTTGGAAATGAACTTAGAAGTTTGAAGTTACTCTCCCAGGGATGGAGATTACAGAGGGGAGAGTATGCCCCTGGTGTGTATGGGGCATGTGTGTTTTATACTATAAAAGCTAATTGGTGTTCACTGGTTAAATGATACTGAGGTGTTAACTACTAGATCAACCAATGATTTAAGGGAGATACTAAGTGTAACTGGGGGATTGACTTAGATTTCTCACTCACACTCTTGCCTTTTATTAGTCCTTCCAGAATGGAAGGTTAGGGAGTTAGGGAGGAGCAAACAAATGGAATTGTCAAGGGTCTTAGTCCAAGGGCAGAAGTTGGTAAGGAGAAGAATATGGTGAGACAGGTGCTGAACTCCTTTAGAAAAGGAAGGAGGGGGGTGGCTAGATGGGTCCTGGGGTCAGGAGGACCTGAGTTCAAATCCCACCTCAGACACTTAACACAAAACTGGCCGTGTGACCTTGGGCAAGTCATTTAACCCCAACTGCCCTACTTTCCCTCCTCCAAAAAGCAAAAGGAAGGAAGGAAGGAAGGAAGGAAGGAAGGAAGGAAGGAAGGAAGGAAGGAAGGAAGGAAGGAAGGAAGGAAGGAAGGAAGGAAGGAAGGAAGGAAGGAGGATGACTTGGGGGTCAGTATACTTGGTCTAGTGGGAAAAATTTTAATTGTGTGGACTTCAAAAGAGGAAAGGTTACTGAGTGAAGGAAGCAAAGAGTATCTGGAAATACCAACTGGAGCAGGAGGTATTCTGGCTTCCTTTCCAGGACCATGAGAGAGGGTTTAGTGATGTAGAGAGGATAGTCAGGGATGCCTCATCATCAGGGTGGAACCAGGGCTCTGGGAGGACTAAAAGATAAAAAGAGAATGTGAGAGAGGTCCAGGATAAAAAACAAAACAAAAAAAAAAATATGCTCGCTGTGGAACAGGAATTCCAGAGGATACAATGGAAGGAGCAGACAGAGTTGGATTAGGACATGGAAAGAGTTTGGTGAAGAGAAATGGGCAGTTTTCTTATAAATGGCTGTTGGTTAATTATTATAAGGACAGGGAAAGACTCATTAAAACATGATGATCCCTGCAGTTGGGTTTGAATGGCCTCTGTGGCTTTTATTCTGTTTTCCAATTATACATTAGGGCAATGATTTTTTTTAAAGTAGGGTATCCATTTTAGAATCCCACAGACCAGAAGACCTATGTAAACACTCAGGAAATACAATATTTAAACACTCATTAAATGAAAGGTCTACTCTGAATAAAAATGAATAAACAATTTTTTAAAATGTACATTTGTATATCTAATTGCTTACTATCTCAGGGAGGAGGGAGGGAGATGAGAGAGGGAAAGAATTTGGAATTCAAAAAAATTTTTTAAATAAATATTAAAGGTTGTCTTTACACATAATTGGGAAAAATCTTCATGTATTTTGGAAAAAATATTATTTAAAAAAATTTTTAAGTGTAGGTATGATTCCTGTGGCTTCAAAGAGTAAAAGAGCTAATAATAATTTATTTGCCTTTCTATAATAGTCTTAGGACACGATCCTATTTGATCTTTATGATTACCTTATAAGAGAGCTAATGTGAGTATAATTATCTATATTTTAGAAATGAGAAAATTATAACATAGGGATATTGACATCACCTATTATACAAATGACCGAATGAAAACTTGAACCCAGGCCTTTTGATTCCAGACCCAGTACTTTTCTCACTATATAATGCTGCTTCTGAAAAAGAATGGTTGTCCTTATTGAAAACAGGCAGGCAGGGGCAGCCAGGTGGTGCAGTGAGTAGAGCACTGACCCTGGAGTCAGGAGGATTTGAGCTCAAATCCAGCTTCAGACATTTAACACAAAAACTAGCCGTGTGACCTTGGGCAAGTCACTTAACCCCAATTGCCCTCCAAAAAGCAAAAAAAAAAAAAAGAAAAGAAAAAAAAGAAATCAATTAACAGGGGCAGGTAGGTGGTGCAGTGAATAGAGCACCGGCACTGGAGTCACGAGGACATGGGTTTGGATCTGGCCTCAGACACTGAACACACATACAAAAAACTAGCCGTGTGACCTTGGGCAAGTCACTTAACCCCAAAAGCCCTCCCAAAAAAAGAAAAAAGAAAACAGGCAGACAAGTCACAGAGGAATCATGCTGGCAAATTCAGGATAAACTTGGATGAATTTTTTTCTTTTCTTTTTTTTTTTTTACTGATAGCAGAAGGTTAAAGATTGAGGTAACATGAGCACTCCATGTTTCTTGGGACTGGCAGAAGGCAATTCTAGATAAGATTCTCTGTTAGAGTAGCTAGAGCTTCAGTGAAAGAGGGTTTTAGGAGCCATGATACACAGTGAAGCTACTGAAAGTTTTAAAACTTTCAGTTTTAATAGCCCCAAGGAAGGTTCAGAGTATGTTAAAACGTCATGTTATAACCTGCGTAATTACAATGACTAAACTTGGCCCTGAAGACACGATGAAATGCACTTCCCTCCCTTTGCAGAAGGGGTAGACTATTGGTGTGGAATACTGCATATAAAGCCAAACTGGCTTGGTGTGTGCATTATTTTTAATGAACTATTTTTTTTCCCTCTTTCTTTTATTCTGAGTTATAAGAGAAGGTTTTACTGGTGGGGTGGTAGGGAAGGATATATTCAGAATATCAGAGGTAATGAAAAAAATCAGTAAAAGTTAAAATCTTTTTCTTAAAAAAAGGAAGAAAGCAGTGTTACAAACAAGAATTTGATTAAACAGTGATTGATAGCAGTAGAAGATGTCAACAGGGCATCAGTTATCTTGCTCCATGACAGCTGTCTCCATTTCTTTTCTAACATCTCTCTGACAATACCTTTGGTACCTTCTCCTGCCTGATTCATTGCTGGTAATATGTTGCAGCCGTATTCACTCCCCTCATGTACCTCTCCCATTGCCCTTGGACACACTCACCTTGGGAGTTTTTTAGAGGCCAGGTATACCATAACTAGCAGCCACAAAGAACCACTGGAAGACCACTAATGTGAAATAGATGAACATTAATTTCATGGATAAGCTTGAGGCCATTAAAAACACTGCATCATTTCGCAAAGGCAATCCAGCTCCTTCTCTCCTTCTATTCAATTCTGTCCCCTCACCCCCATTAGCTATCTACAATGCTTACCTTCCACAACATTGTACTCTGATGCCTCTTTGTGTCATGAAAGTGACCTTGGATTTTTAAAGGCTATGCCAGTGGGGAAGCAAGTTCTAAGTTCATCTATTAAGATGGAACAGCTTTGAGTATAGTCTAGACTTTTTCTGTTTTCTAAGAAATAGCCAGTCTGGTTAAGTACAAAAAGACTCATCAGCAGTAGTCTTAGAGGCAATGAATTCTTCAATCATGAATTTGGCCATGATTGGCCATTCATTTGGCAGTGAATTCATGGCAGGCCATGAAACAAAGTATAACTGAATGGGGGAATGTGATAATCTTCTATTTGGTGAAGCACATGGTAGAGAGCTCTAACTGTTCAGGCTTCAAGGTCCAGGGAGGTACCATCATCCACCTAATGTCAGTTTACCTGAATTACAAACCCAGTATCTTGGTAGAAAAAGAAAAAAAGTGTGGCTGCTAGGTGGCGCAGTGAATAGAGCACTGGCCCTGGAGTCAGGACTACCTGAGCTCAAATCTGGCTTCAGAAACTTAACACTTACTAGCCATGTGACTTTGGGCAAGTCACTTAACCCCAATTGCCATGCCCCCCCCCCAAAAAAAAAGCAAAAAAAAAAGGAAAAAAGCTAGATGAGTACTTTATAAACCCAAATGTAAAAAGTGATGTCAAGGTGAAAATAATAAGGATAATAATTTAACTAGGTTCCTTTTCCTCCTCTCCCCCCCCCACCCCATCACATACCTGCTCCTGTGCCACCACTTAGGCTGTGAAAAAGCACGGTCCCACTATAGCAATCCCGGAGTTCCACTTCCTTCCGAAGTTTCTCCATTGTCTTGTAGAGAAGGCTCTCTTCACAATTCAAAGGCTTGTTGTAGTAGCCTTGAAATATACCATTTAAAACAGCCAATGCCAGAGGGATTTGGGTCCATAGCAAAATATTTTGGGGGCTATATCTTCGAAGGAATTTCATCTTAAAGCCTGTAGAGGTTATTGCACCACCACCACCTCCCCATCAGTAATTACATTTCCCCACAGACTTTATACAGTACTTCTCCAACACTTTTCTTGGGTCACCAGGAAAGGAGGCAGAAGACAGGGATTACAGGGTGGCTAGGTAGTGCAGCGAATAGAGCACCAACCCTGGAGTCAGGAGGACCTGAGTTCAAATCTGACCTGAGACACTTAACACAAAAACTAGCTGTGTGACCTTCAGCAAGTCACTTAACCCCAACTGCCCTCCAAAAAAGCAAAAAAAAAAAAAAGACAGGGATTACATCAGAAGCCAGTGGCTACTTTCTGTCACCTCTTCCAGAACTCTAGCAATGGGAGCATTCAGACTAGAGAGCAGAGAGTGACAAACAAGGCCCTCCCATTCCATCCAAAAGTGGAGGAGGAGAAAGAAAAGGGGAGGCAGAGACTGATCCTAACACAAGGTCTTAATCCAGAAACTGAGTCTGGAGAGGTAAGCAAACAGAAGAAAACATTGAAGAAATACTATATGTTAAGGGAAGCCCAAGAAGTCAACCTAGAAGAAAAGAGTAACTCTATAGCAAATACAAATAGAATTTCAGAAAAAAGAATGGCTTGACCACAAGGATTCTAAGAATCTCTTCAAGAAGTTTTAAAAGAGCGACAAAATACTGAAAGCAGCTAGGAAGAAAGAGTTCAAGTGCCAAGGAACTATAGTCAGGATTATACTGCAACTACCATAAAGAAGAGAAAATCTTGAAACAGGATAGTCCAAAAGGCAAAAGATAAAGCTTTATAAAAGAATAATTTATGCTATAAATCTGAAATAATCCTAAAAGGGAAAAAATAGACCTTAACCACAGACACAGCAGGAATCAACACAAACCTGGAAAGGTAAATACAGTCAAGCAATTGAAAGGAGAAAAATTATGATCAATAGTTACTAAAAGGGGCGGCCAGGTGGCTCAGCGAGTAAGAGCACCGGCTCCAGTGTCGGGATGACCTGGATCAAATCTGGGCTCAGATACTCAGCACCACACCCAGAAATAACTGGCCGTGTAACCTTGAGCAAGTTACTTCACCCTGATTGCTTTTAAAAAAAAATAGTTACTAAAAAAGGGAAAAGAGACAAGTATCTATTGTTGTTGGGCATAGTGGTGCTTGCCTATGATTCCTACCAGTGGAGAGGCTGAGGCTGATGAATTACTTTAGTTGGTGAGTTCTGAACAACAGTGAAGTAAACCAATCATATGTCTGATGTAAGTCTAGTGCCTATATGGCAGGGGACCACCAGTCTGCCCAAGGGGGAATGAATTGGCCCCTCTCAGGAATAGAGGAAGTTAAAGCACCCATGCTGATCAGGAATAGAATGAGGCATTATCCCACTTCAAGTCTGGGTGAGGTACAGAGACTCAGTCTCAATTAAAAAAACAACTACCCAGAATTTCTGTCTCCAAAGGTCACCAAGGGAGCTAAGAAAGTCTAACAGAGGGCCTATATGGAATTTTGTTTGGTTTTGTTGGCTTTAAGAGAGAAAAGAAAAGGGAAGGGAAAAGGCACACACTAGAGAAGATATGATTAAGAGGAGCAATAAACTTGAAATTTCTAATAATTGGAGTGCACAAGGAAAATTATTATAAACTATGGAAGAAATGGTTGGAGGAGGGGAGCAAGCATCTCATGAATCTCACTCTTACCTGAACTGAACTAAGGAGGGCTGAAAATACACACATAATCCACTGTAGAAATACACTAAATTCAATTGGAAAGCAGGCATGGAAAGGAGAGTGGATAGTGATGTTTAAGAAGAAATGTAGAGTTGGGCAGGGAAGAGCCACAAATAAAATGAACAAACTTTAGGAGGTAGGTTATGAAGGAATCATAATAAAAAGAAAGCAAATGATGAGAGGAGGTTTAGGCTGGTGAAGAAAGAAGGGGCAGAGGAGAAGCTGCAAACTATGGGAGTGGTACTCTGGTGTGATTCTATCAAAATGTCACTGGTGAATAACAAAGAAATGTTATTTAATGGGTAGGTCTGTACTAAGTCGCCTGCAGAGTCAGAGAAGAAATCTGTCGAAAAGCTGACCTTCCTTTAGTGATGGAAGTCAAATAAAACTTAAGTTGTACAAATTCCAACAGAGTACTCCATCTATCTGGTCCTATGTGGAATGTGGTAGAAATAACACTAGAGGAAGGGTCAGAAGACTTAGAAGTTCAAGTTTTAGTTCTGCCATTTACTAGTTGAGGGACCTTGAATCTAACACTTTGCCTGTTTTCTCACTTGCAAAAATTGTAAATATCTGTCCAGCTTACACACACACACACACACACACACACACACACACATACACATAGACTGCTAATGATTTCTCTACACAGATATAGTCTCTAGATTTGTGATTCTAGGGCAGTGGCAGGGAACCTGTGGCCCTCTAAGTCCTCAAGTGTGGCCCTCTCACTGAATCCAAAGCTTTTCCTATTTTTCCTACTATTCTGAGAACACAACAAACTTTAGAAGAGGGAATGTCTTAATAGACCACCAAACTTCACAGAACAAATCCCCTTAATAAAAAGATTTGTTCTATAAAACTTGGACTCTGTCCAAAGGCTGTACCCAAGGACCTAGAAGGGGATTTGTTCTATGAAGTCTGGATTCAGTCAAAGGGCCACACTTGAGGACTTAGAGGGCCACATGTGGCCGTTAGGCTGCAGGTTCCCCACCCCTGTTCTAGGGTTATATGTCATGGCCCTCTCAACCCAAACCTAGTAGGAGCTAAGAGAACCATATTAACTCATACAAATAGATTTTTAATAGTCAACCACCGTGGGGAAGGAGCTACCTGGTTCATATACACACAGATACACACACATCCAGCTGTGGAACACAACGTATCTCATTCAACAATAACCTTGCCTGCCTAACCAAACAAAAGCAAAACAGTTAAAGCAGACTCCAAGCATCAGGGCTTGTCTGCTGCTGAATTTAATTGACTCCTTTACTGGTGTGGGAAGGCCAATTAATCCATCACCCATATCAACTGTATTCCCAATCAGCACCTGCACTTTTATTTTCCCTCCATGTCAGAGTTCTGACAACTGGCCCTTCTTTGAGTCTTACATGAGAGAGAGTTCTCCCTGAGTTCATAAAGCCTTGTTTTGACAGCCACCTCCAAGGGTTCTCATGTATGAGGGGTGGGGTTTTACTTCAAATGGCTGTGGCCTTATTTCCTTCCTGAATCAGGGAAGCATTTGAAGTTCAGGCAGCTGTGCACTGTTGATATTTTCTCTTCCAGGGGTGGTGACCCTACCACATGTGGCCTCGAGACCGTAGGTTCCCCACCCCTGTGTCTACCCCATGGTATATTTTCTTTATTTGTAGAATTAATGCCAAGAGACAATTATTCCTATTTTTCCTACTTTTATGAGAACACAACAAACTTTAGAAGATGGAATGTCTTAAAAGACCAAACCAAAACCATGAGATGCAGCATAGAGTAAGATCCAGGAGACCTGGTTTTAAATCCCAGTTCTGCCACTACTAGCTATGGGAAAACAGGACACTTATTTAATCTCTTTGAGACTCAGTTTCTACACCTGTTGAATATGGATGATAATACTTATAATAGCTATATCAGAGTTTCATGGAAAACACTTTCCATATAGACTTTCTCTATAAACTTAGGTTTATAATGTCTGTGAATAGCTTTGTGTCATTCTATCCTTTTGGGGGGGGGGGGAAGGAGGGGATTTGTATCTCTCTCTTTTCCATTGTACCTCTAACTTTATTTCTTGAGTTGCCTATTTTTAACCCTTCTCCCTTTATACCTTAGAATCTTACAGTGACAATAATATTGAGGTGACAATTAAAACCATGTGAATGAATGACCTTTCTAAGAGAGAGATAGGAGTGAGAAAAGAAAGGAGAGCTAGAAACAGAACCTGAAGGCACACATACATTATGGGGTTAGGAAGAAGATAAGTAACTATCAAAGAAGACTGAAAAGGTTATGGGGTGGCTAGGTAGCACAGTGAATAGAGTACTGGCCCTGGAGTCAGGAGGACCTGAGTTCAAATCGACCTCAGACACTTAACACTTACTAGCCATGTGACCTTGGGCAAGTCACTTAACCCCAGTAGCCCTGCCTTCCCCCCTGCAAAAAGCAAAAAAAATTTTAAAAAATAAAAAATAATTTTAAAAGTTCAAAGGCTAAAAGAAAAGAAAAGGAACAGTTATGGAGGAAGGAGGAAAACCAGGAGTGTAATATTCTTGAAGCAAAAAAAAAAAAATCTGGGTGTTTCCAATAGGAGGTGGTAGTGATCAACAATGATGCAGTTTTCTGCATGGAGGTTAGAAATAAATAGGGCTAAAAAAGAGCCTGTGGATTTTCAAATTCAATTACTATTGATTTTTAAGACCAGGTTCAGTAGTACTAGTAGTAGAGATGAAAAGCAGATTAAAGAAGCTATAGAGAGAGTAGACACTGCAGAAGTAGGGATATTGATACTAGGTTAATTATTCAAGAAGTTTAGTAGTGAAGGGGAGAGAAAGGTAGGATGGGAAAATGGTCAAGGGACTGCTTTTTGTTGTTTGTTGTTGCTATTTTTAGGCTTAGGAAGACCTGAAGATTTTTTTAGGTGAAAAGGAAGGAGAGACTGAAGCTTTTGTAAACTTCTAGTAAGGATTGTTTCATTCTTTGTCTTTACATCCCATGGGTTGAGCCCTGTGCATTGAATCTAAGTAGGTCCTTAATAAATGCTGGTTGATTGATTAATTGATTTGTCCAACAAAAAGAAGAATCACTATTGGAGCAAAATTCTGGAAGAAGCAAAAGGGAGGGCAAAGGGGATGTAACACATGAAGAGATTGGCCTTAGTCAAGCACAAGGAGGAGAATAAAAAATTTTGATGAGGGGAAGAGAGGAGGAAATGTGGATCTCAAGGTCTCAGTCCTCAGTGAACTGAGAGGCCAAGTCATGTGGCATTAGTGGGGAGCGTGGATGCAGCTGGAGCTTGAGGTGAGAGCATAAAGTCAGGGCTGAATGCAGGGAGAGAGATAGGGAGCCAATTAGAGTAAATCCATTGCTGAGCAGCAGTAGTAAGGGATCAGTAACAGGGCAGAGGTGTAAGGAAATGAAATTCTTCAGACTATAAGGCCCAGGGACCATCATCCACCATTAATTTGTAGTGGGTGAAATCAATGTCTTTTTTCAAGGAACTTCAGCAGCTCAACAACCTAAGTGGAAAAATCTGAAGGTGGATGTTCCCAGGGGTTACTTGAGAAAGGAATGGCAAAGGGTGTGGGGGGTGGGGGAGGGGAGAGGAAGGTTAAGAGTTTCTATCTGGCAGACAATAAAGCACTAAAACGTCAAAGCAGTTGTCAGTGACTGAATCAGCAGCATTTACTAAACTACCTGTGCGAGGTATTATAGGAGGTCATCAGAAAAAAATGGAATCATTCAATCAGCAAGCATTTATTTAGCTATGTGCTAGACACTCTAGTAGAACAATTAGGTGAGGCAGTGGATAGAGCTCTGGGCCTAGAGTCAGAAAGACTTGAGTTGAAGGCCAGCCTCAGGCTGTGTGACCCTGGGCAAGTCACTTAACCTTGTTTGCCTCAGTTTCCTCATCTGTAAAATTAGCTGGAGAAGGAAATTGCAAACCATTCTAGTGTCTTTGCCAAGTCACAAAGAGTCTTGAAATGACTAAACAGCAACAGTCACTCTAATAGGGGCTAGGAATACAAAGACAAAAAGTGAAACTGGTATGGAAAAAATATTTATAAAATAAACATAAGGTAAATATTTAGGACTAGCAGCTAGAGGAACCAGGAAAGACTTTGCATAGAATGTTACACTAGTCTAGTTTTCAAGGAAATCAAGGGTTCTAAGAGATGAGGATTAGGACTTGATATGGGAATGGAGATCAAGGGGTGGGGCCCTAATGACTGTCCTACCCACTGGAAGGTAATTTCCACTGTTGAGTTAAAACACTTCTGGGCTGAATCAGAACTGAAAGTGAACAAAGCCAGTATTTCTTCTTGAATCAATCAAAGACATTTGGGCATGCCCTAAGGAATTTGTATAAAAGACAAGCTATCTCAGAACAATAATAGATGTACCCAAGATCTAGGAACAGAGGGGAAGAAGTGGGGTTAGGGTGAGTTATGCTGAGAGCTAGCCTAGCAGCCCTGGGGCAACCAGCTAAAGGAGAAATAAAAGTTAAAACTGGTTTGTAGAGAAGAGTGGAGTTGTGGAGGAGGGCCATGTGCTCTCCAGGCATCTTCGAGCAGAAGACCCAGTTGTAAAGTGTATGACAACAGTGTAGGAACCTACTTAAGGACTGAGGTAAATCCCAATAAAAGACGTACTCTTTCCCAAAGTCTCTCATAGATACTATAACATAACCTTCTATTTCACTACACAAACACTATCAGTAATCTGAATTTTGCCTCAACCTCAGAGAAGTCAGGGATTAACTACAGAGAGATATAAATGTAAATTTAGGTGATTCCAACCACTGTCTAAAACTTAGAAATTTTTCTAACTGGGGACTGAGAGATTGTAATTGAACTCCTAACTTCCCATTTAAAATAAACTCTCTTAAGTCACAGAACAGGGACTTTAGGGGCCTTTGTTTTGTTCCTAGGCTTAAAAGGAGCTAATTATAATGTGCAAAGGCCCAGAGATAGGAGATAGAATATCCTATTCGATAAAAAGTAAAAATTGAATAATAAAAATAGAATACATGGTCCCTCCTCTCTGGGAATTCATAATCTAGTCTGAGTGATGCTATATGCAACACCTAACCAAATTCTCACTATATGCATAAGTCTTTAGAGAAGAAGCTTGGTGTGGTAAACAGAGTCAACATTGGAGCCAGAAAGATTTCCTCTCCAAACTGTCCGAGGAAGCCAAGTCACTTAACCTCTAATCTCTCTGTGCCTTGGGCAACTCTCTAAGAAAATAAGCTTCTGAAGGGGTCACCTAGCTAATGATGAAAATCTTAGGTCGGTTCTGGACAAAATAAACAACAAAATAAGTGCTAAGAGGTCAGAGTCTTACCACACGCCCAATTCTTCCCTCTTCCCTCTTTTCCAATTATTAGATTCGATTCTCGGAATAAACTAAAAATTTAAAAAAAAAATGCATTGCTGAAAGTGAGAGGCCTGTCAGAAAGGCTGGACCATAACCATCTTCTAATGCTAATAACCTGTAGTGAGGAGAAACCTAGTAATTAGCCACACGAGGAATCTGCTTGATTGCTTTAACTATTACGCTGATAAAATGCTTCTGGCCCTTTAATTCTGCTGTTTTAGTTGTTGCCCTTTCTAGGAAATCATTACCCTCAAAGGTTGTGGTACAAGTCAAAAGAGAAATTAGCACCTGAGTCAAACAAGGAGTTTCCTTTTCCCAGGATTTTCTCAAGTTAGTTGAAGAAGAGGTTACGCTAAGATCATAGGACCACAGACTTAAAACTGAAAGGGACTGCCTTAGAGGCCTTCTAACCTAACACTCATTTTGCAAATGACAAAATGAGACCCAAAAGGATTAAGTGACTTGTCCAAAGCCATGAAGATACTATCATCTGGGGTTTGAACCAAGGTCCCTTGACTCCAAATTCAATGTTTTCCTTTCTGTGCTAAGGAATAAATAATAATGACTCATTGCATTTGCCAGGGTTTACAGATTTGGGCTTGCAAGGTTCAGGTCCAACTAGACAATAACCCTATATTTTGGGTAAACAGATACTGGGGGTTTGAGTCCCTGGGTTTTATGGCCATGTGGTCCTAAAGGTAAGCTTCCTTTGTAAGCATAAGCATAGTAAGATTCAGTGGAAAGAACACTCTAATTCAGCCACATTTCTAAGTATTTTCATGAGACCCATCAGCAGCTATATCCTATGATCAACTAATTATTGTGATTGATAATTTTTCAAAAGAACACTGGAATTACAGTTAGGAGACCTGGGTTCAAGTCCCAGTTCTGTAGACTTGGACAAGTTGGCCTAATATTTCTGGCTTCAATTTCTTCTTATCTATAAAAAGAAAGGGTTGTCCTAGATAAGCCTTTGGAATCCTGGCTTCATCAATGGAAATGACACTAAAGAAGATGTAATATTATCTACTTTGATGACACATTCTACTAAGGACCTCTGAGCCTTTACAGACTACTTACAGGGGAAACTTCATGTAGATGTTGCTGTCCCCCATAGAATATGAATTCTTTAAGAGTAGGAAATGCTCTTGCTTTCCTGTTTATATTGTTCAGTGCTTAGCAAAGTGCTTTGAACATGGTAAAGATTTAAGTGCTTTTTCATTCATTCACTGTGATTCTACATTTCTATGTGCTAATTATCTAACTTTAGGAAAATCAACTCCGTTTCTTAATTTTCTCAACTGTAGAAGAGAAAAGTATTCCTTCTTTACACTGTTGTTAGGATCAAATGAGATAGTGGTGTGAACACACTTATGTATTCAATTATTTTTAATTGAAATAAAAAATATAATTCTTTAGTAAGATGATTAAACATAAAAATTACTTAGGATGAGGAAACCATTAAAAATACACTCTTTAGAGCAAGACTTAAATAAATACAAATGAC
Organism: Petaurus breviceps papuanus; assembly: GCF_028583685.1. Classification (NCBI taxonomy): domain Eukaryota; kingdom Metazoa; phylum Chordata; class Mammalia; order Diprotodontia; family Petauridae; genus Petaurus; species Petaurus breviceps. Next base: position 16,196,128 of record NW_027185896.1, on the reverse strand, counting down.
TAGGTACAATTGAGTAGATACTTGGGACATCAAAGAAAACTAAATGCTTAGAGTTTGTCTCTTTGCAGACTCTTGTAGTGGTGGTGATTTGCAATCTTAATATCAACCTGGTTTGTCTACTTAAAACAACTTCTCAGAGAGTTTTACATATCTTTAGAATCAACTTTGCCTTTCTGCTATATATGGTATCATAAGGTTTACATCTGGAAGGAAATAGGGAAACTGAGGCCCAGAGAGGTTAAATGATAAGATCACACAGGTAGTAAGCAATGAAGCTAGGATTTAAATAATATTCTGACTCCAAATACATTGCGTTTGCCTTTAAGCCACAATTGCCAGGTCTTGGCAGAAAAAGAAATTAACTCAAGATTTGCCAGACCATGACTTTTGACAATCATGAAGAGGTTTCTTATTTTTGTTTTTCCTTTTTTTGTCTATACCTGACTGACCTTATCAACTTTAACCCAGTTTTGAAGCTACACCTTCTATTTATTAACTTGAATTAAATACTTCACCATTAAACGCTGAAATTTATGCACTATCACTAACCACTAAAAATTTTCAAACAGATCTCAGATGTGCATTGTGTTCTTTGGAAGACATTTACAATTAAGTGATATCTTCACAAGCCCTCACACCAAAACACTTAATAGAATATGAAATCAAATTTTCAGTAATCAACCTCAAAACACAAAATAATTATTGATATCTCTATTTCCAAATTAGTATGAATCGAAGAATCTCAGAATTAGAATGATCCTCAATATTCACCTGGGGCAGAAGTTCTTAACCTTTTTGGGTATCATATAGGCCCCTTTGGCAGTCTGATGAAGCCTAAGGACCCCTCACAAAATAATGTTTTAAAACGTATAAAATAGAGGCAGAGCCAAGATGGCGGAGTAAAGGTAGGGAACTTGCCCGAGATCTCTCCCAAACCCTTCCAAATACCTTTAAATAATGACGTTCTTCAAGTACTTGAAAACATCTAACACGTCTCCTTAAATCTTCTCTTCTCCAAGCTTTAGTTCATTCAACAGATCCTCATAAAGCATGGTTTCTAGTTTCTCTCACTGCTCACCCCATAACAACTTCTTGTTTCCCTCTCTAAAATGTGGCACCTCGAACCGAATACAAAATTCCAGATGTCTGACAAGGGCAAAGTATACCAAGATAATCACTACCTTTGTTCTTTTGACACTACCGTGTTTCCCCGATAATAAGACACTGTCTTATTAATTTTTTTTGGACAGAAAAACACGAGAGGGCTTATTTTCAGGGGAGGGCTTACTTTAATGAACATTGACAGCAATTTTAATAAACAGGTAAATGTGAACAAAAAAATGTACCTTTATTCAATAATGAATTCAATAAAGAACAGGATGACGCGCTCACTGCTGCAGCTCTGATTGGATGCAGCTAGGAGCGCGGCGTGCATTTCACGGGAGGGGGAAGGGAGGACGGTACATACAGAGGGTACCGTAATGTAGCATGTAGCGCAGGGGATCACCTTCACTACAGTAGCAATCTCAATAGGGCTTATTTTCGGGGGAGGGCTTATTTTAGAGGAATCTTACACAGTAAGGGGAGGGCTTATTTTCGGGATAGGTCTTATTATCGGGGAAACATGGTATCAGTTAAGTCTGAATGTATTCGTTTTTCTAGTTGTCACCACATACTGATGGCTTATACTGAACTAGTAGTTCAAGAAAAAACTGAAGATATTGTCTAGAGTAGACACACCACTCTCTCTGCCCAACCCCACCCCACTTGTCCCCATCCTCTGCTTACGCCATATTTTTAGCCCTACTGTCAAAACTTAACATTGATTCCTACTAAATTCTGTCATATTTATTCCCCCCCACACACACACATTCTAGCTTCTGCAACCTTGCTTTCACCAAGATGTTGAACAGTACAAGCACAAAAACAAACAACCAGGGTAGTTAGTACATTAGAGACCTTCCATCAGTTTGACCTAGATTGTCATCTTGACTTGGGAGTCAGGAGAGACCTGAGTTTGAATACAGGTTCTGACATTTATGAGTTGTGTGACCTTGGGCAAGTCTCTTTGAGCTTCAGTGTCCTCATCTGTAAAATGGGAATAATACTACTTGCCATATCTTCCCTCCCACCCCCCACCATGGGATTGTTGTAAGGAAAGTGCTTTGCAAACTTGAAGGCACTACATAAATGTGATTATCATCATTATTATTGCTACTCTTAGAGTCCAGTCCAGTTTTGAACCTAACAGTCCATATTTTTCCATCTTGTCTATATGGATTTTGCTTTGGACTGTGTCAAATGCCTTGCTGAATTCTAGATAGTCAGGAATTTATAGTATTCCCTAAATAAACCAATTTCTCTATTTAGAACAAATTTATCTGAAGGACTTTTTTTCTATACTCAACAAAGTCACTTTGATCTAAGATCTCATCGGTATATGTAGTTTTAAGTAATGAATGCAACTCTTGGTACCTTGGCATTCTGAACAATTATTGTCTGTGTTTTTCCACAGAAAATCCATTTAACAGTCTAGAAGCTTTCCTCTATTTTTTTTTAATGTCTCAGGGTTACAAATATACCATTTGGGCTGTCCAACATTATTTTCTTGTTCTTAAATACATCAACAACTCATCTCCATTTCTGTTCATGCATGTATTCAATTAAGAATGAAATGGAGATAAACTCAGATAGATGAATATAATTCCAGAGGATTGGGAGTCACTTTTAAAAAATGAGTTCTAGGGATTCCTTTTTATTTATATACTTGTCATTTTGAATATAGGTCACTCCCAAATTGGACTTTCCTTCGTAACAAAGAAGAACAGTTAGCAAAAAACAACCACCACATTGGTTCTAACTGCAACATGTGGGTGTCATGTTCCTCAGAGGAGGACTTGGGCTGGGGCCCTTACCCTTTCTTCACTTGTTTCTGCATTTTCTTTATCACTTTGTATTCACTGTCCACACAGACAGCACTGAGCTTTCCATCTCTGGAGCAGAAAGGATTCCTGAAAGAAAAACAAATCAGCCCCTGGTGAAAAGGAGGTGTTTCTGCAGTTGGACTTTTTTTTTTTTATTAAGAAAACTTTAAGTTTTATTTTCAGTTTCCAAATCTCTCCTTCTCTGCACCCTTGCCCTACAACCTGAGAAAGCAAAAAATACAATACTCATTACACAGAGAAGTTATGAAAAACATATTTCCTCATTAGCCATGTTCTGAAAAAAAAAAAGAAAAAGAAAACGGGGAAAATTATGCTTCAGTCTGCTCTCAGAACCCAATTCTATCTAGGATTGGAGAGCATTTTTTATCCTTAGTCCAAGAACAAAATTACTTGAAGCAGAAGCACACCCAGTCATTCAAGACTTCTTAACAGTGATTTGCAAAAGGATTGTATTTTGATAATTTACAGCTATTAGATGTCATAGGATTCTAACCAGTAAGTGACTGGTTTGCTTATTAGACACAAAGAACTAAAGTTAAAACTCCATTACGGAAGGTACTGCTTTCCTAAAGAGTTCTTCAATTCTCCGTCTATGATAGGAGCTCTTAAGCTGGAATTTATAAATTTGTGTTTTTTTAATATTTCCATAACTATATTTCAACATAATTGGTTTCCTTTATAATCTCATGTATTTTATGTATTTAAAAACATAATTCTGAGAAGGGGTCCCCATGTGCTTTACAAGATTGCTTGTAAATAGTCCATGATACAAAATTGGTTAAGAACAATGAGGTGGATATGAAAAATGAATTAAGTGAGGTGTGATGAGGAAAAAGTCAATACTGACAATGTTAAATCATTACTTGGCTATTCAGAGTTAATGCTTGCATTTGAGGGAAAACCTGTAATTTCACTAGAGAACCCCTGAGGTATATCAGGCCTGAACCGATGGAAAAATGGAGTGTCTAATACCTGTTAGCCAGGTACACAGGCACATAAACTGAATGAGTAGGCTAGAGTTGTTTCAGGCAGTATTTAAAAATTACATTACCTATCTATTTTTCCACAGGATCCATTTACAAGGCCTAGGATGTGCCATAACTCTTGAGCTATCTGGTTTCCACATTGTCCAACTTGAAGCCAAACAGTAGACATTTCCCTGGGGAGGAAGAAGATATGACAATAAGAATTCAAAATATAATATATAGAACCCAATCACAAGCCAAAACAATCCTGTGCAAAGGTCTCCAAAATGGAAGCTAGGGAGCCTGTCATCTTCTGTCCTTGCCCATCACTACCTCTGTGGCCTTGGACAAGTCACTAAATGTCTTAGACCTCCATATAGTAAACCAACTAACAGGTTGTGGAATCACTTACCCTGCAAATGTACACAGTGATTTAAGCAATTCAAATAAGGTGTTGTGAGAATCAAATTCTGTTTGCCCATGTTGAAAGATTCATATATAGGGAATGCTTAATTAATAATATTTTATTTTTCCCCATGTGAAGATATGTGAAGATAATTTTTAATACTTTATAAAATGTTGAGTTCCTATACCCAAAGGGCAATCAAACTGTGCATAACCTTTGATCCAGAAATACCACTACTAGGTCTATATCCCAAAGAGATTACAAAAAGGGGGGGGGGCAAGGACCCACATGTACAAAAGTATTTAAAGCAGCTCTTTTTGTGGTGGCAAAGAATTGGAAATTGAGAGTAAGCCCATCAATTGGGGAATGGGTGAACAAGCTGTGGTATATGAATGTAATGGAATACTGTTGTGCTTTGAGAAATGATGAATGGGGGATTTAGAAAAAAACCTGGCAAGACTTCCATGAATTGATGCTGAGTGAAGTAAGAAGAATCAAGAGATTACTGTATACAGTAACAGCAAGATTGTGCGATGATCAACTATGTTTGACTTAGCTCTCCTCAGCAATGCAATGATCCAAGACAATTCAAAAAGATTCATGATGCAAAATGCTATCCACATGCAGAGAAAGAACTGATGGAGTCTGAATGCAAATTGAAGCATCCTATTTTTCACTTTCTGTAATTTTTTTCATGTTCTTTTTTCCTTTGGGTCTGTGTCTTCTTTTACAACATGACTAATATGGAAATACACTTTACATAATTACACATATATAACCTTTTCCTTGGGAGGAGGGAGGAGAAGGAGGGAGAAAAATTTGGAACTCAAAATCTTCTTTAAAAAATTGAATGCTAAAAATTGTCTTTACATGTAATTGGAAAAAATCATTCATTTGTATTTTTTTTTTTTTTAGCAATTGGGGTTAAGTAACTTGCTCAAGGTTACACGGCTAGTTATTTCTGGGTGTGGTGCTAAGTATCTGAGCCCAGATTTGATCTCCAGGTCATCCTGACACTGGAGCCAGTGCTCTTACTCACTGAGCCACCTGGCCACCCCTCATTTGTATTTTTTAAAAAAGAAAAAAAAGAACATTTTGAGTTCCAAATTTTCTCTCTCCCTCATTTCCCCTCTTCCTGACAGTAAGCAATTTTATATAGGTTATACATGCTCAATCTTGCAAAACATATTACCATATTATTCATATTGTGAAAGAAGACACAGACCAAAGGAAAAAAAGAACATGAAAAAATACAGAAAGTGAAAAATAGCATGGTTTGATTTGCATTCAGATTACATTAGTTCTTTCTTTTGAGGTGAACAGCATTTTTTATCATGAGTCCTTTGGAATTGTCTTGGATCATTGTATTGCTGAGAATAGTTAAGTCACTCAAAATTAATCATCATACAGCAGTGCTGTTAATGTGTACAATGTTCTCCTGGTTCTGCTCGCTTCACTTTGCATCAGTGCATATAAATCTTTCCAGGTTTTTCTGAAACCTGCCTGCTCATCATTTCTTATGGCAGTAATATTCCATTCCAATAACATACCACAACTTGTTTAGCCATTCCCCAATAGATGGGCATATATATATAGAATGCTTTATTACACAGAAAATACTTTCTTAGTAATAGAAGAAGCCAACCTACAAAAAAAGTCATACTAAAGAATATGACATAGGGGCGGCCAGGTGGCTCAGCGAGTAAGAGAACTGGCTCCAGTGCCAGGATGACCTGGGGATCAAATCTGGGCTCAGATACTTAGCACCACACCCAGAAATAACTGGCCGTGTAACCTTGAGCAAGTTACTTAACCCTAATTGCTTAAAAAAAAAGAATATGACAAATTAGAGAATAAAAACTATAATATATAATAACTATGATTTCTCTATACTCCTTTAAGATTAACCAAGCACTTCCCTTATAACCATGTGAGTCAGGAGGTATAAATATTATTATTCCCATTTTACAGATAAGAAACATGAATCTGAGAGAGGTCCTGCCAACTCATAAAAATCACACAACTCCTAAGTGTTGGAACCAAGATATGGAGATTAAATAAAACAGCCCAAAAAAATGTTACAAGCAGATCCTACAGGGAGATCTGCCACAGGTCAATCTTAATCTGCAAATCAGGGTTCAATGCCCACTCTGAAAATTACTATGACCTTAGGCATATTAGGCTGTTATGGAGAGATTAAATGATTTTGTAAATCTTAGGGTGATATGGAAAGATGTTACTGATTATTATCAATCTTTGTCCTGGGCAGAGCAAGGCTAATTTTTCCTGTGGGGAAAAGGCAATGGGAAGGCGAGTCAAATCCCTTGTAACAAGACAGATATTTATTTTCCCTGTATTTCCTACCACTATTATATTCAGTCTGTCCCATTAGATTGATAGTGGCCCTCAATATGCCCCTTACCACATCTTAAGTTCAATAACGTCCCTTGGTGACCTCACCTCTCCCTGGATCCCTGAACTGTGTCTCAAATTCTTTGACACTAGTCTGTGCAAAGTCTTCAGGAAAAAGAGAGTCTCTGTGGACTCTACCTAAGTCTCCCTGAAAAGCAGTCATTAACCTTTCTAACCTACCATACCAGGCCACCTGTATGTGTTGAAAAATGTGTATCTTATGACATTAATCTCTGTATCTCCCAAGCTATCTGCAAAAAAAAAAAAAAAAAAGGAGGGGGGAAGAGACACTGTTTTACTACAATGGGGAGTATGCATCTATTTGTGTTCATCATTGCATTAGGGAAACTGAGGCAGAAGAAAATTGAGATATTTGTTCAATTATAAAACAATTGTGGCCAAACTGGAATGCCAACTCATCACTCCCAGATTCAGAAATGTGGCCTATTGGAGTTGGAGGATATGGTTCTTAATGCTAGCTTTTACTAGCTGTGTGACCCTGCCCCAGTTCCTCATTTGTAAAAATGAGCTGGAGAAGGAAATGGCAAACCACTCTAGCATCTTCACCAAAAAAACCCCAAAATGGGGTCAGGAAAAGTGGGACACAACTGAAATGACTCAACCACAATGACAAACAACAGCTACTATTTACTACCCTTATTTTAGGCAAGACACTTAGTCACTCTGGTTCTGTTTCCTCATCTGTAAACTGAACAGCTTGGCCTGGGTCAAACAGGAACTTTTAACCTTTGTTGTGTCATGGACCCCGCTGGAATCTGATGAAGGCTATGGACTCCCCAGAATAATGTTTTTTAAATGTGTAAAATAAAAAACATAGGAAACCAGTTATATTGGAATGTAGTCATAATATTATATTATATTACATCATATATGTGTATATATGTATATATATATTAAAATAAGTTCACAGTCTGTAGATTAAGAACCTCTGGCTTAGGTATTTCCTAAGATCCCTGAAAACTCTGAATTTTATGAAGTATCTTTTCACACGTAAAATTAATCTGTATAATTTTCCAACTCACAAATGTTATAATTCTATAATTTTCCAAAGAGTTCTATACCCACAAAATGGCTATTGATATATTGAAGAATGATGACATCATAATATCTTTTTAAAATACCATTTCAGGAAGGACATTAGAGAATGTCCAGAGGAGAGCAACTAGGATTGTGAAGGGACTCAAGGTTACACCATATGAGGATTGATTTTAGGAAATAGAAATGTTTAGCCTAGAGGAGAGAAGACTTGGGTGGAGATGGAAGACATGATACCTGTCTTTGAGGATATGAAAGGTTGTCTTCGTAGAAGAAGGATGTAGCTTGCTCTGTTTGGCCTCAGGGAGCAAGGAAAGGAGACATGTGTATAAGTTACAAAGAGACAAATTTAAGCTTGATGTCAGGAAGAACTTCCTAATAATTATAGCTACCCAAGAGAGGAATGGGCTGCTGGGAGGACTTGGGTTTTCTTTCATTAGGGTGCCACAAACAAAGGCTGTTGATTCCTTGTTGAGAATATTATAGGGTTGTGGTTTATTCAGATAAGGGTTGGATTAGATAATGGCTCCTTGGGTTTTCTTTGGAATTTAAGATTCTAAGATTCTGTGTAAAGTCTGACAAAAATTGGAGAGATGTGAACAAAGTAGAGATAGGGCCAGTGGTAAGGACCCTATACATCTCAAACTGGACCTATTCAGTTATCCCATCCACATCGTGACTTTCCCCATCAAGGTTTTGATATATCGTGGGTCAGCATAAGAAATTAAATGGGAATTTAGAGGGAGTTTTGTGGAAGCTGCAGGTGATGTGTGAAGGCAAGCAGACAACACAGAGTCTATGATCAAATACTTAACCCAAATTGTACAGTAGGGTACTATAAATACCCCATAAAAAAAAGAAAAAAAATAGATTTCTTCTCTGGTACAAAGGGGGAGCCAAAAATATTTTACACACATTTTCCAGATTGTGGAGGCACTGGACCCCTAACCCACGCAATGTGGAAGGGATAACTGCATAAAGTCACATATCTAGTAAGTTAAGGAGCCAGGATTTTGATCCTAGTCCAAATCCATAGCTCTTTCTACTACAACACAGCTAAGAAGCTGAGGAATTTTACTCTAACAAAAAACTTCACTCTTACTATTTCTCTCATAATTTCAATCTAATAATTCCTTTTTAACTGAGAGGAAAAAAAGGAAAGGAATATATAATCAATGAAGCACAAGACATTACTGTTGTCATTAAGAAAAAAAGGGGGGGAAGGGAGGGAGAAGGCAGAGCCAAGATGGCAGAATAATAGAAAATATTGTGGTGGGCTCACCTCCCCAAACTCCTCTAAACAGATTTAGAAAATGCACCAGACTAAATCCTGATTGGGAAATGCAGAAAAAGTCACAGTGATTGATCTGTCCAGCTCAGCTGTGTCCATAGAGAGACAGATCTGTGAACAAGGGAGATGAGTTGCAACCCAGTGCAGAGCACTCCAGCATCCAGGGAAAGGCTGTGCAAGAGGAGGTCCCACACCATACTAGAGTCCCTCCAAACCCATAACAAGGTACCATATTGGGAACAGGGGCCTACTGGCAGCTTTGTTGCCCACTACCCAGTTTTGGGTGACAGATCCAAGGCAGAGTGAGAAAGTGACCTACACACGAGTGGCATTCCAGAGTAAGGAGGCCCTGGGTGGTATTCTGAGAAAGGAACTTCAGAAGCCACTGGCAGCAATGGTCTAGCTCAGACTCCAGACTCAGAGCAGGGTCTCACTCCTACCATCCAGCCCAGCCTACAGAGGAACAACTGTGGCAAGAATCGCAGACCAAAAGGAAGCCTATAATTCTGCCTCTCTGAGCCAATAGAGCTTTACAGCTGACTGATAGAGGTAAAGACCAATAGCAGTATCTTCTTGCACAGACTCAAACCCAGGTCAGAAACTTGCAGAGCTCAGACTGGGGGCAGCAATGAGACTTTGTCCTGAATGAGATTACTTTTAGAGTACTGAAAGGTTTCAGGTCCCTAGCCTGTCTCTGAAATCCTGAAACAAGACAATACTCAAAAGCCCCCAAAATACAGCAACAGAATCTGCACAGACTTTCCCTATGGAAGTGCCAATTAGCCCAGCCCTAACATCAAGTCAAAAGTCAGGTAGTAGGGTGGAAGAATGGGCAAAAAAAAAACAAGAATGCACCGTAATTAGCCATTATGGTGGCAGGGACCCTCAAACACAAATGAAAAAAAGAGAATGGCTCCAAAATAGGAGCATCAACACCACTTTGGTCTGTATCCCAAAGAGATCAGAAAGAAGAGAAAAGGACACACATGCACAAACATACTTATAGCAGCTCTTTTTATGGTGGCCAAGAACTGGAAACTGAAGGGACAACCATCAACTGGGGAATGGCTGAACAAGTTGTGGTATATGAATGTAATGGAGTACTATTGTTTCATAAGAAGTGATGAGCAGGCAGACTTCAGAAAACCTGGGAAAACATGAACTGATGCTGAGTGAAATGAACAGAGCCAGAACACCATACACAGTGACAGCAACATTGTGAAATGACCAACTTTGACAGACCTAGCTCTTTTCAGTAATGCAGAGATCTAAGCCAATTCCAAAAGACTCATTATGGGAAGGGGTATCCACATCCAGAGAAAGTACTATGGAGTGTGAATGCAGATTGAAGCAGACTATTTTCTCTTTTTTGTTGTTTTTTCTTTCTTGTGGTTTTTCCTTTTGTTCTGCTTCTTCTTTTACAACATGACTAATGTGGAAATATGTTTAATATGATTATACACATATAGCCTATATAAGATTGCATGCTGTCTTGGGGGGGCAGGAGGAGGGAGGGAAGGGGAAAATTTGGAACTCAAAATCTTATAAAAGTGAATGTTTGGAACTGGATGTTGTAAACTAAAAGTAAATAAATTATATATATATATATATTTTAAGTGAATGTTGAAAACTAAAAACAAATAAATATTTTTTTTAAAAAAGAAAATTGCTCAGATCTCTTAAACCCACAAGGCAAAGCAGAAATAGAAAGAATCCACTAGTCACTCTCTGAAAGAAACCCTGAATGATCCCCTTAACATCATAGCCAAAATCCAGAGCTTCTAGGCAAAAACAATAGCAACCAAAAAGAAAACACTGCAAGCAACTAAAAAGAAAAGATTTAAGTACCAAGGAGCCACAGTCAGGACTACACATGATTTAGAAGCCAGTATATTACATAATAAAGGAGCAGAGAACTTAGAATATGATATTTCAGAAGAAAAAAGGATATGAATTTACAGCCCAGGAATAACTTACGCAACAAAAACAAGTATAATGCTATAGGGGGGGGGGGAAATGGTCTTTTAATGAAATAGAGGGCTTTCAAGCATTCCTGATGAAAAAACTAGGGCTGCAAAGAAACTATGAAATTCAAAGATAGGAGTAAAGAGAAGCATAAAAGTGTAAACACGAATTAACCATGATATGGGACTAAACAAGAATAAACTGTTTACATTCAAATATGGGGAGATGATACATGTGTCCCATCTAAACCATGTTATCATCAGGGTTCACAGAGGGAGTTCAATTAGATAAGGTCTGGCAGTGGTTCTGCTGTCTTAATGATCTTAAGAATGGAAAGAAAGAGGAAGCAGAATGGAGGTCGGGAGAGAAATGAAGCTTAGGGGAAATTATCTCACATAATCAGGGTACACAAGTAGCCATCTATGCCAACAAGAAGGAGGGGCTTGGGGGGAACAGCTAACACTGAAAACTCACTCTAATTTGAAATGGTCAAGAGAAGGAAGAATTCACTCACACACACACACACACATACACACACACACACACACACACAGAGAAATAATTACCCTCAACAGGGAAATAAAAGGGAAAAAGGCAGTTGGGGAGGGAGGGGAATTAGAGGGAGAATTAATAGAGGGATTGGTCCTAAACAACATAAACACTAAGCACATACAAAAAAAATTTATAACTCTTTTTGAGGTAAGAAGAAATGGGAATCTGAGGGGATGCCCATAAATTGGGGAATGGGTGAATGAGTTATGGTATATAAATGTGATGAAATATTGTTATGCTAATACTATTGTGCTGAACTCTTATTAGCATAATGACCAACCAGTATTACAGAGGACTGATGATGAAATATGCTACCCACTTCCTGATAGAGAGGCAAAGGACTCAATGAGACAGATTTTAGGAGGAAAATGACCAATGTAGAAATTTATTTTGACTATACATATTTATGATGGTTTTTTTCTCATGTTCTCAATTTTGGGAAGGGAGGTAGGAGAGTAAGAAAGCAGATCTTGGTTGGTTAAGACAAAATATTTTTTAAAAATAAAGGAGGAAAGAGAGAGAGAAAAAGAAACCATTGAGGAGAGGGGTCAATAAGGTAGGTGGCCAGGAAATGTTTGTTGAAATCTTGTGATTCTAAGTTACTGGAAGGATGGTAGGGAATCCCAGTGACATCATCTGAAATGTCTAAAAAAGGTTAGCAAAGATTGCCTTTCATTCCATTTCCAAATATGGACAAAGTTGTAGATCCCCCTCATGTCCAGTTTTATGAACCAGCAAAGTCTATGAAATGGAGTTTTTTTTTTATAAAATTCTAGGATGAGGCACCAGGCACCAATTTTTTTTTATCATGACCTAATTTTAATACTTCATTGGCAATGCAAGGGAGCCTACAACTATCCTTTTGTTTTTAGAGTCTGAAAAATTATTTTATGAATATTAAGATACAGAGAGCAGAATTAAGTCATAATTGAGTTGGGTATAATTTAATAACTTGATTTATAAATAAAAATACAGAAGTTGCATTGGATGACATAATGAAATGCTAAAATATTTTTTAAATTCCAATGAACTATTGAGTCAAAGGAATCTTTATTTACAGGTATAAAGAACTGAAAAATGGCTTGCATTAAATGAGCATATATACATAGAAGCAGTATGGCATATTGAAAGAGACTGATCTTGAATCTGGGAAGTCTTGCTTCTGGCACATATTATCTACGTGCTCATGGTCAATTTGCTTAGCTCCTTGGTGTCCTAGTCAACTCTCTAAGACTACAAGTTGCAGAGAAGGTAGCAACCCTGAATTGGTACAAGGGCATTTCCTTGCTTTAGAGTTCCCTTTACCAATGAAATCACAAATGTAATCCCTATCCTAATTTACATACAGATGTATACACATGTAATATACAGAACCTAAATGTATAGAGAGGAGATAGTGGGATGTATGCAATATACATAGTTTGACTACAGAATTTAGAAATGTTTTCAAAGCCTAAATATATTCTTGGAAGTCAAGATATTACACCCACATAGAAAAGAAAGGAGATTTTTCTGGATTTAATTCTTTATCTGCATCTGCAAGCCCAGTATCCTTGAGACAGGATAGAGCACAGTGAGAAGGGAGCAGGCTCTCCCCAAAGAGTGCTTCTTGCTGCTTCATTATGCCAATATCTTGGTTACCAGGTGTTGTTTCAATTATTATTCATCATAAACCCAGCATTCCATCTTCACAGAATAGTTTCCCCCTGGACTTTTCCCCTTACATTCTTGAGCTTCAGTTCTTTTGTCTTTTTTTTTCCCAGCCTATGCTTTGCTTCTCTCACTGCATCAAGGTCTCTGGTTTTGTTTGTTTGTTTTTAGTAGAAAGTAAACCCTGAATGATTCATATTTCTTTTTTTTTGTCATCCAGTTTCCTCATCTTTGTTGTTATGGGTATCATCTTGGCATCTTTAAAGATAACCTTCTACTTATTTGCATGTTTTGCATATATTACCATTCCACTCCTCTTCAAATGAGCAAAAGGATTTCTTCTCATTTCAAGGGAAAATTTCCTGCTGAAATTCTATAAATCTTATCCTTGTAACCTCTTAGGTCAGAGGTACCCCTCCTAACACAAAGGGTCAGAGTCACTTGGGGGAACATTCTCTCTGGTTCATTTGCCTCCATTCAGATGTAACCTGGGAACTTCAGTGAGCAGCATCAGCTCCTTTTAAAAGCACTCAGGATCATAAAACCCCAAATACAGCACAGATATTATTTATATAGCAAAAAACACAGAAAGGACTTACACCTGAGTTCACTGGGTTAGGAGAGCCCCCTTTCCTGGTTTCCAGTAGATCTTCCTTCACAAGAACAGAAGGGACCCACACACTCCCTATGATTCACAGTCATGCCCTGGGGGCACTCTAGCAAAAAGTGACTTCAGGGCTCACTTTTTTCTATTATTTACCATTGTGGCTCCTTGCTGTCCCTCTGCTTCTGGATAGTTCTATGGCTTTTCATGCTATTAACCTGCCTCATAGCACTAAGGTATTCACCACTGTGATGTCGTTTCACTGCTGTTTGACCTTCCATCTACAGAGTCTACAGCAGTTACTTCTCTTTGAGACATGGTGCCAGATCATGACTTATGGGTTTACCAAGAGATTGCAGTGGAACCTTTAACTGAAAGTATTACAGTTCTCCAAGGACTCTGGGACCATAATTGCCCCCAGGCTATTTATTCTTCTTGTACCTTATATTAGGTTTCAACATAGGCACCTGTGGTATTCAGATAGCGAGGAAAGGGTCACAACTTTGTGCTATATACAAAGGTGTTGGCACCAGGCGATAATTGTCAAACAGCCAGTTTTCTAGCTATTGTATTGATATAAAAAATATCCAGGTATTTGCTGATGGATACTGCTGACACTTTATACCTATCAGCAGAGACATTTTAATAATCATTTTGTTGCATGCTTGGAGCATAGTCTCATGGTATACAAAAACCAATGGGTCCCCAATAACATTTTCAGAAATGTTTTAAAGGTTTTAGTTACAAGCCAGGTTGAATACAGTTGAAATTTTACAGAGGGCAAAAGAGAAGGTAAAGGGTAAAGAATCAACAGTAATGATTAAGTAAAATAATGATTAGGAGAAATAATTAACTAATCAGCAAATACTCTAGTATTAGGCTAAAGCTGATAACTCAGGCTGGAATTTTGTAAATAGATGATAAAACAGAAACTAATCAGATAGTACCAGGGCTATAGTTGATGCCTCAGCTTGATGTTGCAGATTCTAACAAACTGATATAACTGGGCTGTCTTAGGTGGATGGCAGCAATATTAAAATTCTCTTACGACAGTATCTTCCTCTCAGATCTAGCCATGGCACTATAAAAGTAGATCTTTCAGATTTATACAAAGTGCAAAGTGAAATAAGCAGAACTAGGAAAATGAAATATGCATTGACTATAACAATGCAAATGGAAAGAACAAAATTAAAAATGGACACTATAATTATAATGAACAAGGTTGGCCCCAAAATATAGATGAGAAAATGTACTTTCTTTTCCTCTTTTCAGAGGTAAGGAACACTACATGTCAAGCACAGTTGATGTGTTGATTGGTATTGATGAACTTTTTTTCATTCTCAAAATCTTTAGTTACAATGGATGGTTCATGGGTAGGGGATATGGGATGAATTTGGAAATGAAGGTAATTTTAAAATATGTCAACAAAAATAAAATAAGTTTAAAAAAACAAAATATATCTATAACCACTGGAAAGCTGAAATTGTAATTTATCATATTTTTATATATCATCATATATTATATATCATATCATATCATATATTTTATGATAATTTAAATAAGAAACACTTCCTTGCCCCAAATTATGGACAATAGATCTTTGACTAGGAATTAACCACTGTGCAGGCTTATACTCAACTTATTGACCAGTCCTCCATGATATTCTCTTTCCACCACCCCAGTTTAAAAAATCTGTAATCCTAAGTAAATCAGCCAAGGTATATTTTGAACACATTGTCCATGTCCCCAATCCATAACAGTGCTCTGGGATTCTGTGGAAACATAAGCATTGTCCCTTCACTCACTTCCGTACTATATAGGAAAGAATCTAAAATAGTCAATGTGGCATCCCCATATACAATTCCACATGTAGGGGCAAAAATCACAATTATCCCCAAATACAAAGTTATACAGATGTAATAAACAAACAAAAATTCACAAAATTTATCAAAGATTACTGCTTAGTGTTCAACAACTACCTGTCTCAGAGTCCAAAATGGCTTTCCCAATATAAAAAAAATGCAAGAATAGGGAAAAAAAAAAAACCACAAAGAAAATAGTTTTCCAACCCAGGAAAGAAACCTGGTCCATACAGAGCTTTCTAGGCCACATAAAGCTCTCTCTGAAGCAATTTAGGACCTAGGATTGACTTATTGGAAGTTCCCACCCTCCCCCGTCTCCCCCCCAGTTGATAAACCAAACCAATTTGGTTTGGTGCTTACAAACCAAATCTGGGTCAGGGAAGGGGAAGGAGAATGGAGTACTTCACCCTCTTTCTTTCTCTCCAGGAGGACCCTGTAGAGCAGGTTTAATCATTAACTCCAAAAGAAAGCTTGAGGTCCCTATAGAAATCCCAGAGCAATGTGGGACTCTTGCCAGGCATTAGGGATCTGGGATCTACTGAAAGTCAACCCCCAACCTCAGGGTAAGAAATCAAACTGTCAGGTGAAAACTCTTTCATGAGTTCCTCAGCATATAAGGCCATCCAACTGAAGTCTGGACAAAACTTTCTAGGTATCCCTTTTTACCCAGGGCACCGAAATTTCTCTAAGTAAATCCTACATGTGCAGAGTGCATTGGTATACTCAGAAGGACTGGGCTCAGTGAGTAACCCTCCATTCCTTATCCAATAAATGTGATTTGGTCTATATGTGAGATTCTCTTGCTAAAATATTTAGTATAAAATGTTGAAGTAGGAAGGTGACATGAAACCTGTACTGCTATAAATATTACACTCTTTTTGCAAACACACCTAGTGGTCTTTCTGATACTGGTTCTACATTCTCTTGGTTCTCTGTGGATAACAAGGAGTAGTGCTAAAAGGTATTGGTCAAAATGAAATTACATGGCTTTTCCACAAGATCCTTTTCTTGCTATATATAAGGCAAAAATATATCTTCTAACAACTTATCATTTCATCTATAACATCCTTCTGATCACTGCTGCTCACAATCAAATGGGATTTCTGGGGCAGTAAAAACGGAACTAAACCAAACCTTTGGTTTTGAGGGATAAGCTCTCTACTCTAGATCTACTCCTCCCTCCTACCTGGTCCCTTGTCATTTTTCTGGAATCTTCTATACTTGAAATCTTTTGGGCTAACTTCCATGCCTCACGCAACATTGTTAATCGGTACCTTCCTTCCTAGGCATCTAGGTGGTGCAATGGATAGTGTTGGGCTTGGAGTCAGGAAGACTCCTCTGAGTGAGTTTAAATACACCCTCAGACCCTTACTGTGTGACCCTAGGCAAGTTACTCAACCCTGTTTGCCTCAGTTCTTTATCTGTAAAATAAACTGGAGAAGGAAAATGGGAAACCAGTATCTTTGTCAAGAAAACCCCAAATGGGATCATGAAGAGTTGGACATGACTGAACAACCTCCCTTCCTAGGATATCAAAGGTGATAAAACTATCAGACACATCTGAGTAGAGCTTTTTCCTCCCTATAAAACTCCTGGTCCTTCCCTATTTGGGGGATGCTCAAGGAGGCGAACTGCTCCATGTTGTCTGTCCCAGGAGGGTATCCGAGTATGTGAAGTGGCCTTGAAATGAGGAATTGTTTCTGGAGACCAAGCTTTACTGCCTTGATGGAGGAGAGAAACCAAAGTACTCCATACTGAACTTGGGAGTGGCAAGAGATTCTATGAAGTGCTCTCTTAGATTCTTCCATAAAACCTGCTACACCATCATCATGTCAGCTAGATGATGCAGTGGAGAGAGTACTGGGCCTGAGTCTAAATAGAGCCTCAGCCACTTACTAGCTGTGTGTCCCTGGGTAAGTCCCTTAACTACTGTTTGTCTTAGTTTCCTCAACTGTAAAATGGTGATAATAGCACTGTCCTCACAGGGTTATCATGAGAATCAAATGAAATAATAATTGCAAAACACTTAGCATAGTATCTGGCACATAGTGTTATATAAATGCTATCTAGTAGTAATAACAGTAGTAGTAGTAGTAGTAGTAATTATCCTTGTCATGTGAATCAAAAAGGTTGGCATCAACTTTCCCACTTGGTGAAGAACAGGTAAATGATTCATGGACCATGTGACTGGAGAGAAAGGGACAGATATGAGAGATATTATGGAGAGAAAATCAACAAAACTAACTGAATGGGAAGGGTCAGGGAGAAGAGTCAAGGATAAGATTTGATTTTCTCCATAATGAAAAGCAAGATTGTTTCCCAAGAGAAAAGGAAATAAGAGTGAGGTAGACCAGTGATGTCTAACTCAAATAGAAATGGGACCACTAATCCATACATAAGAATCCTTCTACTGTATCCTGACTTAGTTTAAAATCAAATGTTGTCTATGTTTTATTGTAATTTTATTCCTTTTGTTAAATATTTCCCAATTACGCTTTAATCTGATTCACTCAGAACTGTTGCTGGTGCATACTAGCAACATGTTTGATGACTCTGGTATAGAGAGCTTAGAAAGGAAAAAGCTTAGAAGACCTACTGGAGGAGGCATGATAGAGATTAAAACAAGAAAGTAAAGATTGTAGCTTTGATAACTCAAATGAGTAGACAACATGAATCTGTAGTCAACATAGTCTTCATGGCTGTGTCTTTTAGTAGAATTAAACAGCATAGGCATAGCAGCAAAGGAAATGGTGGGGGAATGAAAAAAAAAATTAGAGCAGAGTCGAAGAATATAGCCATGGATAAGAAACTGAGGTTCAAGGTGGGAAAAGAAAACAGGCAGGTAATGGTGCTCAGACCAGGGAACTGTGACTAAGATTAGAGTTGTCTACACAGCAACACAATTACAAAATGACTGCTAATCCCAAAATATAGGTTGTCTCAGCCCTCATTTTAACTCATTTGAATTACATATCGATTACATATTGATTATACATCTAATATGTGCAGAGCATTGTAATATGTGAGAAGCATAAAATACAAAATTTAGCTAAGGCATGTACCCTTCTAATGACAACTGCACTGGCATGCCCAGGATGACTGCTAGCACAGGTTCTTAGATCTGCTTTACTAGGAAAGATAGCTGTTCAAGGGGTCAACACTCTTTTTTAATTACATTCTTTAGTTCAGGGGAAAAATCAGCACCCTGAACTTCAGAGAAAATCCAAACAAAGAAAACAGAGAAAATACAAGCAGAGAAATAAAGACTAACAGACAGGGTTTCTAACTGTCTGAGAAATTAGCGCACATCAACAGATAGATTCAACTGTCTGACCAAGACAATACATACATAGTTACCAGAGAGAGAAGCACCGACATATGGGGTTTTCAAAGCCAGGGTGCTCCTTAATGGCTACCCAGAGTCTCATCTGATCAAATCACAAGAACACTTTTGTATGTATATATATATACATATATACACACACACATATATATACACATATATACATGTATACTCTAAAAAGGATAGATATGTATGTATGTGTACATATGTGTATGTGTATATATATATATATATATATATATATATACTTTTTAGAGGGCATCACAACCCTCATGACTTCATATCTAATTAGAAATTTAAAAAAGGTGTGAAAGCCTTCCAACAAGCAAGCCTCCCCTAAGCAAGCTTCCCTTACTGAACTCCACCTGAGGTCCATTAATAGGTGGGGAAGATCTTATATGTCATTAACATTACAACCTTCCCCCCCTCTACTCCTTTGCAGAGGTGGTGGAGGGGGTCCACAGGTATGGGAAAGAGAGGATTTTTTTTTAATGTATTGATCAGTTTTTCTGAATTATTTTTCTCTCGAACTTTAAAAAAAATCTTTGTTAAATATTGGTAGCAACTCTATTTGCAGTGGCAAAGAATTAGAAACTAAGGACGTGTCCCTATTTGGCAATGGGTGAACAAGTTATGGTACATGAATGTGACGGAATACTGAAGAAATGATGGAAAGGATACTTTCAGAGAAACATGGGAAGCTTTGTATGAACTGATGTAATATAAAGTGAGAAGAACCAAGAGAACAATTTATATAATAACAATAGTATAAGCCAAAAAAAAAGAAACTCTGAGTGACTTAGAAACTATTCCTTAAGTCACCATAAAAACATCTTTAAAAAATAAATTTTAGGGGCAGCTAAGTGGCACAGTGAATAGAGCACTGGTCCTGGAGTCAGGAAGACCTGAGTTCTAATATGGCCTCAGACACTTAACTCTTACTAGTTGTATGACCTTGGGCAAGTCACTTAACAGCAATTGCCCTGCCTTCTCTCCTCCAAAAAGAAAAAATAAATTTTAAAGAGTAATATGGTGGTTGTGAGAACATGACAGCCTTAAACCCTTTATGTTTGCTTTTTCCTGATATTAGTTGAATGGATACTTTGACATCCAAGTGTTTAAGTGACCTTGTGAGTTTAGGAGACCAAGAGGTTCCATCAAAGGTCCCATCAGTGGTCAGAACTGAATGGCAACACTAGCCACAGTGCACACCCAAGCGGTAGTAGCTGACAGTAGCAGGAGCTCACATAAGAGTTGTAGAAAGGTGCACCAAGGATAAATAGATGTAGAGTGATAGTACTCAGGGATAATAACAGGTTCATGGTACATAGCTGCTAGTGGTGGGTTGAAGAGGCAGTGATCCTATAATGGCATGGAGCCTAGGAGTCATGCTGAGTATTCCAGCCCTGAAGGGAGCTAGTTGAAACGCAACTCCATGAAGGTAGAAAAGAGCTCCCAGTCAAGAAGTTGTGAATTACTCCTTTGCCACACATGTTCCCCAGCCATGCCTCACCACCTCTGCATATCAAGTTTGTGTCTACTATTTCCATGAATATTATGTGTATTTGTGACAGATTTTCCCCCAGGTTTGGGGCAAATATTTTGTCACAACTATCCTTAATACATCATCTTAATAAGTGCCTTTGCTCAAAGTTAAGCTCAGACGGCTTATTGTTAATAGGGAGTATACTAGTGGGACTCAAAAGCAAAGTACCAGAAGTTTTGCCCCTCAGGATCACCCCTAGGATCCTGAGTTATAGTCATCCTCCCTTCGAGAACCCCTACCTGCCTGTGTAAGTTGGAGGAAGGGACTGAGTCTCAAAGGATGTAAATTAGCATTACTATCATCATAACCATCATCATCTGTTATTACACCACCCATTCTCACTAGAGGCAGGCAACTGGGTAATGCTACTCATTTAAGCACAGTAAAATTAATAAAATACATCATGTTTTATTTACCCCTAGCACAATTTTAAAATACTCTAAGATTGACACTGAAAATCACAATAATACTTCTAGAATTGAGTCTGTCAGTCTTTTTCTTAAGGGGCCTGATTTCCAAAGATTTGCAGTTTTTCAGGGGGGTGGGGGAACAGCTACACCTTTATCTGGGCATTTTAAGTCTCAGCCTAAGAAGCCTATTGCTCCAATAATTGCTGAAAATATGCCCCTGGGTCAGTTCTAAATGAGGCACATACAACAAGATAACAAATTTTATTTGAAAGCTTTTTTTTTACTTATATCCCCAAAGGCTCATATCCAATTTGACAAGGCTGAGGAACTAATTTATGTTCAAATCAAACAGAAAGGGCCCAGTGAGCTGTCAGAAATCCCAGTCAACTAGTTTTTAAATAACTTATTATTTGGGAGAGGAAAATCGAATGGTGATATGGGGCTTGGAAATTTTGCTCAAGTGATATAGAGTTGAATTTCACAAGTGTTTACTATGCCCACTTTGTGCATGGTATTAGGTGCTGCACATAGTGCTAGGTGCTATAAATATGAAGGTGAGTTAGGAGTTTAAAACCTGCCCCCATCTATGGGGGGCTGAAAGTTAACAAAGGTTCGCATTTTGTAAACCATAAAGGGCTATGTAAATGGCTATATAAATGTGAGCTATTATTTAATAACCTTCATGAAATTACACTGGCCCTTCCTCCAGGAGCAGTGAAGTGTATCAAATTGTCATCACAATGGACAATTTTAATGATCTGTGAAGAAGTGATTCAATGGAGCCCACTCCTTTGGAGGCAATTTCTTAGGAGAGTTTCTGGGAGGTCCCAAGCTGAAACTCAATATGGCCCAATGTAGCACCTTCAATCAGATGCACCCATGAAATTCTACTCAAGCTCAACCAAAGGAAAGAACCCCAAAACAGACTGGAATGCTAATGTGGTCACTATAGTCTCAGCTTTGCAAAATCAGCACTTCAGGGGCTGTTTACTCTTTCTTAGGAACTCTAACTGCAAATTAGAGTATGCTGCCATCCAGTGAGTACAGCCTAAGTTATAATGTCTTTGAACTGCACATAGCCAGGCTTCAGTCACAGGGATGGGTTTACTGGAAAAGATATTAGCATGCTTTTCTAGTCATTATTCTCTTTTACAACAACAGAACTCTTAGGCAGGACAAAATTAGTGAAACCACAACTGTGTGCACATTGACTACATGTATAAAAAAAAAGAAAAGAAAAATGGGGAAGAAGGAAAAAGTAGGCATAACACTAATAATAGAGTGGTGAGCATAGAAGGAAATACAGAACAACAACAAAAAACCATTTTGGTTTTTTTTTTAATTGTTTGGTATCTATTTAACTTTGCCTTGTTTGGAAAGATCTTTGTTTTGTTTTGTATGCTTATTTGCTTATTTTTGTGGAAGACTAAATCTAAGATTAAGTAAAAAATTTAATAGAACTTTTTGTTAAAAACAGAGAAATCTTAACAATACTACTAAATACCACTTTAAAAAAGATGTTACTTATATCAAGAAAGGTTTTAAAAGAAATAAATACCTAAATGCAATTTCTCTTTCTTGATCCTTAACTATGACTTACTTTTTAAACTAACCTTGGGTTTATAGATAGGTACTTTTTTTTCAATTAATAAATGATTTCCTCTTTCACTAAGAAAAAATCACCCATCACCATGCAACTCGTTGGAACACTGGATTTGGAGAAAGAAGATCTTGGTTTAAGTCTTGCTTCTGCTCCTTATTATCTGGTGTGACTTTGGACAAGTCACTTTATGTCTCTGGGACTAAGCTTCTTCATCTTCAAAATCAAGGATTTGGATCTCACTGAAGTTCCTCTAATCTATAATACCTTGATTATCCTACGCTAGTTCCAACAAACTCATCTTTTTATGCCTCAAAAATTTGCCACCATCATCACTAATTCTATCTGTCCCTTAAAAAGGCATATTTTCTCCTTGCTAAGACCTTCTATCTATGTTCTTGATATCATAGAGACAAAGAACTTTAAAATACTTAAGAACTTTGATCAACCCAATGACCAAGCAGAAGACTTATAATGAAACATGCTACCCACCTCTAACAGAGGTGATGGATTCAGAGTGCTCTTCTCTTCTCTTCTCTCTTCCTCCCACTGCTCTCTCCCTCTCCCTCTCTCTCCTTTCCAAAGTTCTTTGTCTTTATGATGTTGTCTTATTAAATAAATTGTTCTCCTGGTTCTGTTCACTTGACTTCATAATACACATTCTTCCCATGTTTCTCTGAAATCATCCTTTTCATCATTTCTTACAACATAATTAAGTATTCTTTACATTTATATGCCATTACTTGTTTAGCCATCCTTTCAATTGATAGACACTCCCTCAGTTTCCGGTTCTTTGCCAAAGCCTCCCCAACACTAGACAAAAGGCTTCCCTTAACTCTTCTAACTCATCTAGCCTCTCTCTTTCCTCTTGCAGCTGAACTTGTTGGAAAAGCAATTTACACTAGTGTTGAATACAAGAATACAAAACATTAGATAAGATAATCATTATTAAGTCATTGGAAAAATGTGGTACTAGCATAGTAAAAACAGAAACAAAAATCCCTTTTACATTATATAACACAATATTTTTTTTAAAATAAAATTTATCTTTTATTTTTTTTACATTAGCTGAATTTCCCACTATATCTCTTCCCTACCCCCTCTGAGAGAGCTATCCATTATAATAAAGAAGAAAAAAGTTCAGTAAAACTAACCAACATATCAAAAAGTGTTGAACTTAGGAACTCTTAAACTTCAAGTCAGTTACTCATGAGGCACTCAGAGTTGTTGTAGCCTGGAATTCTCCTTTCTTTGCTAGAAGGCTAGGTACCAGGATCATGCTATCTATCCCTCCTCCTGTAAGCAAATGTTTGGGGTACAGGAAACAATGTCCTTGAAGTCTCCTCCCATGCTACATATGTAAGCATAGATCTCCCATAGGCATGGGTTTCTGCCATAAGTCATTACTACTGCTGGTTGGGGGTGAGTAAAATTTTCTTCTCCCCTTTTTGTTGTACTCTGAAAGAGCAAAGAAAAAAGGTAGACTTAATCTCTCAAGAGCTGAGCCAGCAGTGGGGCCAGTGGCTAATTTGTCCTTCAATCAGCAGGAGTTCCTATTAATTGCCTTCATGCAGTGGCTACAATCTCATCAGGTTGATAGAGGAATTTCTTCAATTTGATCACTACTAAGAAGGGTCCATAACATATTATATTGTTGAATTGCAAGAAAAACTCAATTTGATCAGGGACTCCTCTGACCTACCTCTTTAATATATTGAACAAATTATAGAAGATAAAATAAATGGATCTAATTCTATAAAAATGCATTTTTAGATAACAAGAAAGGAACCCCACATACACACCAAAAAAGAAATATATTTGGGCAAAATCTTTGCCATAAATATATCTGATATAAAAATTTCATACCCTGAATCTTTAAATGACACAATTCTATTAGGGTAAGATCCATTCTGAAATAAATGATGATGATGACGATAGGCTAGCATTTATATACACCTCAAAATCTGCCAGGTACTTTACATATATTGTTTAATTTCAGCCTCACAACAACCCTGGAAGGTGGGTGCTTTATTGTCACCATTTTACAAAAGAGGAAATTAAGGTAGGAAGAGAGGTCAAGTGACTTGCCCAGGGTCATATAGCTAATTAAGTACCTGAGACCAAATTTGAACTCAATTCTTTTTAATTCCAGACCAGCATTCGATCCACTGTGCCATCTATTTACTATCAAATGATATAAATATATTCCCCTTTATGACCTAGCCAGGCATATTTTATAACAAAGATTTTCAGAGAAAAAGAAAAAAAAAATGTTCAACAAAACCAACTAATATATTGAAATGCAACATTTCACATCCATAGTTCTCTACCTCTGCAACAAAAGGAGAGAAGTATATTTACTCAACTGTTAAAATTTCACAGTAATCTGTTTTTAGAATTTTGTTATTTCTGTTTACATTGTTGTAGTCAATATGGATATTGTTTCCTGCTTCCACTTAGTTCATATTAATCTTCCCAAGATTCTCTGAATTCTTCCTATTTGCCACTTCCAGGGGCACAGTAATATTACAATGCATCCATGTATCACAGTTTTTTTTAACTATTTCCCAATCAATGGTGATCTAATTTGTGTCTAAATTCTTTGCTACCACATAAAGTGCTACTTTTGCTATTTTGTTGCACATGGAACTCTTCTCTTCTTTTTGTTTTGACCTTCTTGAAGCAAATGCCAGTAGAATTTCTGAGTCAAAAAATATGGACATTTCCGTTTCCTTCCTTCCCTTCCCTTTCTTTTTCCCCTCCCTTTCTTTCTTTCCTCATTCATCCATTCTTTTTCTTTAAGAATAATTTTTAAAAAGAATAATTTCAAATGGTTTTCCAGAACGGATGGATCAATTCACAGCTCTGCACCAAACATGCATGTGCCTGTTTTCCCACAGGTCCTCCAACATTATTTCTTGTTGACTCTTCTTTATGATCTTTTGTCATCTTTGTCAACTTGCTGGTAGTACAAACAGGTAGTTCTGTGGATATGAAGGGGTAGCAAGGAGAAATACAGTCAGGAAAATTTGGATTGGAAACTCACTTTTAATCCTTACTAGCTTTTTTAACCTGAGCAAATCCTATAATCTCACTGAGATCCAGTGTTCCCATTACTAAAAGGAGAATAATAATACCTAGAGTAACTACTCCATAGCATTACTGTGATATGATAACGTACATAAACTGCCTTGTGAACTATAAAATGTTATACAGAGTGCCCCCAAAGTCTTAGTGCAACTCCCCACTATTACCACTACTAAGAGGTAGTTTGATGTAGTGGATAGAGTACTAGCCCAAGAAGCCAGGAAGACCTGGGTTCAAGTTCTGTTTTTGAGATAGTGGACAAATCACTTAACTTTCAGTGCTCTACCTAGACAAATTTTAATACTATAAGTTGCAACATCAACAACAAAAAAAGATGACAACTTGCACTGGTAGAGAAGTTTTTTTCTTTTCTCACCTACAGCAAAAAATGATAAGTTCAGTGCCTATTCCTTTTGCCATTAGAAAACACAAATTGTCCATTTGAAACTACTGAAGAATTCCCAATTGTCTAATAATCAGAGAAATGCATATTAAAAATCCATAGTCATCCTTTTATACCCACTAAATTGTTAAAGAGAAGTTAAAATTACAAAATTCAGCATCAGCAACAAAATGGAAAACTATTATATACTATTGGTGGAACTGTGAATAGGTATATGCTCCTTGGAAAATTATATGGCATTTTACAATGGAAGCTTTAAAACTCTTTATACTATTTGACTCTTATATCCTAAGGATATAATTGAAAGGGGGAAAAGACCTGTTTATATAAAAATATTTAGGATTGTTTTATTCACAATGAATCAACAGTAGGCTGGCTACTTGGTGATGAATTCTTCGACCATGGAAGCCATGAAACATAAAAATGAAAAATGGCCTTTAATGATGGTGGCAAAGAGACATAAAATAGGGAAGATGATGGTAAGAAGCATAGTTTTCAGAATGTTTATAAACAAGAACTGTTGCTACTACTCTGGGTTTCTTGTCCAGTGACCAAACTGGTAGACATTGGACTAACTGAATCATATCAATCATGATCTATAAACAGCCAAAAGACAAAAGGAAGCTTTAGCTAAATGGAAGATTGACTCATAGGTTCTCTTAAGAGAAGCAAATAAAAGAGAGGCAGAGCTGGTTTTATTGTTCATCTAAAGCCAATAAGAAACATCATTTCATGGTCCATTAAACCACGGACATAATTACTCCTTATGGACAAACATCTGTTGCAGAGAATGAAGAGGTAGAAAAATTCTATGAAGCAGTCCATGAGACATTCCATATTAAATCAACAACATATAGTTTGATGTTCTGGAACTTCAATGTAAAAGCAGACATGTTATAAAATACAGGAGTAAGGAATGGTAGAGACCAAACACTTTAAAACTACACAGAAACTTTACACTTATAAGTAGGATTCTAAAGCTAAAACTATAAGAGACTTAGGAATCTTTAAGTCTAACTCCCTCATTCTATAGATAAGGAAACTGATGCCCAGAGAGATTCTGTGACATGCCCAAAGTCACAAAACTAGAAAGATTTAAACCCAGGTTTTCCTGACTCCACATCCAATTCTCTATCTAATACATCAGATTGCCTTCACATGATTCCAAATATTTCATTTGAAATATTTCACTAAATAATATCACAAAAATGAAATTGGTTACATTTTAATGAACAGGAAATAACTCTACATGAGAATCATCTTGAATCATCATATTGGTGCCAGACGGTGCAGACAAGTGAGTGGTTCTACTGTAACTCAGAACTCCTAAACTGGAGAGATCCACTACCCTTGGTCTCTCCCAGTATTAGCAGGAACTACAAGTGTGCACACATACAGCCATCAATGATTTTCTAGTTGCCAAATCCAATGACTCTTGTTTAATTTTCATTCTCTAATGACTGCAGCATTTGACACTGTTGATAATTTCTTCCTTTTGGATATTCTTCTTTCCCTTGGTTTATGAGACAAAACATTCTTGGTCCTACTGTCATCTCTCTGATGGCACAGGCTGTTGTGAAGATGCCACCTGGAGTTTAATCTTGGGCCCAAAGGCAAGACTGGAATCCAAGATTTGCCCATCTTCTATTTGGCCTCAACTATGAAAAGAGGGACAGATACTGATATGATCCTGGGCAAGTCACTTAAACTTATTTGTCTCAGTTTCTTTATCTATAAAATGAGCTGGAGAAGGAAATGGCAAACCACTACAGTATCTTTGCCAAGAAAATCGCAAATGGGGTCATGAAAAGCCAGACATGACTAAACAAAAACAAAAAGCACTTTTTACAAATATTTGGTTTAATCCTCAAAACAACCCTGCGAGACAGGGTTGTCTGGCTCTATTATCCTCATTTATAGTTGAAGAAATTGAGATAAACAGGTTAACAACTTATCTGTGGTCACACAGCTATTTGTCAGAGGTGTGATTTATTCTATCCTTTGTGCCACCAACAGCCTCTGATAAGAATAAGAAAAAACAACACAAGGCAAAAAAGGAAAGACCTGAGGTTAACACTAATTTCATCCTGATGATTTTCTATTTGAAAAGTTCAGAAGCCAGAACCATGTCAGGATCATAAAATTCTATTACAGGTGATACTCTTCCCACAACCTGCTAATAATTTCAAAATCGATGAAATCTAGAACCCTGCCCAAGCACCACTTAATGGTTATTTTGGGGCCCTCCTAGCTCAGAGTGAATATAAATAGTAACTGTTTCTCTTTTAGCCAGCAACCTTGAGGGTCTCCCCCTCTCAGTTTTATTTTTTTTCTTTTGATTAAAGGGATCATCCCTTGGACTCATTTCTTAAAGAGGTCTATTCGCTGAATGGGTGTTGCCTCACTCAAAGTGAGAACTTGAAAAGACCATAGCTTAAAAAGGCCAAGGTTGGGGCAGCCAGGTTGTGCAGTAAGAGCGCTGGCCCCAGAGTCAGGAGACCTGGGATCGGTTCTGGGCTCAGATACTTAACACCCACACAAAATAACTGGCTGTGTAACTTTGGGCAAGTTACTTAACCCCAATTGCTTAGGGGTGGCCAGGTGGCACAGTGAGTAAGAGTGCAGGCCCCAGTGTGGGGAGACCTGGGATCGGTTCCAGCCTCAGATAGTCAGCACCCACACAAAAATAACTGGCCGTGTAACCTTGAGCAAGTTACTTAACTCCGATTGCTTTAAAAAAAAAAAAAAAGGCTAAGGTCTCCTACTTCATCCTGGGTCATCTCCAGTTGTCCTGATGGATTTCTGACCATTGGACCCAGGTGGCTCTGGAGGGAAAAGTGAGGACTGCATAGACCTCTCTCACTCAGATCAAATTCAATGGAAAGTCATGTCATCATTTTCCTGATGTGATGGTCCTCTTCAAGATCAAAGGACGGACCACACACAACCATACACAATTTCAAAAACTATTCCACTAATATGATCCTGTTTTTTTCTCCTGCAATGGTGTGGGTATGTGGGAGCTAGATAATCAGCAATGTTGATCCTCATTATAATAGAAGGAAGGAGACATTGAAAACTGACTTCACCTCCTTTATCCTCTCCAACTAATATTCCCTCCCCTGTATATATCTACCATCAGAAGGTGCCTGGATCAAAAGCAGATTCTAACACATTCAATTAATTAAATACGATATGTTTGTCCTTCATTTCAAAGAGGACCAATGACATCATGGGGTGATATCTTGACTTTTCAGTGAATTGTATTTAAGTGAGGAAAAGCTGCACAAAGACATTAGCCTCTCTCTTCCAGAGTCATCAAAGTCCAGCGGCAGGACAAAAGTCAGGATGACTGTCTATGGTTTGGGATGCAATGGATGAGCTTGGCATGTTCATGGTTGTTGGAACAAATGGTTCTCATCTGTCCACTCCACCAGGGGAGGTCTTCACATGCTTAAGGTACACATCCTCCTAACTTACCAATGAATTTGAGGTCTATTGGTTACCCTCAACCAGGTTTAGCCCATCTGCTCAGATGTTTTACAGGGGTATAGCTTCTGCACATACTATAGCTTCTTGGAACCACAGGCGAGAGTTGGGTGACAGATGGATACCAAAGGCAGATGAGCAGCCCTGAAAAGGGCTCAGCAAGTCCTCCCTGAAGAAATGTTAAGAGTGCTAGACTTGGATTCCTAGGTTTGTTGGTGCTTAAAATGTTTCACAGGGTCCAGAATTGTATTCTACCCTGGTAAGATTACAGGTTAAGCTTTACATGTGGTTAATGCAATATAATCAAGACAGGACTCTGACAAGTGCCACATCTCCAGGAGGTGACAACCAGAAAAACGAGGGTGCTAGAGACCATGTCATATGGACATGGCTTAATGAAACTAGAAATATGCAACCTGGAAAAGAGAAAGGGAAATATTTCAGTTGCCTTGAAGTATTTCAAGGGCTGTCATGTGGATGAGGGATTATTTTGTTCTTTTTTACTTCACCTTGGAAGGTAGAACTATGAACAATGAATGGGTAGAAGTGAAAGAGGAAGATGTTTAACTTATTGTAAGGCAAAAAATCCTAACAATGGAAACTGTCCCAAAGTAGAATAGGCTGTTCTGGGAAGTGGTGAGTTCCCCTTCACTGAAGGCCTTCAAGTGGTAACTGGATGACCCCTTATCATCTCTGGGATGCTACAGAAAGAATTACTGGTTAGGATACTAGGGGGCCTCTGAGGTCCCTTCAGACTCTTGAGATCTTTTACATAAGGACTTCCCCAGACACTAGTGCCTTTCCCCCAAAAAATTTACCTCATTCATTTTGTATAAACCTATATATGAATGTAATCTTTCCTAATAGACTGTAAATTCCTTGAGATCAGGGACTGTTTATAAACTTGTCTTTGTATCTCAAAGCATCTCGGACAGTGTCTAGCACACAGGAAGTACTTGATATTTGTTAACTGCCCTGGGTTCTAGCTCTTGGAGTATCAATTTCCTCATTGATCTCTAAGGTCTCTCCTCACTCTGAAATTCTGAGATTTTATTTTTTTATTCCTCTCTTCCTTTGAAGTGTGTCTTGGGGAGTTATGGAAGCTGCTCACACATGACAGCAAGTGCATCTTCTCTTCATGAATCTGAGACTGGACTTGAGGTTTCTGACTGCCTCTTCTGCTTTGTATTTCTTGCCCTAAATTCAGGGGATTGAATAGTGATCATAAGAGATGGGTTATTCTAACCTGGTAGCTCAAGAGTTAAAGGAGTTCCTGAGTTCAGAATTTTCTGCCACTATACCCTTCCCAAATATGACCATTTAGAGAAGGATGAGTCCAAGTCATGCCCTGGCTTGTTAGAAGATATGGACCTTGAGGGAGTTACTCAGACAATATAGAACTGAGATGCCTCGTCGTGCCAAGGGACACTTCACACCATCTTTCCATCCTGGTCATCCTACCATCTGACCTGACGTTCTAATTCTTTTCACCTAAAAAAGTACCCCCAGATCAGATCACTGTGATAGTAATGGAATATAAAGATTCCCCTGTATTGGCTTGGTTTTCAAATTGATTGTGTTAAAACCCACAGCTTGTTAATCCCACCTGTGGGATGGACTTGTTGATGTGAAAAGAGAGTCCTGAACTGGGAGGAGCTGTTGATGTAGATTTGGAGAGAGACAAGAGAGAGGCAGAAGAACTTTTTGGAAGCAGCACCCTGGTGGAGGCAGAGAGAGAGACTGAGAGGATTGCTGAGGGCCACTTTGAATTGCCCTGGACTTTTGAGACCTGCCCCCGGAGCTGCCAAGGACTGAGGAGACATGGCTGTTTTGCTGGTACTTTGTCTGTCTGTTTTGATGTTGTTTTGCCAGATTTTTGTCCACTGGTGAAAGACAGTCCTGTTGAAGAAGTCCTGGAACCTGGCTGTTGGCAGCTCCGGGGGCAGGTCTCAAAAGTCCAGGGCAATTCAAAGTGGCCCTCAGCAATCCTCTCAGTTTCTCTCTCTGCCTCCACCAGGGTGCTGCTTCCAAAAAGTTCTTCTGCCTCTCTCTTGTCTCTCTCCAAATCTACGTCAACAGCTCCTCCCAGTTCAGGACTCTCTTTTCACATCAACAAGTCCATCCCACAGGTGGGGTTAACAAGCTCTGGGTTTTAACACAATTTGAAAACCAAGCCAATACAGGGGAATCTTTATATTCCATTACTATCACAATTACTAGGAAAAATATTCACCACAACCTCTTCTTTCCCCACCCCACAGTCAGTCAGAAGGCGCACTAATCCATTTAGCTTTGGAACTCACACCCCAGGTTGAATTGCCTTTTGTGAGCATAAACTTAACTACTCTACTATGTATACTCAGACCACCAGATCAAACTATGCACACACACACACACACACACACACACACACACACACACACACACACACACACACACACCATATGGCTCTGGGAACCTTAATAAAATCAATACTATGTAGTTATCTTTCTTGGGGAAAACATGCTAAACTGAATACCATATGTGCCAACTCACTATCATTATCTTTCTACCCACTCTGTTTCCTCTACCATCATTCCCATATATGTGTTGCCTCCTATTAGAATGTAAGCTCTTTGAGGGTAAGATCTTCTTTTGTGTCTTTATCACATGCCCTCCCAAAAAAACCCTCACTTACTTGCATCCATCATTGGTAATTATGGTTATCCTATAGCTCTCTTTCCTTTTATTAATGATTCAAGGCCATCTAAAATTAATGCCTCCACTTCCCTTTTCTTTCATTCCCTTAATTCTTTATAGTCTGGCTTCTAACTTCATCATTTAACTGAAACTGCTTTCTCTAAACTTATCAACAGATGTCTTAATTAGCAAATCTAGTGTTTTTTTCTCAGTCTTCATCCATATTGACCTCTCCATAGACTCTGATACTATCAATCACCTTGCCTCCTTGATATTCTCTTCTCTTGAGACACTTTTGGATGTGGTCCTATATTGCTATATCAGGGGACTCTTCTCCTTGGAATCATACTTGTAGGTATTTCTACTATTGCTTATGTTAAAAACCAAGTTCTGAGAATATGCATTATTTTTATTAATCAGGATTTACTGAGCACACATTTACTATGTGCAAGTATGATGCTAGGTATGTTCTTTAAACATTCAAATAAGTTGAAGATTCTATCCCTGCCCTCAGGCATTTTAAAATCTAGCTGGGGGGAGGGGAGAAGGAGAGACATATGTACTTGAAAATGTAGCTAATATTGTAAGCCTGCACATGACAAGTATCAAATGAAAGGTAGGGACATAGAATTCAGAGGAGGAAGGAAAAAAGTGGTCATTTACCAACACAAAAGGTTCAAAAGCATTCATTTCTGTGGGCAGTTTGTGTGTGTGTGTGGTATAATCCTAACTAGATAAAGCGGACATGTTCTATATATTTTTAAGGCTCTATATAAACAATTTAGATATTTCTGCATACATTTTGGTCCAGACCTGTAATTTCATTTGTGTGATGAATTCCCACTGTGACTGATAATTCCTCCCTAATTGAAGTCTTACAGAAGGGGTTCTTAAACTAATTTGTTATAGACCCAATCTGCCAGTTTTATCCAGGGAATTGCTCTCTCCATAATCTCTACTCTTCCACTGATTTCCAATCTCCCCTGGTCTACCAGCTACTTGTGAGCTGACTACAAACAGGCCCATGTCTTATAAACTCCTCAAATGCAGAGACTGTCTTTTGCCTTCCTTTGTTTCCACAGCTGGTTAGCATAGTGCCCAGCATAGCAGAGCCACCTAATATTTACTGAATGAATTTTGTCTCCCCCCAAACCATTAAGAACCCTCACTCATCCATTCTAGTTCCTGTGAGATAATATCCCATCTCTCTCCTTTTCTTGGAGAGGTTTGTCTACAACAAATTTGTCCATGTCCTCTGAACACTCTGCAGTCTGGCTTCCAACCTCATCATTCAACTGAAACTGCTGTTCCAAAATTATCCACGATCTCTTAATGGCCAGATCTAATGATATTTTCTCAATTCTCATCTTTCTCGACCTTTCTACAGCCTTTGATAGTGTTGATCATCCTCACCTTGATATTCTCTTCTCTCTAGGTTTTCATGAGACTGTTCTAAGTCTCCTCCTACCTGAATGTCTGCTTCTTCTCAGCCTCCTTTGCCGATCTTTATCCAGATCTTACACTCTAATGCCACCTAGGTGGCCCAAAAAAGACTAAAGTTCAAATCCAGCCTCAGAAGATATATGACTCTGATGAAGTCACTTAACCTTGGTCTGCCTCAGTTTCTCCATCATAAAATGAGGATAATAAGAGTGTCTACTTCCTAGGGTTGTGGTGGGGATAAAAGAAGATAGTAAAGCTTTAGAAACTTTAAAGTGCTAAGTGCTGGGAATAAAAAAAACCCTATTATTTAACATTTGTATTTGCATTAAATGATGGAAAACCCATTTACTAAGCACTTAATATGTGCTAAACAAAACCGGGCTAAGTACTGGAGGTGCAAATCAAGTCAACAAATCATTTATAAAAGTCAGGCACTGAGTTAAGGATCTGGGGATACAAAGAAAGGGAAAAGACAGTCTGCTCTCCAGGAGCTCATGGAGAGAGCACAACAACAACTATGTGCAAACAGAAGGTAGACAGAATAAAGTGGAAATAATCTCAGAGGAAGGGTACTAAGGTTAAGGAGAACTTTGAAAGGCTTCTAGCAAAAGGTGGGACTTTAGCTGAGACTCAAAGGAAGCCCAGGAAAGTAGGATGCAGAGATGAAGAGGGAGAGAATTTCAGATATGGAGATACTTGGTGAAAATGCTTGGAGTTAGAGTTATATGGAGTGTCTTGTTCAGGGAGATGGGAGTGTTTTGTTCCCAGGAACCACAAATAGGCCTATCAAAAAATCTCCAATTAGTCCTACATATCCTTTCTTTGTACAGGATTGTTTACAAGTTTCCTTACCATAGGACTCTAAACTCTTTGAGGGCAGGTACTATATTTGCCTTTCTCTGTATCCCCAGAGTTGTAACACACAGTATTTAGCATGCAATAATTTAATAAATGGGTTTTCATTCATTATTATATTTCATTCATATATAAAATGTTGAACAGTAGCTAGCATGTGAATAATGCTTGAAGTTAAACCTATGCATCATTCACAGCTTGTTTTTTGTTTTAATCAACCTCAGTTTGAGACCAGTAATTGGGAATTTTATCTTAAGGGAAGGAAACAGAGTGAAGACCACTGAGAAGGTATTTGTTAGTATACATGTCACTTTTCTACTCTCATATGTCCCTGGAGACTTAGACCATCATGGATTTTGGTTCTTATTTATAGGGAAAATCTACCACCTTTCTTAGCTCACTGTGACCTAATCCAGAGAATTTCCAAAAATCAATGAGTATAGATAGATAGTTTATTGTTATCCTACAAACAAAAGGGAATGAGGCACAGAGTCTGACAAAAGAAAAACACTGTTGGATGTTGAATCAGATGACTTGGATTCAAATCCCAGTTTTGCCACTCACTACCTTGGTAAAGTCACTTAATCTGAAAATCAGTTTTGTCAGCTATAAATTGAAGGCATCAGACTAGCTGAGCTTAAAGGTCTCCTCCAGGTCTAAATCCTGTGATCCATATACTCATTGTTCAGTGATAAGTATTAAATTGTAGCATTATAAATTAATCTTTCTGCCCATGTGCTCTAATTCAAAGCAAACTATAAGGTCAGGAAACTTAATCTACAACATAATTATCAAAGAATGAGGACATTATAATAAAGTTATTCCATACTGCAAAACTAGTGAAATCAAGTATAAAATCAACTTTCTATGTATTTATAAAAGTATGCATTTAGTGTTTAATCAACCCTAATGTCACATAAACTTCTCCAGGAAAGAATCATTTTCCCAGTCGGGTTCTCTAGAAATAAAACCAATAATTTTGTGCTGGGTTGAATCTCACTCAGTAAAGCAGGTGTGAATTTGTAAGAGGGAGAAAAGGTAGAGTTATTTAAAGAGTTCTTGTAAGCACAACGAATGATTTCTGGGGAAACTTTTTTCTTTTTGGAGGGACAATTGGGGTTGTGACTTGCTCAAGGTCACACAGCTAGTAAGTGTTAAGTGTCTGAAGCTGGATTTGAACATGGGTCCTCCTGACTCCAGGGCTGGTGCTCTATTCACTGTATCACCTAGCTTCCCTGTCCCCACACCCCCAACTTCTAACTCAATAAAAATATGCCTTTCTTGAACTGAGAAGATACTTTAAAAAAAAAAGTCTTAAGGATATTCATGCAATTAGGATTAAATTAGATCACAGCTCAACACCTCCACTACAGCAAACAAGGTGGGGGTGGGGTGGGGTAGGTGGGATTCCTTAGAAGTGACATCATAGGTGTGGTCTTCATCCCTTTGCATATTCCAGGCAGAGTGCAGGTCCATGGGGATAAAAAGACAATCAAAAGTACTACTCAAGAATCTTACTTCTATGGGAGAAACAGAAGCTACATATAAAAGAAAATATATGCAGAGTAAACCCAAAAAAATGTTTTCTGAGGGAGAAATAGATTAATAGCTGTCTGAGCCAGGAAAAGTTTTATGCAGAAGGAGCACCCAAGTTGAGCCTTGAAGGACATTTGAGATGTTAAGAGAGAGGGAAACAGGAAGTAGGTCAGTTTGTCTGGTCCTAGTGGATTGGTCATTGCAGTGGAGCAATGTGTAATAAACATGGAAATGTAAGCTGGAGCAAGATTGTGAAGAGTGTGGTATAAGAGCAGAGAAGTAGGTATTTTTTGCTACTGGATAGGGAGCCAGTGGAGCTTGTTAATCGAGGGAGTAACAAGATCAGATCTGTGTCTTAAGAATGCCACGTTGGCAGATGTATGGAGGATGGATTGGCAAGGGATGGGGGATCAATATGTACAGAAAACCCCAAAACATATGTAAAGCACTTCATAAACCTTAAAGTATTATGCAAATCAGCCATTATTGTTATTATTGCTATTACACACTCCAGAGGCTTCTATCACTACTCCTCTATTTCCTTTTCTGGTCCTACCTTTATCCATGCACACAATATGTTCTTTCTTTGGCCCTCTTCTTTTCTTAATGATCTCATCTATTCTCTAGTTTCCTCCCAATCCATATAGTACAAATCCTTCCTAGATTATTTTTCTTAAATCACAACTCTGCTCCAAAACTTTCAAAGTCTCCATACAGTTTAATGGATTCAGTCCACACTCTTCAGTCTCATATTCAAGGTCTTCTACACAAGGATCTTCAACTTATCTTAATGGATACTCATTAAGCATCTATTTTGTAGGGGCCAGACTGGGGAAGATTCAAAGTTTAAATAAACTAAGGTCCCAGGTCTCAAGGAGCTTCTCTAGCTCTATTTCTTTAATTATAGAATGATGGATTTAAAACTTTGCTCTAAGGAAGTTAGAGTTCATCTAGAGTCCTACATTCTCACTTTACAGAAGAGGAAACAGACCCAGGAAGGTTATATGATTAGCTTTAGGTCACACAGGCAGTAAGTGATTAAAAACAATTTACCTTAAGTATATGCTATCTCCTTCAGCTAGAACAGAAATTCCTTGAGGGTAGGAACTGTTTCATTTTTCTCTTTGTCATCCTTACACTGAGCCTAGAACCTAGTAGGTGCTTAATAAATGCTTGTGTTTTATTGACTGATGAGAGGCTGAGGTGGGAGGGACTGCTTTCAAGTCCAGGAGTGCAAACCTGGGCCTCAGACTAAAATAAGTGATTTTCCATGAATTCTTGCACCTCACCTTCCTGTTGTAGAGGTATGTCCACAATCCTCATGGACCTATATACTGAACTATTGTTAAAGTTCTACTAAATACTTATCTTTTTAGCTGTTATTTTTTTTTACATGACAGACAACAAACCTGCCCTGTATATATAATTGATACAAAAGAATTGGTCAAGCCAAAATACACTTAAGTATTCTATTAAGCCAAATGGTAAACCACTGGCATATTACTCCCCATTCACAGTCTTCCTTCCAGTGAAACCAGCCTACTGGCCATTCTCAATAGGAAAACCTTCCTTCTCCCAACTCTATGCCTTTGCAAAGGATGGTCTCCATGTCTGTGAGGTATTCCCTCCTTACTTCCAACTCTTAGAATACTGACTTTAAGCTCAACATGTTTCCTACTGGAAACTTTTCCTGATCCTTCTAGTTGTTAATGCATTCTCTCTCCCCAAGTTATCTAGCATTACCTTAAGGGCATGCGTACATATTGGAAACTTCCTGTCAAAAGCAAGCTCCTTGAGAATAAGGGTTCTTTCATGTTTGTCTTTGTAGCAGCATCAGGCTTGCATGTGGTAGGTGCTAAGTAAATGTTTGTTGGATGGGATTGAATTAAATGGAACATTTTCAACTGGGGCTTTGGTTCAAGACAGCCTAAATCTGGGCATCACAGTTTAGGAAGGACATTGATAAGCTGGAGAATGCCCAGAGGAAAGCAACCAGGATAGTGCAGGCTAGATGACCACTTGTTGGGCATTGCTGTATGAGCTGGAGAATATGATCATTGCGTTGCCTAACTCTGAAATTCTGTGAAGGAATACTGCTGGAATAAGGGAATGCTGGAGCTTAGTTTCAAAGGCAGGAAAGGAATTTTAAAAGTGCATATGAAGAGGTAGTTCATGATAGCAGATGAATTTTAGAAATAGTTAACTGTTCCAATTTGGGTGTAATGGATAATGTGTAAAGGGAGGAATGGGAACTAAGCCTGGAAAGATATCTTGGAACCATGGAAAAGGCCTTTTAATGCCAGGTTATTATATTATCCTAGGGGCAACAGAAGGTTTCTGAATAGAGTAACAATAGAATCTGATACATGCCTAAAAAAGATTGTTTTGACAACTTCATTAAGGCTAGACTGCACAGAGAAAAGAATGAGGTAGGGAAAACAATTAGAGCATTACTGCAATAGAAGGAAAATGGTGATGAGAACCTGGACAAGAATGGGGGCAGCATGAGTGGAGAGATAAGGGCAGTTGTGTGATATAGTTTAGGGACAAAATCCAAGAAAGGGGCTAAAAATAAAGCACATGGCCTAAGGAGTCTATACAGAGCTGCACAAAGTTCAGGTAATAAGCAAGATAAACTAGAGATACTAAGCCAGGGGTGGGGAACCTGGGGCCTTGAAGCCACATGGGACCCTCTAGATTCTCAAGTGCAGCCCTTTAACTGAATCCAAATTTCACAGAACAATTCCCCTTACTAAAAGGATTTGTTCTGTAAAACTTGGACTCAGTCAAAAGGCCACACCCAAGGACCTAGAAGTCCACATGTGGCCTTGAGGCTGCAGGTTCCTCACCCCCAAAGAGGGAAATCTGCCCTCACTGGTATCACTGAGACTTGGGATGAGATCCTTGCCTGGAAGCAAGTAGCAGGCTATACTTTAATCAAAAGAAACAGGACAGGTAAAGGGGAGTAGTGGTAGAATAGCATTATATATTTAGGGAAGATAATTTCTTAATACTTTAGTGGCAATTTCATCTTTCAAAAGGTTTCAAAAGCCAGTCTTTACTGGAAGGCTTTTTCCTTTTCTTTTCTTTTCCTAAACAACAGGAATGAGTTGCTAGGAAGAAAATGATGGGACCTTATGGGAAAGTGATGGCTCTATCTTACAATTTGTAATAGAGAAGAGGAAAATTGGAGTATACTCTGATAGTCACCCTAGATTTTGGAGGAGCAGATTTCAAAAAGGTGCTGAGAAAGGAAAGACAGAATCCTAGACTAAAATTCTACAAGAGAAGTCAGTTGCAGGGGAGGGGAACACTGTCAGTTAAAAAATTACACACAAAGAGAAACAATTCAGATGAGGAGAGGGAAATTGTTTAGAGACTGACAAGGATATGTAGGGACATCATTAATCAATTTAAATTTTTAGAAGTCAAGTAACGCAGATAGAATGAAGAGCAGGGAGTGGAGGATGAAAATGAAATCATGGCACAATCCTTAAAACATTGTGTCAGAAGTTGGTGAAAACTGAAGATAACAAAAAGTTTTCACTGTTTTCTTTTTTTTTTAGCTATATTGAAGAGAAAAGCAAGATCAAAGAAGGAACAGGACTTCAACTCAGGGTAGTTAGGACTATGATATATTAAGGGTTTATTACATGCTAGGGAAGCTAGATGGCACAGTGGATAGAGTGCTGTGCCTGGAATTAGGAAGGCCTGAGTTCAAATTCCACCTCAGACATGCAATAGCTGTGTGTCCCTGGGCAAGTCACTTAACCCTGTTTTGCCTCAGTTTCCTCATCTGTAAAATTTAACTTGATTGGCTTCTTAGGTACCTAAATATATGAACCTATTAACATGTATAAAGGTGTGGAGGAAAGAAATGGAATGTGAGAATAAGGCACCATGCAGGTCAATTTTGTTGGAAAGGAGTATGAAAGAGGAAGTAAAATGTAATCAGCCTGCAAAGATAGGCTGAAAACAAATCGTGAGAGGTTTCAAATGCCATCTAAGAGGCAAGAGGGAGCCATCAGAGTTTCTTACACAGTGGTATGGTCAATCTTGTGCTGCAGGAATACCAGTTTGGTAGCTGTGTGGAGGACACGCTTCAGAGGGATGTAGGAAAACCAATATTTCAGTAGTTCCACTGACAGATAAAGGCCTAAACTATGGTTAGTTGGGTGTGATTAGAGAGAGAAGGTCAGATAAAGAGGGTCAGTATGAGGGAAGAGTTGAGGATGTTTCCAAGGTCCTGAACCCGGGTGATTGGAAGAATTATGGTACCCTTGTGTGAAATTGGGAAGTCAGAAGTAGTGAGTTGATGAGAAAAAAACACAGAGTTTGAGGTGTCCATGAGATGTCCAAGTGGAGATGTCTAGTGGCAAGTGGAAGTATAAAGAGTAACAAAAATTGTGCCAAAGTTTCAAACCTAGGTGACTGGAAGAATGGTGGTGTTGCCTACACCTCAATTTTCCTTGTTCCCTTTTATCTTTTTTCATTTTTAACATTCACTTTTTTTTTTTAATGCAGTCGGGGTTAAGTAAGTTGCTCAAGGTTACATGGCCAGGTGTTTCTGGATGGGTGCTAAGTGTCTGAGCTCGGGATTCGATCTCCAGGTCTTTTCAACACTGGAGCCGGTGCTCTTACTCGCTGTGCTACCTGGCCGCCCCAACATTCACTTTTATAAGATTTTGAGTTTCAAATTTTTTCTTCCTCCCTCCCCTTCCACCTCCCCAAAACAGCAAGCAATCTGATATAGTTAATACATGTGCAATCATGTTAAACATATTTTCACATTAGTCATGTTGTGAAAGAATCAGAACAAAAGGGAAAAACAAAAAAACAACAAAAAAAAGTGAAAATAGCATGCTTTGATCTGCACTCAGACTCCACATAGTTCTTTCTCTGGATGTGGACAGCATTTTCCATCATGAATCTTTTGGAATTGTCTTAGGTCGTTATATTGCTGAGAAGAGCTAAGTCTTTCAAAGTTGATCGTCACACAATGTTATCGTAACTGTGTACAATGTTCTCCTGGTTCTGCTCATTTCATTCTGCATCAGTTCATTTAAATCTTTCTAGGTTTTTCTGAAGTCTGCCTGCTCATCATTTCTTATAGCACAATAGTATTCCATTATATTCACATACCATAACTTGTTCAGTCATTCTCCAACTGATGGGCATCTCCTCAATTTCCAATTCTTTGTCACCACAAAAAGTCCCTTTTATCTTCTTGCTCTGAGGTCTGGCTCCCTCCTCATGACACAGCTTCCCTGGCTACCCTTTTCAGCACTGGTTGCACTTTCACACATATTCCTTGCCTCACTAGCAGTGGTGGGGGGAGTTGGAATACTCCTTCATCCCCATTGCTACTTTCACGCTCTCCCTCTACAACTATCATTCAGTAACCACTTCTTTGAAATTTATTCAATTCATATTTATTACTGAATCAAGATTACGGTAGCTGTTTCCCACTGACCTTCGGGACACCCTCCTTTCTTCTTCACCAACTCTTGTAGGAATTCAACATATATATTGACACTTTCTCAAACACTCTAGCCTCCCAATTCCTCAACTTACTCATTTTCCATGATTTACTTTTTCAACCTACCATAACTACAGAGAGAAATGGTATGTCCTTGATCTTATCATCACTCCATAGTATTCCACTTCAATGTTAATGAACTCTGAAGTCTTTTATCTGATTAAAATCTGTTGTCATTACACCTCTCCCTCTGCCTTGGAACCCCAAATTCTGTTCTTCATTCTCACATTATGAATTATGACATCCAGTTCCTCTACCCATCAGTTCTTTCTGAATGTATTACCCTTGAACTGGATATATTGTCCTCCCTTCCCAATTCCTCACCCTTTGGTGTGCCAGTTTAACTTTATACTGTCCTCTCCTTTAAGTCTCTTGCCCCTTTATTCTATCAAAGATCTTGTTTTGCCAAGGGCAAGAGTTACTCTGCCAAATCTTAGCCTTTTGATTAATCCCATAAATGACTACCTTTGCTCCTATTCACGTGTTGCTGAATGAAGCTGGAGAAAATTATGAAACTACTGATTGGATTCACTACAAAATGATATTA
The DNA here is from genome assembly GCF_028583685.1 of Petaurus breviceps papuanus. Classification (NCBI taxonomy): domain Eukaryota; kingdom Metazoa; phylum Chordata; class Mammalia; order Diprotodontia; family Petauridae; genus Petaurus; species Petaurus breviceps. The sequence goes on along the minus strand of NW_027185896.1, from coordinate 16,153,943 downwards.
CATAATCCCAGTTGAGCCCTCACTAAGGCAAGGCAACATTTTACAACTCCCTGATTTACTATCTCACTCACCATAGTGGCTTTTCTAAATCTTTTCACCCCCTCTTCAACTCCTCCATGACTATTCTCCCCTAACCCTCAACCTGAGATTGTTGCTTCATATTTCACTGAAAAAAACTGAGACTATTCATTGAATTCCCTCTTCTCCCCACCTTAGCTCACATCCTTCAGATGCCTTTTGCCACCTTTTCCTCTTTCATCTCTGTCTCACAAGAACATATGGCCCATTTCCTGCCAAGGCAAACTCCTCAACCTGCACAACGGATCCCATTCCAGCCTGTTTCCAATTGCAGATTGCTCCCTCTTTAATCCCCATTCATCTTCAATCTCTCTTTGCTACTGCCCATAAACATGCTACTTCCCCCATCCTCTAAAAACTCTCAATAATCAACCCATTCCCAATATCTACTTATATCTTTCCTCCCTTCTATTGCTAAATTAAAAATCATTTCAAGTTGATGTCTCCACTTCCTTTCCTCTCACTCAAATTCCTGGAGCCTGGCTTCCAATTTTATCATTCTATTAGAACTGCTCTCTCCAATGTTACCAATGATCTCTTAACTGGCAAAAATAATGGACTTTTCTCAATACTCATCCTACTTGACCTCTCTGCAGCCTCTAATATTATCACCCTCTTCTCCTTAATACCCTCTCTAGATTTTTATAATACTGCTTTCTTCTGTTTCTCCTTTTACCCATCTGACTGCTGTTTTTCAGTCTCTTTTGCTAAATCTTCACCCAGGTCATACCCACAAATCCTGGAGGTCTTCTTAGGCTCTATCCTTTTCTTCTCCCTCTATGCTAGACATCTCAAAATGGTTATCCTGGTAGACCTCAAACTCATTATGTACAAAACTGAACTTCACTATCTTCCCCCCTCACCTTCCTCTAAACCTCACCTTCTTCCTAACTTCACTGTTACTATTCAGGTTACCACCATTCTCCCAGTCACCTAGGTTTGCAATCTAGGTATTATCCTCAACTTTCTCTCACCCCAACCTCCATATTCAATCTATTGCAAAATCCTGTCATTTCTAGCTTTGTAACACCTCTCATTTATGTCCCCCTTTCTTCTGTGACACTGTCATCACCCTGGTCCTCCTAACCTTATACCTGGACTATTGCAACATTCTGCTGGTTGGCTTACTTGCCATGACTTTCTCCCCACTCTAGTCCATCTTGCACTCAGATATCAATCAGCTTCCTAAATAGAAGGTCTGACCATGTCACTACCACATTTAGTCTACTACAGTGGCTCCCTGATACATACAGCAGCAAATATAAAACACTCTTTTTGGCTTTTAAAGCCCTTCATAACCTGACCATTTCCTACCTTTTCAGTATTCTTATACCTATGATCTAGTCCAATATTGGGATTCTCTTGCTATACTTCACCAGTGTCCCATCTTGTGACCCTACATATTTTCATTGGCTTTCCTCCCATGCCTGGAATTCTCTCATCTGTATTGCCTAGCTTTCTTCCAAGTCTCAGTTCCAGTCTGTAAGAACCCTTTGCCAGTCCTTCTTGATCTTAGTGCTCTAGTTTTTGGAGAGCCTTTTCTCTGTATCCCCAGCCTTAGCACAGTACTTGGCAGTTAGAAGCTTAAGAAATGCTTGTCAGTTTGACTCGACATGGCCACTGACCTTATGAAGCTCACTGTCTAGCAGAGATAGATAAAACATGCACATATGTTGCAAAATACATTAAAAAGTATATTAGAGGCATTCCAATGAAATGGTATTTGTAGGGCAATGGTCAGTAACAATGGAGGGAATCCAGATGGTACCTTGGAAGCAGAATTTGTGTCAATTTATAAGGATGGGCAAGTATTCATTAAACAAATAAAAAGGGGGAGGGATGACATTCTAGGCATAGGGATAGTATGAACAAGAACATTAAAGTGAAAAAGAGCACAGCATGTTTGAGGAGTCATTCATGAAGACAAAAGATTATTAGGAAAAAATGGAAGGATAGGGTGCAGCCAGATTGTGAAGAGTCTCAAATGCCAGGAAAAGGCATTTTTTTTAAATGAATTTTACTAGGTGTATAATAGTGAAATGCTGAAAGCGGAAGACCAAATGACCATTTTTAGGCATAAAGAAGTTGAGTGTGGCATCATAACAAAGAATGGCCTGGGAGAGAAAGAGGGTAGAGGCCATTACAGTAGCCGATATAGGAGGTAACCGAATTTGCACTATAGTGGTTGCAGTGGAAGTAAAGACAGTACGTAACTCTCCTGGCTGAGGGTGAGCACCTCAAAAATACCTCAACCTTCTACAATCAGCGTGGCTCCAGGACGTTACCAAGCTTGACCCAACACACAGGGCCAAGGACTGGTAGTTGATCTGTTGATACTCCCTACCATGTTCTACTTTTCTCAAGGATGGTCCAATCATTATTTTTGCTTCTAGGAATGTGACTATCTATTGTTCCAAGGCTCTACTCTGAATCTCTATAATTCTGATTTATAGGATGATGCACAAGCCAAAACTCCCTTCCCCAGCCATCCTCCAGTGTCCTGACCCTACTTTTCCTTACTCTTTCATTGTGCTCTTTAGAATCCCTTGTTCCATTGTTAACAGACTACCCTTCATGGTAGAACTCCCCCACCCCAAATTACTTTGCATATATTATGCATTTATTTATATATGTACATGTTCTCCCCATCCCACCCTTATTGTTAAAAGAATGAAAGTTCCTTGTTTTGCTTTGTTTTGGGGGTTTTTTTTTGTATCTCAAACACCTATCATAGTGCCTGGGATAGTTGTTCAGTTGTGTTTTCTTGGCAAAGATGCTGGAGTGACTTGCAATTTCCTTCTCCAGCTCATTTTACAGATGAGGAAACTGAGGCAAACAGGATGAAGTGATTTGCCCAGGGTCACCTAGCTGGTAAGTGACTGAGGTCAGATTTGCTGATTCCAGGAACGGCATTCTATCCACTTCACCACCTAGATGCCCAACCTCTGCCTGATACAGAACAGGCAATTAATAAGTGTTTGTTGTGTTCACTTGAATAGAAAGGAAGGTCAGATGGGACAGTTCACAAACATCCACAAGACTTGGGAAGAGGTCATAGCTGAAATCATGAAAGCAAATGTGATAACTAAGGGACAGAGTTTAAAGAAAAAATAGGGCTGAGAAAAGAACAGACACAGTGGAGGAGACAGAAAAGTAGTAGATAAGAATGACAAAGAAGTTGTGATGTTCTGAAGCCAAGGGAGAGAGTATTTGGGAGAAGAGGAATGATCAGTAGAGTTAAAAGTTTCAAGGGAGTCAAAGAAGATAAAGACAAGGAAAAAACCAGGCAAACAGCCAACTAATCAATTAGACTGGGTGACTGAAAGAACAATTTCAGTGGATTGGTAGGGGCAGAAGTCAGATGGCAAGGGGGTGAGGACAGTGGTAAGGAAGGACTAGATGTCAATGACTTGTGCAATGCAGTGTGCCAAGATCTGGTACAAATATAACATACATTCTTGCTCTTAAGGAGTTTATAACCCAGTAAGGATTAGAAGGATGAAAATGAGAATGACACGTGTATAAGAGAATTATAGAGTACTGTGAGAAGAGAAACATAACTCTCCTATAAGGAAGGTGAATACTATGTTGAGGAGACACCAGAGTAAACCTGGGAAGGAAGCCCAGTATTCTAAGCAGCTATGGTGAGAAGGCAATATAGGGTGTACAAAGGTATATGAGATAGAATTCCTGAGTTCAGAGTGCAGGTTCTAAGTGAGCCAGTATGGCTAAAGAGGAGACTGCTTTATGGAGTATAATGTGAGACAAATCTGAAAAGGTAGGCTGGAGACAGTCCATATTTGAGGGACATTCGGTAATCCAGTTTAGCTAAGATAAGTGATATGATTAAGAAGAGGGACATTGTTGAGATAAGGATAGAAAAGTATAATGAAACCACTTTTTTTTTTTTGCTTTTTTGAGGGGGCAAGGCAGGGTAATTGGGGTTAAGTGACTTGCTCAACGTCACAGGGCTAGTATGGAACCACTTTCTGAAGAACCTTGAACACCATGCTCAGGAACTCATTCAGTGGGGAACTGTAAGAGAAGTGGTCTTATTTTGATTTAAATGGTCTTGCAGAGCATGTATTAAATGGCATAACATAGCTAAATTGCTTTGTAAATCTTAAAGCACTTCATAAATATTAGTTTTATTTTTCTTGTTAACCACAAACCTTTAATTGACTTCTTGAAGGTAGAAACCAATATTTTTTGTATTCCTCTCAAAATCTTGAACACAGAAGGTATGGAGTAATACAGCTTTTAATTTGGTTTTGCTAGTGACTTGTTTTACAATTTGGTTTTATAGTTATTGTTTTGAGTAACTAAAACAAGGGATTTGGGGGGCAGGTAGGTGGTGCTGTGAATAGAGCGCTGGCCCTGGATTCAAATGGGGCCTCAGACACTTGACATACTTACTAGCCGTGTGACTTTGGGCAAGTCACTTAACCCCAATTGCCCTCCAAAAATAAAAGCAAAAAAAAAAACCAACCAAGGGATTTTTCAATTTTTAAAAATGTGAATATTACAAATGGCATGCTTTGCTGATATTAGAATTGCTAACTCTAAAATGTTTTGAAAATGCATACTGTTCCATAAATGAGGAATTAAATACCGAAATTGAATAAGGTAAGTTGTCAACCTTAACATCTAATGGAAATGAAAATCTTTGGATATATCATAAAGGTTTTATCTCCCTCCCCCACATTTTACTGATTAACTTGATGGTGAGCTTCTATTCAGTTTCATTTCATTCTCTTTGGCACATCATTTTGACTAACCTTTTCCCCTATGCTATTATTTTTTTTATGAAGGAAAAAAATATCATCACTTAGAAATGTTAAAATCATCAAATCGCCAAAAGCAAAAACGATCAAGGTTTAACTAGCTCTTGAGGTCTTCCTGGTTTTCTTTTACTAATAAAGCAACCTCCAGCCCCTTAAGCAATTCTGGTTAATGTTATCTTGTCTTTTCTAATATCTACCTCACAAGGCAATATTGAGGAAAGCACATTGTAAAACGCTATATGAATGGGAGCTATTATTATATCCATGGGAGACCCGGTTAATAACCCTTCTTAGGAAATTCCTTTGCCTGAAGGAAAATATAAGAAAATCTCCTTTAGTTTACACTATGGTACAGCTGAGAATTCACCGGGGTCAGGAAATCCTAGGGGTAGGGGACTGAGAGAAAAAACAAAGGCAAAATCGGGAACACGGGCAGAAAAATATAACTCCAAAAAGATATTACCTAACAACAAAATGAGGAAAAAGGCTTAGTGGTGGAGAGATACTTTGGGTAACTAAAAAAAGTGACATTTCAGGTCTAAAGATCAGAAACCTAAAGCCTTATGGTGCAATGGAAGGATCTTCTCCTATGGAGGGACTGGATTCAAATCTTAATTACACCCCTTTCTAACAGCCTGACCTTTGGCAAAAGGCGTCATCAGCCCAAGCCTAGGCTTCTGTACCCGAAAACCTCTGAGTTTCATTTCAATTCTAAGTCTCCGACCCCATGACCCCTTGACTTGTCCAGGGATCAGTCCCACTAAAAAGAACAGTTTGGATTCCTACCAACTTCCTGAGCTTCCCCCTATTTCTGCAACACGAGTTTTCTTGGAGAGAAAACAAACAAAAAGGCAGCAGCTCGAGGAGAGGGGGCCGGCCTCACCGGCCACCCCTCCTTCCCCGCAGGAGGAGGAAGAGGGAGAGAGGAAAGAAAAGGGGGGAGTGGACCATGCAGCGGCCCAGGGAAAGGGAGGCGGGGGTGTCCAGAGAAAACACCAGTAAAAACAAAGAGTAACAACGGACCGACCCACCTCACTGGGGACCCTCAACAGCCGCTCCCGTGCCTCGCCCGTCTCGATTTCCCCCCCCCCCCCCCCCCACCGCCCCCCGGGTGTCCCCTTCCTCTTTCCCCCTACCCTTGCCGCACCCAACCTTTCCTCCCTCTTCCCAAAAAACTCCCCCCAGCAGTGCCCCCCCCCCCCTCACGAGGCTGCCAACGCTCCCTGGGTGTGCGGGTCCTTCTGGGTGGGAATCGAGGAGGGAGAGAGGAGAAAAGGAGGGGTGAGACAAGGCTAGGGAGAAAGAGGAAAGGGAAACAAGGTGGGGGCAGGGGAAAGGAGGGGAATGGGAAATGGGAGGAAGAGGAGAGGGATAGGAGGAGGGAAAAGGGAAGAGGAAGGAGGAACAGTGGGAAGAGGTAAAAAAGTAGCGAGGAGGAGGAAGAGGAAGAGGTGACAAGAGGTGGGCGGGGGAGATAGTCCCGAGACGACGCCTCAGCTCCTACAGACTGTCCCCCGGCGGCGAAGCCCAGACGCGTCCTCCGGTAGGGGGCGGGGTTTGAGGGGGGGTGGTGCCAAGCTCGGACGGGAGCGAGCGCGCTGGGATTGGCTACGCCGCCGGTAGGGGGTGGTGAAGAGCGGCCGGGACTGCGCCAGGCAGAGGGAGAACCCACCTGGAGCACTGCCGGGGGTGGGCTGCGGAGGTGGTGCTGGGGAGGCACCGTGGCCTGAGTGGCGCCCCGCCCCAGGGCTCAGGCGCCTCCCGCGGCCCACCGGACGGGAGGGGGCGCCCCCGGCTGCGGCCTCTGACTCCCGTGCGGTCCGAGTGTGTATCTCTTTAAGGGGCTGGTGGGGGTTGGTCGGGAAGGGTGACAGCGGCGCCTGCGAGGGGGCGGGGTAGCTGCGTGTGTGAGCGTCTCTGCCGACGACGCCGCTGCCGCCGCCGCCAGAGAAGCCGCCTCCTCTCCTCCCCCCTTCCCCTGCTTCCCCTCCCGCCCCCCTCCCCCGTGTCTCCCCTGCCTTCGGGGAGGGGGTTTGGGCCGCCGCCGCCGCTTGTAGCTCTTCCCGATGAAACAGCAGCAGCCGCTGCCGCCACCACCGAAGATGGGGGATTTCTATGACCCTGAACACCCCACCCCTGAGTGAGTATTTCTGCTCTCGCCGCCGCCGTTATCCGCCTCAGATGCGGACCGGGAGGCGGAGGGGGTGGTGGTGGTGGTGGATACGTCTGGGCCTAGGGTCGGGTGAGGCCTTCTCCGGGCTGGACTAGCCGGAACCCTGGCGGAGGGCGGGGGGAGTGAGCGCTCCCTGTGACTGGGCGCCGGCGGGGCGCGGGCCCGCTTCTCCTCAGAGGAGCTGGCTGTGCGGCGGCGGCTAGGAGAGTAACGGGGCCTGGGAGGCCGCCGAGCGCGCTCTCGGCGGGGAGGGGGGGCCAGGGTGGGGTGCAGAGCCCGGGGCCTATGGGGGCTGCGTCGCGCACCGCCCACCGCGGCGTTAGCCGAAAGGGCTGTGGGGGAGATGAGTTGGGAGACAGGGCCCCAGAGAGGTCGCACGAGCAGTTGGAGGTGCGCGCGGCGGTTTGCCGCTGCGGGGGTGGGGGGGGGTGGGGTGGGGGCAGAGCTGCTGGTGCCTCGCGCCGGGACTCGTGCGGGGCGGTGCGGGGCTGTGGTGGAGCAGTTGGAAGCCGCGGGGAAGGTTAGAGGACAGAGGTAGGGGGAGGGGTAGCTGGCGCTCACTTTGAGGCTCGGAAGCCTGTCCTGGGCCCCAGGGCGAAGAGGAGTCAGGACGGACGACTCTTTTGCTTCTCTTCCTCACCTTCTTTTCCTCGACCCCCGACCCAACCCCACCTGGATCTCCTCTGTCTGCCTCCTTCCAAGGTGTCTTGTCTATCAGGCTTCCCCTCCCCGGCGGCGTCTGAAGAGGAGACGCAGGGAAGAGCTAGGCCGCAAAGCCCCGGACTCGCTTTGAGTCTGAGGCCGGAGGGCCGCTCCGTCAGTCAAGGTGTCTTAGCTGCCTGCAGGAATCACTTCACTTAGTGGATTATGTTGGGGCCCCCACCATCACCTACTTCTTTTTTCGCTCATTGGCCAGTGTCTCATCCATGGTTAGCTTTTTTCTCCCTGACCTTATATCATTCTTTTTCTGCACCCATTTGTTTTGGGGATAAAAATCTGTAGCACTAGGCTTGATGAGAAGATATCAGTGAGTTTGTGTTGCTGATCAGAAATGAAACATAGTGTTCAATTACAGTGCATTTCAGGGAATTTTACAGGCTTTCTCTTTGATCCATTTCTAAAGATACACCTGTTAACTTTTCTTCTGGGGGAACTTTGTTCTAAACTTGGCAGAAAAGAGACATATGGTTGAATATTAAACAGTATTCAGAAGTTTGGAAGACAGCTTTGTTCCAAATTGTTTCGTCTTATACTGTGCCTTAATACTGACCTGATCAAGGTGTGTCCTTCTCCCATGTCCCCCTTTTTTTCTGAAGAAGACCCTCAAAGTTTTGTCTTTCTTCCCGAAAATCCTCCTCAGGAGAGACTAGTTATTTTTAAGGAACTTGCTTTACACTCCTGTTCTAGCTCTACAAGTATATATACAAATCATCTTAAAAGTGTGTTAAAGTTTTCAGCCATCACTTGGAGGATTATACTAACTTGAAATTTTTTTTGCTGTTACTTTTAAACATAAAAATCAAGTGATCATTATATTTAAGGCACTCTGAGATCCTAGGGATGTAGACCAAAAAAAAAAAAGTCTTGGCCAGGGAGCAGCATGCATTCAAGTTTGAGAGATAAAATGAACTCAAGTGAACCCAAAGCATCTTTTAAAAGGGAAAGTGTGTTAATAAGGGGACTTTGGAGGAAATCAGGGAAGGCTTCAAGTAGGAAATTACACCTAATCTTATGCTTTGAATCTGCCCTTCTTAAAGGTGTAGGTGAGGAGGGAGTGTACACCAGGGATGGAGCACAAAAGTAGAGAGATAAGAGATGGTATGTAATGTAAAGGATGGGACAGTTAGCAAGCTTCTTAATAAGTGGCATGGTCAGTGCTAGGAAGGGGAATGGGGATGGGTGCTATAATATGAAACAATACTGGAAGGATAAAGTAAGAATCAGATTGTAAAGGGCTTTAAGTACTAGGCTGAGTAGTTTGTATTGTATCCTAGAGGCAACTGGGAGCCCCCTTTGAGTTTATTTACCTTTTAAACTCTCTACCAGAACTTACTATCTTTTTTCCCAATTGTCTAACACTTAGCTTTCCAACCCCTGTGATTACAACAGGAAAAGAAACTGACAGGTGATGCCCAAGGCATCATCCTAAGAGCACATCTGTCAGTGTCACTTATAAATTCCAGTGGCTCCCTATTGCCTCTAGAAATAAAATATAAATTCTTCTTAAAAGCTAAATGGTTTTTAAAGCCTTTCACAATGTGACCCTAATTCAATTTCCATCTTGCTTAGTGGATTGTGTGCTGAACTTGAAAACAGGAACACCTGAGTTCAAACAGGCTCAATGACTCTGACCAAGTCACATAACCTCTCTCAGCTTCAGTTTTTCATCTCTGGAAAGGGTGTAATAATAATAGTAACCTACCCCCCACTCCCTTAGAACACTGTTGTGAGGAACAAGGTAACATGGAAAAACATTACATATTTACAAACATTAAACACTATATGCCTACTAGCTATTAGTAAATTGAATGAAGAAGCATATGTATCAGGCACCTTGCTGTACTCTGGTGATACAAAGACAGGTCACAACTGGCATGTTCTTAAGGAGCCTATATTATGAAGATATTGTCTAGCCTAACATTTTCTCTGCTTCTCACATAATAGCATTCCATCTCCCATTTCTGACTTTATTCTGGTTGTCCACCTAAGCAGCTAGGTGGCACAGTGGATAGAGTACAGGACCTGGAGTAAGGAAGGTTTGTTTTTAAATATGGCCTCAAACAGTTACTTAGCTGTGTGACCTTAGGCAAGTCAATAACCTCTCACATTTTTGCTGTGAAGATCAAATGAGATAATACTTGTAAAGCACTTAGCACAATGCCTGGCACATGTTGTTCATTCCTGCCCTACTCTTTGTGATTCCGTTTGGGGTTTTCTTGGCAAAGATCCCTTCTCTAGCTCATTTTACAGATGAGACTGTAGTTCAGTGACTTGCCCAGAGTCACAGAGCTGGGAAGTGTCTCAGGCTAAATTTGAACTCTGGAAGATGAGTCTTCCTAACTTTAGGCCTAGCACTCTATCCACTGTGCTACCTATTAATAGATATTTGTTTCCTTTTCCTCCTTCCCCTTCTCCCTCAACCTGCCCCCACCCCATGTGTATAATACACTACATATTCACTTTAGCCTTGTAGAATTGCTCTTTTCCTTTGTCTCCTAATTTCCACATACCCTCCCCCTAACTGCTAGTGCCCTCCATCCATCTTTAACCACAATGAGTTTATTTGTATTTATTTTTAGTCTGTTTATATGTACTTGTTTCCCTGTTAGAATGTAAGCCACTGATGGGTAAGGATTGTTTTATTCTTTGTATTTGTATCTAGCACCTAACACAGAGTGCCTGGGACAATAGGGGCTTAATAAATGTTAGTTGATTGATCTGAGTTCATTCAGAATAAAAATAATTGTTGATCCTGTCCCTCTTTAAGCATCCAGACTTGGATGTTTAAACAGTGTAAGGATATTATATTGACAAAGATTTCATACTTTCTCTATGTTCTGGAACATCTTTATCCTAAATAACTTTTGCATGAAGAGCTCAGTGCTTGGCACATAGCAGGCCCTTATTTTTGTTGACTGAGCTTTTAATATAGTACAACCCCATCATATCTACATTTTTTGGTTTTCAGTGCGGTAGTTGATAGTTGTACTATGCAACAATATATAATCTAGTCGATGGTCTGGTGGAAGGCAGTTCTTACAGTTTTACTCAAGCAGAAGTTTGATATTTAAACTCTTGAGGGAAAGCATTCTGTGGTGTCTTTTTTGGTTGGTGGTCCAGCATTAAGGACCATTGAGCATTAACTTGTGGGTGTTTTGAGGGGAGAGGAGGGAAATACTTTTTGTAGGGAAAAGAAAAACTGGGAAATACAGATTTAACCATAGCACCTTCATGACTAATGTTTGTTCTTTTGGTACTCTTTGCTGCTCTTTGCCTTTGTACATTCTCAAGTCAGTTGGGCCAAGGGATGTTACTGTGTGTTTGACATGTATGTGGCATATACTGAGTAATCAGTGGGGATCAGGGATAAGAAAACATCTTTAAGGAGCTCACTTTCTAGTTGAGGTGGCAATAAAATTTATTAGATACTCTGCAGGAGATATGCTACATTCTGAGGATAAGAGGACAGAACTGAACTTTTTCTTCAAGGAGGTTGCACTTCAGTTGGGTAGTACATCATTTACACAAATGAGTATAATGTATATGAAAGACTATGTGATAGATGATGGATATATAGACACTAAGACAGTCAATAGTAAAAGAGAACATGCCAGCTTTCAAGTAGGGTGGTTAGGGAACAATTTAAGGAGGTGAGATTTGAACTGAGGCCTTGAATGAAGTCTGAGTAGGATTTGGAAGGAGTAGGGGGAGCTTTTGTAATAAACAAGTACCTTTTTTAACCTGCAGTATTGGTAGAGAATTTCATATTGTCTTGTAATAATATTACTATGAGGGATTGTTTCAAGAAACCAAAGTTTCTTGTTGAGAAGTTGCTTATTTAGGAAAACATTGGTGGCTGAACTTTCTATGTCCATTTGAATAAATATGGCTGTAGACTTTCCTCATGTAGAATCATCTGAGACAGTAATTTTGTTTCAGGTCAAAGGCTACAATCACCTGAAATCTATCTGCTTACATCAGGGAAAGCAGTGAGGATGGTCAGCCTGCTATAATCCATATGTATGTAATGAATAAAAAAAACTTTAAAATTTTAAAAGATATTTAAAAACTATGCTAGTTACTGGGTCTTATTCAATGTAGTTTCCAAAATGTAGCTGATTATTATGTTAAATATAGATTAAAAACAAACCGTGCTACTCAGAGGATATTTTATATTATTGAGGAAGGTTACTTCCTCCAAATAGGGTACTCTCTACAGAACAAAGAATATCTCTCTGTTGATTTATAATGGATCTTTCTTTAGTGCATATTTTTCATAGAATCTGAGTGTCAGAGCTGCAGGGTGCTTTTTTTCCCCAAGATCTTCTAGTGTTAATTCTTCCTGTTACCAAAGAGGGATTTGAGGCCCAAGGAGATAAATTGCTTGATCACAAACCTATCTGATTTAGAATGTTTATTTACTAAGATGTTGCATTTATCATTCCATTGACTCAGAAAGTTCTTGTGTGTTTTAGATTGAATTTACCATGTGTTACAACAAAAATCTTTTGTGGTTGATTATTATTTCAGTGTTTAGTTCAGTTAATGCATTGTGAGGTCAGATGGTTACTTGGACTATATCTGAAACTCCTGTGGGCACTATTAACATTTTCTACCCTGAACTCCTTATTTAAGGAATCTACTTTTCCCTTCCTCGAAGTAAAAAGGGCATCAAAGGGCAAGAATTTGTGTGCCCATGGTTTTGGGGAATGAAAGTATCATTGGGAAATGCTGACATTGAGCAGAGACAACCTTTCATTGTCAAAAACCAGCGTCTTTTCTCCACCCCACCTCCTCAAAACAATAGCAACAACAACAAAAACATCTCAAAAAACCTTGAAGATGGGTAATGGCTTGGGATCAGTTCAATTGCTGCTTTCCTCATCTAGTTTATATACTTTCATATATTCCATTAAGAGTTGATTTTTTAATCTGTTGATAGCTATTTTAATTAATTACAAAGATAGTAGAATATTGTCCATAACATTTAAGATTTTATGTATTTATATATGGACTGAGTAAATAAAATAGTTTTGCTAGAACATGCTTAACTATATAACATGTAATAATTGCAGAAATAGTTTTCTTAGAAAATCCATATGATTGTGAAAATATTTTTCTTAGAAAATTCATTAATTTTAAACTTTGTCACATTCTGTGACCTCTTAAAATTGCCAAGTAGAGAGTAGGATTGATTTTCACTATTTAGTTTGGCTAAAAAGTTATCATATTTGAAACACAAACTAGAGAATTTATCATCTTTTCAGTTACTAGAAATTTTATTCTTAGGGAGGGTGAATTTGTTCTCTGTTACCTTTATAATCAAATATAAACTTCTGTGTGACATTTAAAGCCCATCACAAACTACTCCAGCCTACCCTATCTAGCTTTATTACACATTACTCCCTCTTATGAACTCTGCAGACCAACCAAACTGGCCTTGTTTACTATTCTTTGTATATGAGACTTCATCTCCTGCCTCCATGCCTTTAACATTGGCTGCTGCCTATGTCAGGAATGTACACTCCTTCCCCACCTGTCTGTCAAAATCTTTATACAGTAGTTACTTCCCAGGCTCAATTCAACTTCATCTTCTATATGAATCCTTTCCTAACACACCTTTCCCCACTATAACCGTGTACTTCTTTTCTCCTTTGAGTAGACTAAGATTTTCAAAAGTAGGACACTTTGTTTTATTTTTGCCTTTGTATTCTCAGGCACTTAATGTATGCTTATGAGCTGAGTGAGGCACTGAAAGCCTTTTTGGTCTAAAGACCTATTCTGTTAGAATTAGTTGAAAATAAACTGCTTAAACTTACCATTCAAGTGGAAGCATGAAAAAGTCACTTTAGGTCAGTGTTCTTTTTCAGCTTAAGTAAATTAACTTCATTTATTTTAAGTATTCATGTAGCTGTATGTTGTGTTTTGGTAAGTAAGATGCTGTTACTTTGGGCATACTTGATTTTTTTTTCAATCTGTCTCTTTTGCCCTTTGGGGGAGAGTAACATTATTGACATTATATACTTAAAAGATAGATTCTCCCAGAGGACATACTTATTCATTTGTTTTTATTTTTTGCTTTTTGGAGGGCAGTTGGTGTTAAGTGACTTGCCCAAAGTCACACAGCTAGTGTGGCTGGATTTGAACTTGAGTCCTCCCGATTCCAGGGCCAATGCTCTATTCACTGAGCCACTTATCCGCCCCCCCCAACCCTCCCCCCCAGAGAACATATTTAACCACATCCATCCAATGTATGGAAAGGAAGTTCCCCCAGTTATATTACTATTCAAATACATGAAATTTTTAAAACTTGTCTTGTTTTATACCTGCATCTTCCTTTGAGAACTTCCTCCCTTATTAGAGAGGCTAATATTGGTCTCATAAGACATGAAATTGACGGGTAGGAGTTGGCACTTGGCTTTGGACCTGGCCATATAACTTTTTAATTGGATTTGTCATATCTACTTTCTCCAAAGTTTCTTTAGTTTTTCTAGGGAGGTGTTTAAAAATTTTTTTTGCAATATTCTTAATAAATAACTTGTTTTATTAATAAGAAATTTGTAGAAAAATTGTTCAGATGATATTTTATAGCTAGCTGTTATATATTTTAACATTTGCAAAGTGTTTGATGTGTTATCTCATTGGGAGGGGTTAAGTGCTTTTTATTATCCCTTATTTCAGAGATGAGGAAACTGAGCCAGAGAGAAGTTAAATGACTTTGCCAAGGTCATAAAGTCAGTTTCTGAGGCAGGATTTGAACTTCTCATTCTGATTCCAAGTCCAGTACTTCACCCATTGTGCCATTTAGATGCTTCTATTAAAAGCCTGTAAGCTTGCTTTATATGTTTTGAGACAAAGCCACTCCCATAACATTAAGCTCTGATTCATTTTGTCTCATATCGGTTACTTGCTTGTGCCAAGTACTCCAGTGCATAGTATTTACTAAGGACTAGAAGGACTAATAGTCATATGATTGAAGAATTCAATATATAAGTTAAGTCTTTTTTTCTTGTTCTTATTTAAGCAAAACTAGCATTAATAGATTTACAAAGTGTTTTTTTTTTCCCCTTACCTCTTTGTTTGGGCTCAAAGATGTTTATATTCCCAGGGGTCACACAATAAGGAGTCAATTAGAAGGCATATATTAAGATTCTTATTCTGTTGTAGGCTCCTTGCTAAGCCTTGGGGATAAAAAGAAAAAACAAAAACAGTTTCTGCCCACAAGGAGCTTATATCTTAATCTTAATGGAGGAACCAACTCGGATCTTAAATGAGCAGGTTCTTGAGTGCGTAAAATGGAGTTTTAATAAAAAGATTGTTAAAACTTTTATCTTCTGGTTTTACTATAGATTTTAAGGGAATAATGATTATCGTGCCTTTGGGAATTGAGTTTGTGGTTGAGCTGATAGAATAAAATCTTGAAAGAAAACTGCATGGAAAATTATTCATAAGTAAGCAATAGAATTGATTTGGATAATTCATCTTATGGCCTAGGAAGTTCTCCTTTTCACCTACATTGAACCGATTGTTTTTTAAAAGCCTAATCTAATGCATGTTCTCAATTTTTGCAGATGTGAGGCCTTTTTCTTTGTGTTTGTTCACTTAGAAATAAGGTAATGAAACAAAGATTAAACTGGAAATTAATTTGAACCAAATTTATGAAAATTTATGAAATTCAGAGTTCATAGATTTTTTTTTAAAGCAAAACGAAACTTTTCAATGTGTTTCATTTGTTCATGATACACATCAACAACAGTAAAAACTTTTGGTTCTTAATGGGAAGACTTATGTGATATATAACATATATGATGGGGGGAGGGAAGAGAAATACATAAGGAGGGACCTTTGGTAGCAAGTTAGTGCTAAAACATTTGCTTTACTCTTTTTGGAGAGGTCAGTGAAGAGCAGGGGGGAGCCCAGGTAATTGATAGGTTAATTAGTGGCAGAGTACAGAGGCTCTGCCAGTTAAGATTGAGTCACACTCTAGAACTGTTTTTCCCTGCCTTTTAAATCTTGACAACCTGTAAATCCTGGGACATATTTGGAGTGAGGGAGGGAATCAGGGATAGATAGAATGGAGCTAGGGTTATGGCTTCCCATATCCAGTCAAGTCAAAAAAGCATTTATTAAGCATACACTATGTGCCAGGCACTGTACTAAGTGCTGGAGATATAGGGAAAGACCTGCTTTCAAGGACCTCACAGTCTACGTAGGAAAAAAACATGCAAAGTAGGTACAGACTCTCTAATGTGTCTATGTATACATGATAAATTGGAGATAGTCAACAGAGGGAGGTTTAGGATTAAGGGGTTTCAGGAAAGACTTCTTGTAGAAAATGGGTTTTAAAGGAAGCTATCTCTTTAGAGAAATTCCATAAAATAAAGTAATATTCTTCTACTCTTGTTAATGTCATATAAGGTTAACTCATGGGCCTTGCTTGGAGAAGTAACTGATCAGTTTAAATCTCTTAAGATCCATTCTGCCTCCTTACTTTGAAATAAATCAGGGAAAACTCTTACATGGATATTATTGATGCACCAACTTGACATTAGTCAAGAAAACATTTTGGTGCTGTTAAACTGTGAAATCTTGTTTTCTTTAGCATGTCTCCTGAAGACAAATTAGCCAGGTCTTTAATTTAAATCATTTGAAACATTACTGTAAGGTTATACTTTGGCATCTGTTATTGCTAATTAAGTTTTTTATTTGTTCCTAGTGTTTTAGAGAAGCTGTTGATGAGACTTGAGCTCTTGCTTATAAGCACTAATGAAGTAGAAGGCAGGGTTATTGGGGTTAAGTGCCTTGCCCAAGGTCAGATGGCTAGCTTTTGTGTTAAGTGTCTGAGGCTGGATTTGAACTCAGGTCTTCCTGACTCCAGGTCTGGTGCTCTATCCACTGTGCCACCTAGCTGCCCCTAGAATGTAAATTTCTTTAGGGCCCCAGCTCTTATGCTCTGGGCATAGAACTCCCTGTTTGCACCACTTCTTTAATTTTTTGGCCTTTCCTGTGTCTGACTCTTTGCAATCCCTTTTTGGGGGTTTTCTTGGTTATGATGCTGGAGTAGTTTGTCATTTTCTTCTCTAACTCATTTTACAGATGAGGAAACTGAGACAAACAGGGTTAAGTGACTTGCCTAGGGTCACACAGCTAGTGTCTGAGCCTGGGTTTGAACTGGAGTTTTCCTGACTTCACTCCCAGTACTCTGTCCTCTATGCTGCTACTTAAAATACTTTTTCATTCATTTAAGTTACTTTCCCATGAACAGTTTTATGTTTCCTCAGGTTTAGGATAAGATTAGCACTTTGTACACAGTGATGCCTTACATAAATATTGGAATACAAAGCTCAGTGTATTTTTTTTCTCAGTGTATTCCCAGTACTGTTGGTGACATGTCGGTGGGCTTTATAGCTACTATAGCTCTTCTTCTGGGGGTCAGATATACAAAAATGCCAGATCTGAAAATTAGAAGAAATTCTTAAATGTCATCTTCTGATTATTGACAAATTTTTTTTTCACTTTGTCTTTATTCCAGCAACATGTAAACAACAGCAGTCTTTTCCCATTGTTCAATATCCAGAGTCTCCTTTCCCTTTGAAGAAGAGGGAATGATTGAGGCCTTCAAACATTAATGAAGATTATTTAGTACAATGGCACAGGCCTGACATAATCCTCTCCTTACCTTTTTATCTGCTGTAATTGATTTTGGAATATGGTATGAGGGTCTTCTTTCCCTTCTAGTCCCCTTTAAAAATATATTTAATGATACCTGCTTTCATAGATAGAGTTCACTATCTAATAAGGAGATAATGTAAGTACATAAGAAGTGCCTACTAATACTCACTTTAAAAAATTTTTAGTTCCAAATTCTTTCTCCATTCCTCCTTCCTGAGATGGTAATCAGTTTGATATGAGTGCAACAACTTTTAGTGCCTTCATTTGCGTTTATTATTTTGAAGTACTAGGGAAAAGATGTGGTGAGTAATGAGTATCTGGTCATTTCACTCAGGCCCTGAAATGTTAAGCAATTGTTTTATTTTCTTTTTGGATAGGGGAATGCAGGGCAGTTGGGGTTAAGTGACTTGCCCAAAGTCACACAGCTAGTAAATGTGTCAAGTGTCTGAGCAAAGGCTTTATTTGAACTCAAGTCCTCCTGACTCTAGGGCCGTTACTGTATTCACTGGGCCACCTAGGCAAGATGGATTTCTATACCCTGGTGCCTGTATATCTTATTTCCCAGTTGCATGTAAAAAAAAACAACCCAATTTTGTTTTTAAAACTTTGAGTTCGAGATTTTTTCCCTTCTGCCCTCCTCCCCCGCTCCCACTGGGGAGATAAGCAGTTCAATATAGGTTGTACATGTTACCCAAATCATTTCCATAGTAGTTATATTGTGAAAGACTAACTATATTTCCCTCCATCCTATCCCGCCCCCCACTTATTCTGTTTTCTCCTTTGACCCTATCCCTTTCCAAAAATGTTTGCTTCTAACTACTCTCTCCCCCCTTGTTTCCCTGTAGGGTAAGATACCCAATTGAGTGTGTATGTTATTCCCTCCTTAAGCCAAATTCAATGAGCATAGGGTTGTCCCATTCCCTTTTCACCTTCCTGCTCTTCCCTTCCATTGTAACAGTTTTCTCTTGCCTCTTTTATATGAGATAATTTAACCTAATCTATCTCTCCCTTTCTCCTCCCAATAAATTCCTTTCTCACCTCTTAATTTTATTTTTTAGATATCATCCTTTCATATTCAACTCATCCTGTGCTCTCTATGTATACATGAACATACATATGCCAACACTCACATATATTTATATACATATGCACCCTCCTATACATACATATATATATTTATATATATATTCCCTTCAACCATCCTCATACTGAGAAAAGTCTTATGAGTGAGTTACAGTGATCATTTTTCCACATAGGAATGTAAATAGTTCAACTTTAATAAGTTCCTTATGATTTCTTTTTTCTGTTTACTTTCTCATGCTTCTCTTGCTTCTTATAGTTGAAAGTCAGATTTTCTGTTCAGCTCTGGTTTTTTTCATCAAGAATGCTTGAAAATCCTCTATTTCATTGAATGATCATATTTTCCCTTGTAGCATTATACTCAGTTTTGTAGGGTAGGTGATTCTTAGTTTTAGTCCTAGCTCCTTTTTTTTGCTTTTTTAGAGGGCAGTTGGGGTTAAATGACTTGCCCAAGGTCACATGGCTAGTTTTTGTGTTAAGTGTCTGAGGCCAGATTTGAACTCAGGTCCTCCTGACTCCAGGGCTGGTGCTTTATTCACTGTGCCACCTAGCCGCTCTGTCCTAGCTCCTTTAATTTCTGGAATATCATATTCCAAGGCCTTTGATCCCTTAATGTAGAAGCTGCTAGGTCTTGTGTTGTACTGATTACGTTTCCACAATACTCAAAATTGTTTCTTCCTGACTGCTTGCAGTATTTTCTCCTTGACCTGGGAACTCTGGAATTTGGCTATATTCCTAGGAGTTTTCTTTATGGGATCTTTTTAAAGAGAGGATTGGTAAATTCTTTCAATTTCTATTTTGCCCTCTGTTTCTAGAATATCAGGGCAACTTCCTTGAGAATTTCTTGAAAGATGGTATCTAGGTGTCTCTTTTTTTGATCATGGCTTTCAGGTAGTCTAGTTTAAAATTCTCTCTCTGGATCTACTTTCCAGGTTAGTGGTTTTTCCAATGAGATATTTCACATTGCCTTCTATTCTTTCATTTGTTTGGATCTGTATTATAATAAAGTATCTTGATTTCTCATAAAGTCATGAGCTTCCAGTTGCTCCAATCTAATTTTAAAGGAGTTATTCTCTTCAGTGAGTTTTTGAAATTCCTTTTCCATCTGACAAATTTGGCTTTTTAAGACGTTCTTCTCCTTATTGGCTTTTTGGGCCTCTTTTGCCATTTGAGTTAGTCTAATTTTTAAGGTGTTATTTTCTTCAGTGTATTTTTGGGTCTCCTTTAGCAGGCTGTTGACCAGCTTTTCCTGATTTTCTTGCATCATTCTCATTTCTCTTCCAAATTTTTCCTCCACTTATCTTACTTGATTTTCAAAATCCTTCTTGAGCTCCTCCATGACCTGTAATCAGTTTATATTTTTCTTGGAGGCTTTTGATGCAGGAGTTCTGACTTTGTTGTCTTCCTCCTGCTCCATGCCTTGATCCTTTTTGTCCTCCCAAAAGGATTTTATGGTCTGTTTGTGCTTCCTCTGCTTGCTTATATTGCCAGCCAGTTACTTGATTTTTGAGCTCTTTGCCATGGTAGAACTCTGCTTTCAGAATGGAGATATTTTGTCCCAACTCACTAGGGTTTTCAAAACTGCCAGAGCTATTAGGAGGGCGCCCTCTCTACAGCCCCCATGAGCTCTAGCTCACTGGCCACATACCCCAGGACCACCACCCAAGACCGCAATCCAGATCCAAGCAGTTTAAAGCAAGAGTGATTACTCTCTGAATGGTTGCTTGGTCCCCCTAAGATCTGCAGGCCAGGAGCTCCTGAGGCAGTCAGTCGGTAGTGGCTGCACAGCCTCTGCGTCTCCTCTGCTTCTTGCCCCAGGGGCAGGGGCCAGACAGTCCCCTCTGCCCCATCCCCCACCCCCTTCCAACAGAGTTCTACATTCAACTTTTACTTTGTCTTTGGTGTTTATGGGTTGAGAATTCTGGAAACTGCCACAGCTGCTGGTGATTCATTCTTCTGAAGTCTGCTCAGGCCACTGCTGGTCAGAGCCGCCCTGGGGCCAGAACTGAGGGGCTTATGTGGGACTGTGCTTGGCTCCCAGCTCCCTGTGATAGACCCTTCCTCACTGCCTGCTGGGCTTCCTTCAGTGGGAGATTTGTTTCTCTCTGTCACTTTGTGGGTTCTGTAGCTCTAAAGTTTGTTTAGAGTCATTTTAAAAAATGTATTGGAAGTGATTGGAGTGGGAGCTCATTCCAAGTTTGTGCTTCTACTCTGCCATCTTGGCTCCATTCAAGCAATTTTTTTTCTAGTCTGTTTTGATTGCCCACTGTGGATACTTTTGGAGGGGGAACATGGTTCTTTCTACTGCCTAAACACTAGCCTTACTTTTACTTTTACTAAATACTACATTGCTTTTCTGACTCATATTTGTCTTGGGGCAAGGGAGATATAATTGTTAGTTTTAAAAGCATCAATTTTTCTTCCTGTACTATATTGATGGGGAGAAAAATAAACAGTATTCTTCAAACTTTTTGTTGACTAAGATTTTGATGTTAATTCAACAAGTGTTAAACATCAGCACTGTGTCTGTCAGTATAGTATGTGTGGATGCAGAGGAGATGGGTAAGGATCAGGGAGTGAGGTGTTTTGGGGGGGGCGGTGAAAGAGAATAGAAGCATTTGACTTAGCCTGATAACCAAAGTATAGACTTAATACTTTATACCCCATTTGGGATCTTGGTCAGTCTTCTGAGCCTCATTTTCTTCCATGCCTACTAGAAATGATCTCATTTTATCCATGTAGCAACTCAGTATACAAAAGTCCCATACCAATATAAAATCATTTGGTTTTTTCCATTATTATAATTTTATTATTTTGCTCATGCCCTCAAAGATCTAAAAATGTAGTTCACTTAAAAAATGTTTTTTAAAGGGGGTTTGTATTAAGGATAGTCTCAGTAATATGAAGGCCTTTGTATTTTGATTATATTCTGTGAGTTATAGTTTGAATTTTTTAATATGGATAGAATATGAATTGTTTTTTTTTTTTTTTAAAGCAATTGGGGTTAAGTAACTTGCTCAAGGTTACACGGCCAGTTATTTCTGGGTGTGGTGCTAAGTATCTGAGCCCAGATTTGATCCCAGGTCATCCTGACTCTGGGGTTGGTGCTCTTACTGTGCCACCTGGCTGCCTCTATTTTTTGAATATTGCAGAGATGAAAATTAATGTATCTTTGTGGTAGCTTTTTAGAGAAAAGATAAGTACATGTTTTTCCAAGTTTAGTAGTTTATAAGTAACTAATCCTTGAGTATTTGAACCATGTCTAGGATTGGAATAGATTTTTGTTCAGTATGAATTTTGTTTCTGTGTACCTTAAATTTTGTAAACATATAATACTGTTGGTTAATGATCATCTTTCTGTGTTTTATCTTTGTATCTCAAATATGTTTACTGTTGTCATCCATTTATCTTCTGGGTCAACCCCCAACCATTACTGGGCATAAACTTACACAGTTTTAATATGTTACTTGCAAAACCTTACTGTGGAATTAGTTCCAAAGTCAAACAGAAATGGTTTTTGAGCAAGTGAGGTTTAATTTGATTTGAATTACTGTTTTAGACAGATTCAGTTTTATCAGTTCTTTTTAAACAAAATTAAAAAAAAATAACCTATACACAGCTCAAATAAATTTGATGTCTGAATGCTTTAATTAATTTTTTTAATTGAGAGATAATTCAATAAAACTAACCACATCAGCCCAGTCTGACAGTAAATCCAGTGTTCCTAAACTGTAGTCTGTAGTGAAAGAAGGAAGTGAATTTGCTTTTCTCTGGGCTAGCTTAATCACAGCTTTCAGTTTAGTTCTTCCATTTACATTGTTGCTATACACTATACATTTTAAGGCATTGATTCATTTTTAGTTATTAAAAAAAATTATTCTGAAAATGCCAGGAAGAAAGGTTGATTGCATTTTTCTGTTTGCCACTGTTATAAGACAAATATTTATGAAATCTTTGAATAGCAAACCATCTTTAAATCAATAGTTCAATCATGGTTTGTTGTTTTTAAAGAATTTGTGTGCCATCAACATTTGTAAAAACATTTTCACCAGTAAAAATAATTTTAAAATTATTAAAAAACTTTTTTTTTTTGGTTGAATGGCGTTTGCATATATTGCTATCCTGCTATCCTTAGCGAAAATAGAAGGGCAGATTTTGTGAAGCAAACATATCTTCAGTTATGTTTTATAGTTGTAAACGATCCAAAAATCTTCATTGTGGTCTTGATAAAGCATTTGATTTAGGAAATCTGCTTTAGCCTGCTGGCCCAAGCACAAGTTGAGACCTTAACAAAAGTGAAAGTTAGCCAAAATAGCTGAAACCAGGGGTTACTTTCTTCAGAACTCTTTAGGTTTCATTATCAAGTGAGGTGTAAAAGAGGTATTTAGTGAAAGTGTTTGCCAGTTGGGAGAATGCTCTGAGAAGCCCAGATGGAAGGTTTCCTGAAAACTTGCAAAGTTTTCTAGATGCACCTAAATGTGAATTATGTCATGCTTTTAGCATCAAATTCTAGAATACTTTTGGGTTACTTAAAAAGAGATTAACTTGGTAATTAATAATTATATTAATATAATAATTAATAAAAAAATATGTATACTCAAAAAATCAAGTGGATAAAGAATGGGTATTGCCCAGGTTATAACATGAATTTAGATGGGAAACTCATTGAATTTAATCCATAATTTTGTGTATGTGTGTGTTTAGCTCTTGTACAGATGCTGCTATTGGGCAAGTAATGTAAACAGCGAGCATGTTATAGTTTAGGAAATATCAAAATTAATGGAGGAAGACCTTCAGTGACTGAATTAGATCTTCTGTAGAAGACTTAGGGAATCAATCACATGGAGAAAATTTGAGTAGGAAAAGATGTAGAGAAGGTTCCCATGTCACAGAGGGTATTCCTTCTCTCAAAAATCTTCCAATA
Organism: Petaurus breviceps papuanus; assembly: GCF_028583685.1. Classification (NCBI taxonomy): domain Eukaryota; kingdom Metazoa; phylum Chordata; class Mammalia; order Diprotodontia; family Petauridae; genus Petaurus; species Petaurus breviceps. The sequence continues at coordinate 16,130,512 of NW_027185896.1, read as the reverse complement.
GCATCCTGATACTGTTGTGAAGAGAATAAGAGCGAGCTGAGATCTGGGTTTTAATAAATTTAGATGTGGATTTATTGAACAAGGACATGAGTGCCTGGAGTTTACACTCAAATCAGGCAGCCCCTAAAATGGGATACAGGCTGAGTTTATAAAGGCAAAAACCACAATTGGGGAGGGGAACTAGCCTAAGCAATGACATACAGAAGCCAAGAACAGCCATTGGTTGGATCCATAGCTCAGATCTAATTTGGGAAACATGGTGCAAGGGTACAATGATGGTCAGGGTCATGTTCTGGGTTAAGGGTGTGGGGTACCCTGCTTGGTCAGCATCCCAGAACAGGGTGGTCTCTTACATGGGATAGACTTGCCCCATGATCTCTATGCACACTTGCACCATAACCCTTTATATGAAATACTATTTCAAGGCTTACTGATTTAGGGAAGTACTAACTCAGAGAAAGATAAGGGAGCAGGGGACTATGCCTTGGGTGACTCTCACCCAGGACTACACCTTTAAGCTATTACAAACAGTTACAAGGTTTAGGATAAAAAAAATGACAAATATAAAGGGGCAAAATGGTGGGCTCCAAATCAGGTGACATGTGATTTGGGTCACCTTACAGCAATATATCTAGGATAAATTAAAATATCTTTGGCATTTAAAGCCCTGGACAATATGGCTTAAACCTACTACCTTTCCAAATTTATTTCAGATTACTTACACTCATGTGTTTGACATTCCAGTCAGATTGGCTTATTTATTTAATGTAAAACATCCCATCTACCTCTTTCATATGCCTGGAGTATATTCCCTCTTTTCAGATGCTCAGTTCTGCTACTTGTCCTACATCAGGCCTTCCCTGATTCTGGGCTCTCCCAATGCTGATATTACTTAGTATTTACTTGGCAGATGTAGCTTTCCCAGTAGAATTAAACTCTTTGAGGACACAGTCTATTTCTTAATTGTTTTATATCTCCAGAGCTTAACACAGTACCCTACCCATAATAGATATTGAAATTATTGTTGAAGTTTAGTTGACTCATGGACCAATTGAAGTCAAATGAAAGACTTGTTGAATATCTTCAGTTAGTATGTTTGTTCTAATAGAATAAGCCTATTCATGTTTTTAAAAATAGTTTTGTAATATAAATCCAAGTTCTAAAAGTAAAGATTCAGTATGTCATTTGAGTCAGATCACCATGAAAAAAAATAAAATTTGGGGGTTATCTCAGTAACCAGTGTTTTCCTTTTTCAATTTTATAGTCTGGAAAAGAAAAACAAGCCTTTTTTACTTTTTTGATTTTGATTTCCTCCATTTAGGGAGAATTAGGCTAAAAGCATAAAAATGGTTTCTGCTAAGGAAACAGCTCCTTTTAAAAGCCCTTTTAAAATTTTATTTGTCACTGATCTAGGTACTTAAGTGGTAGCTACTAGATCACTGATAGAACTTTATTTGAGTGCTCCCCAACTAATTAGCATAGAGGCTTATTATGGTTTGCCCTGGCCAAACAAAGATTTATTTATGGTAGTATAAAATCAATAGTATTTTACCTCTTTTTGTCCAACTTTCCCATTCATATATGAAACCAACAAAGGGCTGAAGTCACAAAACTGGCTAGTGCTAATAGAAATAGAATAATGCTATAATAGCTCACATTTACATAGCTTTTTAAAATTTAAAAATCACCTTACAACCTTCTAAGGTAGGTAGTCGTTTAATATATGTATATATCATAGCTAGTTCTTACGAATTCTAATCAGTATTAACTGACATTGCTGAACATTGAGATAATTGGCAAGAAAATGACCTATAGATAACCCTTTCCTCTGGGTTTTCATGATACTGCTCTCTTTCTTACCTATGTTCACTCAACATCCACATACTCACACTCCCCAACAGGAGTTGCTCCTTAAGATTCTGTCCTGGGTCCTCTTTTCTTTTCCCTCTGTATTCTCTCTCAGTAACCTCATTAGCTTCCATGCATGAAACAATTATTAATCTCTTTGCAAATGCTTCCCAGATCTACATAATCACCCCAGTCTGTCCCATGGGTCTCAGTCTCTTCCTCAACAATTGTATATTACAAACTGGATGTCTAGAGGTTCCTCAACTCAGCATGTCTAAAGTGGAACTTATCTCCTGTCTTAGAAACTTCTTTATTTCTGTGGAAGACATTTCCATTCTTTGTATGTCATAATTTTTGCATCATCAATTCCACCCTCACCCCACTTATCTAATCAATTGCTAAATGATGTCATTTCTGTCTTCACAAAATCTCTTTTCTTTCTATCATTTAAACAGTTACCACCTTGGTTCAGGCCCTCATCAGTTTTTGCCTAGATTTTGCCAGCAGCAAAAGGATGGAGCAATGGCTCTCTTCAACAGCCGTCTTAATTAGGCTTCTAGCTTTAAGTTTTTTGTTACTCCATTTTACACAGTGGTGCTACAGTAATTTTCCTTAGGCACAGATCTAACTGATTCCTCTATTCAGTCAGTTCCATTGGCCTTTAGAATAAATTAAAACTCCTCTGTTTAGTGTTTTGTTTTGTTTTTTAAGGCAATAGGGTTTCAGTGACTTGCACAGGGTCATACAGCTAGTGTCAAGTATCTGAGGCTGGATCTGAACTCAGATTCTCCTGATTCCAGGGCCAGCGCCCTATTCACTTCACCACCTAGTTGCCCCATTTTTTAGTTTTTAAAAGAAATTCTGTATGCAACTTCATTGGTCATTACTGACTCTTCTGCAATCTACAGTCCAAACAAACTGACCTGCTCTCTTGTTACTTACTTGATACTCCATTTCCTGTCTCAGAATGTATTCCTACTTCACTTCTGCTTCAGTTTTTCTCTTTTAAGATGCAGTTCAAACACCATCTTTTGCATGAAGCCTTTGCTAATCTCCCCAAGTGCCAGTGCTCTTCTTCCTAAAGTAATTTGTATTTAACTGCTCTGTATATGTATACACAGGTATTAGTTAATTTTATCTGTATGTGGTACTTGTTTTTTATATTTATTGTCTCCCCCTATTAGAATGTAAGCTCATTGTGTGAATAGGTATTTTTTCGTTCTTTAGTTTTATATCCCCAGTATCTACCATGGTGCCTGCAACATAGTAGGTTCTTAACAAACACTTGATTAATGACAAAGCAGAAAAAATACTTAGCAAATGCTGTCTTTAGTCTAAACTATTTTCCCAAATGGGTCTGTTTAAAAAAAAATCCAAAAAATTGGAGTGGCTAGGTGGCACAGTGAATAGAGCACCTGCCCTGCAGTAAGGAGGACCTGAATTCAAATCTGGCATCAGACACTGAACACGTACAAGTTGTGTGACCTTGGGCAAGTCACTTAACCGCAATTGCCCTGCCCTCCCCCCTGCAAAAAGCAAAACAAAAATCAAAAAAACTTCAAAGACTGCTGACTATCTGATGATACCTAATAAGTAAATCTGTTACAGGATTGGAAACCTTAATCTTCATTAAAAGGTTTATTGGGAATATATTGGAAACCTTCAGGAACCAACCTTTCCTAAAAGAATATAGAGTTGAAGTTTTGGTTGAAGGGAGTAATCCCAGTTGATGTTCATGCCCCAATCAAATAACAAAATTTTACTTTTCACTAAAAAGCAAGTTACATATATGGTAAAGTTAAAAGATTGAGAAATTCTGTTCAGAATTTTGGGGAAACATTTCTACTCTTTTTTTTTTTTAAATGTTGCAGCTGTTACAGTTTTGTTCTCACTGTACTTGTCATATATAGGCAGGTTTATATCACATAGAAATAATAGTGTAGAATTGATATGTCTAAAAGAAATCCTTAGGGCAACGGTGGGGAACCTTCAACTTGGATTCAATCAAAGTGCCCCTTGTAATGACCTAGAGGACCACATATGGCCTCGAGGTTGCAGAATCCCCACCCCTGCATGAGGGGAGGCTGTTGGCTTATTTATTTTTGTTTGTTTATTCATTCATTCATTCATTCATTTAAAAAAATTTTTTTAAAGCAATTGGGGTTAAGTAACTTGCCCTAGGTTACATGGCCAGTTTTGCGTGTGTGTTTGGGGGGGGTGTTAAGTATCTGAGTCCTGAACAGATCCTGGGTCCTCCTGACTCCAGGGCCATCGCTCTACTCACTGCGCCACCTAGCCGCCCTGTTTTTTTTTTTAATTCAATTTAATGAGCATTTAAAAAATATATTTATTTTTTCATTTTCAACGTTCACTTTTATAAGATTTTGAGTTCCAAATTTCCCCCCTTCCCCCTCCCCAGGAAGGCAAGCAATCTGATATAGGTTATACACGTACAATCATATTAAATGTATTTCACCATTAGTAATGTTGTGAAAGAAGAATCAGAACAAAAGAGAAAAACATGAGAAAGGAAAAATAGTTTAAAGAAAAGAAAATAGTATGGTTCAGTCTGCATTCAGACTCCATGCTTCTTTCTTTGGATGTGGATAACATTTTCCATCTTGAGTTCGAGGAAGATTTTTAAGGAAACTAGGAACAAGAAGTTTTAAGCTCATAGTCTTGTTATATATAGATCGATATTGAATCCCTACAATTAACTAATATTTGCTGATTTGGTCTTTTCGTTAATGTACTTTGTCCTTCACAAAACCATACTATGAAGACTCCCATTACTTTATTGATTACAACATGTATCATATGCTTTTAAAGATAGTAAATTCCTGGAGATTAGGCCTAGGTTTCTTATTCTCTTTCTGTAAATGGTATAGATGTCACTCACTTTTAAGAACAATAAATGATTTTATGACACTGGACATCCATATCCAGGTGAGATTGTAGAATGCAAATGAGTTAACAAAAATATATAAAGAGTTAAAAAGTTAAAAAATGACTTCCATGCTTACCTTTGGCTTTTTACATAAATTATATCTGTCATTTTGATTCCTCTTTCTGTATCCCCTCCCCCATATATTTATATAAACCTTTCTTGTAACAAGATTAAAAATAAAACATCAGAAAAACTAAATATATTAACCAAATTTGACCTAATTATACAGTTTCCACACCTTTAATCTCCCATACCTGCAAAGAAAGGAGATGTAGAGCTCTTTGGGACCAAGCTCAATGTCAAATACTTAAATAGTGTTCAGTGTTGGTTTTTCCATTTATATTATTGTATTTGTTGTGTATACCGTGTTTCCCCGATAATAAGACCTATCCCGAAAATAAGCCCTCCCCTTACTGTGTAAGAGTCCTCGAAAATAAGCCCTATTGAGATTGCTACTGTAGTGAAGGTGATCCCCTGCGCTACACCCCACATTACGGTACCTTCCGTGTCCCCCCCCCCCCCCCCCCCCCGTGAAACACACACCGCGCTCCGAGCTGCATCCAATCAGAGCTGCAGCAGTGAGTGCGTCATCCTGTTCTTCCCCAGTGATTTGCTTATTGAATAAAGGTACATTTTTTTGTTCACATTTACCTGTTTATTAAAATTGCTGTCAATGTTCATTAAAATAAGCCTTCCCCTGAAAATAAGCCCTCTGGTGTTTTTCTGTCCAAAAAAAAAAAATAATAAGACAGTGTCTTATTATCGGGGAAACACGGTAGTTTTCCTGGTTCTACTTATTTTCACTTCACATTAGCATAAATCTCATGCTTTTCTTATTGTTTATCATCTTATGTAGTGTAGCAATAAGCCATTGTCAATTACAAATGTGTTATAAATATTTTAGCGTATATTGGACCTTTTCCTTTATCATATGCTTAGTAGATATGGGATCACTAGGGTTATGGATATATTAATCTCTTAACATAATTCTAAATTGCTTTCCAGAGCAGTTGGGCAAATTGATAACTCCATCAACAGTGTATTAATGTGACTGACTTTCTACAACCTTTTCTGCTTTGATTAAATCCCATTTTTCTTTCTCATTCCCATTTACTTCTGCGAGTTTACTGACAGAAAAATCTCAGGGTGGTTTTGATGTGCATTTCTCTTATTAGTGTTTTTTAGAGCAGTGGTTGGCAAACTACGGCCCCACAGACTAAAACTAGCCACCCACCACGTTTTTTTGCTAGCTCACAAACTGAGAATGGTTTTTACATTTTTAAATGAAATTTTATTGGAGCGTCTCATTATTATCTTCTTTGAAATTTTTTTTTTCCTGTGGGGCTTTTTTGACCCATGTTATATTTAGGATCAATTTATTTAGTGTCTAGTTAATTTTTAATCTTTTATTCAAAGGCCTTTAATTGAATTGAATTTTTGATAGAGGATTTTTTCGTTTTTCTGAACTTTGTGCAATTTTTATGCTCAGGGAAATGTTCATTTTTTGTAAAGGTATTGTACATAGCTGAGAATATATATACTTGTTTCTGTTACCATTCAGTAATCAACAGAGATCATCATATTTTACTTTAAAGAAATTCTGTTCCATATCCTTAACTTTTCCCCCCCTTCAGGCCCCAAACTCTCTTTTAGTTTCAATTGTTTAGGTCTGGGGAGGTGGTGGTGGTACGTTGAGTTTCCCCACTATTAAAGTTATACTATTTCTGGTGGTAATTTATATGACTTTTACTTCAAGTAGGGATCTCATCCCATTAAGCTTAGCGTAGTTTCTGTTTTATTTGGATCTGCTCTGTTTTTATTGTTCCCTCATTTAAGATCATGATTGTTGCTCTAATTTTTTTTTTGCTTTCTTTTTTTTTCTTTTTGGAGGGTCATTGGGGTTAAGTAACTTGCCCAAGGTTACATGGCTAGTTTTGTGTGTGTGTGTGTGTGTGTGTGTGTGGGTGTTAAGTGTCTGAGGCCAGAACTGAACTCAGGTCCTCCTGACTCCAGGGCCGGAGCTTTACTCACTGTGCCACCTAGCCGCCCCTCTAATTTTTTTTTAAGTTAACCAGAAGCATAATAGATTTTGCTCTGGACCTGATTTTAACTGCCTATTTAAAGTGTTAACTTGTGTATGTCTATTCCATTTTCTTTGGGTGCAGTTGAAGGTGAGGTTCATTTTAGCCCTCTCCCTGCACCTCTTCTCTCATATTTGTGTAGTCTTCTTTTTCATGGGATTCATCATACTCCCTTTTTCTTCTCTAATGAAATTACTTTTTAGCTTTTCTTTTTGCTTTTAAGTTATCAAAATGTAACAAAGCTACTCCTAGGACTTTGGCTTATTTATTAATTACCTCTATGGAGGTGAAGACGCTAGGATTCTGAAAAGACATTTATTTCTTCTTATTAGAATAGAAACACTTGGTTGTGGTGTAGACTCTTCCAGTTTCTCAGAACTTTGTATCTTTTTGACTGTTGGCAAGGTCTTTTTTTTTTTCCTTGGATCTCATTCTTTGAACCTATTCCCTTAATTGGTACTTTATGTTAGGGTCAGGTTCTGTATTCTCTGGGGTCCTGTTATTGTATTCTCTGATTATGAATACTGTGATCTTTAATAACCATGAGGGCAGCTCAGGTTACAGAACTGCAAACTTTCAGCAGGCACAAAGTGGTGTGATCACTAGACCTCCTGGTCTGAGCCTTGCAGACTCCCAACCTAGTTTGGAAACATTGACTCCATTAGATAGTAGCTAGCTCTAGCCCTAGGACTGGGGGACTCTGTAGATTCAGAATGATAGCTATCGACCAACCTCTAGTCCTCAACCTCATCTTGGTCACATGGAATCAAAATGACAAAGTTTCAGGTCTACTCTCAGTGTTTGCCCATGGATTCTATTGGATCGTTCTCTGAGGTCACTAAGCTACGGTTTGGGACACATAGTTTTGGGGTAATTAATCATTTTCTTTTTTTTTTTTTTAAACAATCGGTGTTAAGTAACTTGTTCAAGGTTACATGGCCAGTTATTTCTGGGTGTGGTGCTAAGTATCTGAGCCCAGATTTGATTCCCCAGGTCATCCCGACACTGGAGCCGTGCTCTTACTCGCTGTGCTACCTGGCTGCCCCATAATTAATCATTTTCTTAATGATCTTTTTAGTAATAAAAGGGTCAGTGACATTCTTGAAGGCCAGAGACCATCATGGCAGAGGGCTAACAGTTTATATGCTCTTGGAAGAGTTGGTGTCCTGAGGGTGCCAATAAACTCTGATTGGTTGGCAGCTAATGAGAGAGAATGAATATTCCAATGAAATGTGGACCTATTCTAAGGGACTAGGGGATGTAACTTTGATTATGTCATTTACTTTTTTTTTTGCCTTTTGGAGGGCAATTGGGGTTAAGTAACTTGGCCAAGGTTACATGGCTAGTTTTTTTTGTGTGGGTGTTAAGTGTCTGAGGCTGGAACCTAACTCGAATCCTCCTGACTCCAGGGCCAGGGCACCACCTAGCTGTCCCATGTCATTTACTTTTAAATTGCTCACCCTTGGGCAATCTAATCAAAGAATTTATATCCCCTACCCAAGCCTGAGCAGAACATAATGGGCCAGGAATTTCACCTTAAATTAAATTCCTTAGAAGGTTGGATGAGATATCAATACTTAGATCCAGGAGAATATTAATCTTACCTGTTACCATCAGTCCTGTCCTTCAGAGGTAGAACTTCAAAATGAGATCTTTAGAAAAAGGGGGAGCTCTGGATCCTCCTAAATCATTCGTTATTAATAATAATTTCTAAGGCAGGAAAAATGAATCGCTGTGGATTTCTTATTTACCTCTTGGTCTGATAATCTTCCTTGACCTTTGTTGGAGTAGTTGGATGGCCATTCTGGTCTTCCATTTACTCTTTCTATCTTTACCATTTCCCTCAACAAGTAATTAAGTGCCTGCCTCCGGCTGGGGGGGGGACAAGTGAAACAGATGCTATCTTGAAGCATTTTATATTCTTTTGAGGAAGACAACAGTTTTTAAATGTGTGTGTGTGAAGAGAGAGCTCTAAAAAGATAAAAGGTGATGAAGAGAGGTTACTAGCAGCTAGGAGAATCAGGAAAGGCTTCAAACAGAAGATGGTACTTCCACTGAATCTTAAAGAAGGACTAATAAAAAGTCTAGGAGGTGAGAAGGGAGTGCATTCAGAGGGGAAAAGCATGGGCAAAGGTGTAAGAGGTCAGCAACATTTCATGTGTGAGGAACAGCAAGGAAACCAGATTTCATTGGATTGTAGATGGTGTAAAAGGGGTATAATGGTTTGATAAGACGTTTGATAAGGGTGCTTGGAGCCAGACTGTGGAAGGTTTTATGTCAGAGTGTGGTAGAGCTTTTAAAAACAACAAATCTTTGACTACTACAATCATTTACATAGCATTTGATCTCTGTAGTTCTGTTCCCTTTTCACTTCTTTTTTTTCTTTTGGTTGAAACTATTTTCTTTCTCACCTCTCTTCCATGTTGAAAATGAAAGAAAAAAGAAAACTCATGTAACAGGTACGTCTAGCCAAGTAAAACAAATTCTCACTTTGGCCCAAAATAAAATTCTTCTATCACTTTCTTTCAGAATGTGGGTAGTATCATCATTGGTGTCCTGCGGTTGTTAGTGCCCTGCATTGATCAGAATTCTTTTTTTTTTTTTTTTTTCGAAATACAAAGATTTTTATTTAGTATTTTTATTTTTTCTCAGTTACATGTAAAAACAATTAACATTTGTTTTTAAAACTTTGAGTTTTGCATTCTTTTCCTTCCCCCTCCCCCCTCATTGAGAAGGCAAACAGTTGATATAGGTTCTGCATGTGTAGTCATGCAAAACATTTCCACAGTAGTTTTGTTGTGAAGAAAACATACACCCCCCCCAAAAAAAACCCTCAAGAACAATAAAGTAAAAAAAAGTATGCTTCAATCTGTATTCAGACACCAATTGTCTTTATAATATTGTTTTATAAATTGTTCTCTTAGTTCTGTTCCCTTCCCTCTGCAGCTGTTTGTTTTCAGTAAGTTTTCCTAGGTTTCTCTGAAACAATCTCTTCATTTCTTATAGCATAGTAGTATTTGATTACATTCATATAACACAATTTGTTCATAGTTTCATCTTAGTTTCCAATTCTTGACCACTACAATAATGAGCTGCTATAAATATTTTTGAACATTTGAGTTTTTTCATTCCTTCTTTGATCTCTTTGGAGTCTGTACCCCTTATGTCTATAAGGGTTTGAGTTTTTCATGTAATTTTCATATTTTTTTTGCAGTTGCAAATTTACTAATTTACTCTTAAGGAATGTAATTGAATCAGTATTTTTTCTAGAGAATACATACACACATTTTCATATATAAATATATATATATATAACATAAAATTTGCTTTCATATAGTTTAGGAGTTCTCAATCTGGGATCTACAGATCAATACATAGATTTCAGGGGGTCTGAGAACTTGGATGGGGAAAAAATTGCATCTGCATTTTTACTAACTTCTAATTGAAATCTAACATTTCCTTCAATTATGAGTTAAAGAAAATAATTTGAAAAGGGGTCCATTTAATTAACCTGATTCCCAAAAGGTTCATGACACAAAAAAGGTTAAGAATAAGAATCCCTAGTATAGTTAAAAAAAAATCTCAGTTACAGTGGGAAAAACTGATGATTAAAAATGTTACTTTTAGAAATTATTTAAATGGTTTCATGTGCTTTTTGTTTCTTTATATCCATTTTTGTATATTTGTGGTGTGGTGTATATTTCTATCTACTTTTGGTAACCCTCTTTCAAAGTAATGAGATAAAAGCCAATAGCTTTTTACAAATTATTTTCATGATTCTAGTATTCAGGTTCTAATTGTTACTTGGCCAACTGCATATTACAGCACATCACCCTTTTTTTGCCCCCCATATGTCCTCTGGTTTTAAGAAATCTTTGAATTGAATTGGTTTCTGGTAATGTTGACTAAGAGTAGGCATTGTAAAATAATTCTGTCCTAAACCATTATTTGTGGAAAAATAGTCATAAAAAATATAGAGCTGTCATTCTTTAAGGGCCAAATTATTAGAATCTTCAAGTCTTAATGCTGGCAAGAATTGTAAACCAATCTTTAGCTTAGTAGTCAGACAGACAATATGGTATAGCATATGGCCTGACTTAGATTTGAAAGGACCAGGTTGAATACTAGCTCTGGTGCAACTTAGCTAATGTAACCCCTTTGAGCCTATTTCCCCATCTCTAAATGAGGATAATTATACTTGAAATATCCATTTCCACACTGTTGTAAGAAAGTACCATAAAGTCCTATATAAATGAACCTTATTGTTCAGCTTGCAGATACTGAACTTGTTGGTATTTTTTTGTTTATATCAGGTAACAATTTTGGTGACAGCAGTAGTAAAAATTGTTCACATTTATACACTGTTTTACATTTGCCTTATAGACTTGATCTTATTTGATCTTAATAATGAGCCTGTGTGGGAAATGTTATTTATTATCCTTTCCACACGTCAGGAAAACAGACTGTGACTTGCTCAGTGTTTGACAAAACTAGTATCTGAGAATGAGATTCAAAATTGGGTCTTCCTGACTTCAGGTTGAGGAGTTTTTACTAGCATGTTGCCTTTCATGGTCCATTCTATATTGTGATGGTGTCTGAGAAAACTGGGTTTTACATGGCAAATGATTTTCATTAAATATGTTTGAAAGCTCAATATAGATTGACTTCAGCCAATAAGAGCTGTTACATAGGATAGTTATTATATAACCAGTTGAGTTAATAAACATTAAGTGCCTCTTATGTACCAGGCACTGTGTAAAGTTGTGGAGATACAAAGAAAGGCAGAAGACAGTACCTGTTCTCAAGGAGCTCACAGTCTACTTGGGGAGATAATATGCAAAGTGTATAAACAAGATAAAGGATAAATTAGAGATAATCAACAGAGGGGAGGCACTAGTATTAAGGAGGATGGGGAAAGGCTTCTTACAGAAGGTAAGATTTTAGCTAGTACTATAATGCAGCCAGGTGGTGATGAGGAAGGAGAGAATCCCAGGCAAGGGGGACAGCCTATGAAAATGCCTGAAGGTGGAGATGTAGTATCTTGTTCAAGGAATAATAAGGAAGTCAGGTGTCACTGGTTTGCATGGTGCATGGTAGGTATTAGATGTAAGAAGACAGCAACGGTAGGAAGGTGGAGATGGGACAGGTTCTGAAGGGTTTAGAATGTCAAACGGATGATGTTATATTTGATCCTGTAGAGGTGATATAGGGAGGGTGTGTGTGTGGGGGGGGGAGTGTGTAGAGACAGACTTGTGACAGACTGACTAATTAGCAGGCTATTACAGTAGCCCAGATGAGAGCTCAAACTAATGTAGCAGTTTCAGAAGAGGGCATATGCAAGAGATGCTATGAAGGTAAAATCTGAAATTGATAGACTTTTGCAACAGATTGGATATGGAAGGCGACCCTCAATAGTGACAGGGAAGTTAGGAGTAGGAGAGGGTTTGGGGGAGAGATAATGAATTTGGTTTTGGACGTGTCAAATTAAAGATTCAGACTAGTTCAGGATATCTAATAGGCATTTAGAGATGGGAGATTGGAGCTAAGCAGAGCTATTGGGAATAGATAAATAAATTTGAGAATCATCATCATAGAGATGGTTATTGAATCCTTGGGAGCTGATGAGATCACCAAGTGAAATAGTGTCAAGAAAGAAGAGAAGGAGGGCCTTGGGGGATACTCAGGGTTAGTGGACACGACTAGACCATACTGTGCTGAGGCGTTCTTTGTTGCTAATGATAGTTCTTAAGGATGGACCAAAGACCACCCCCCCCCCCAAAAAAAAAAAACATAGCCTCTGCCCTCAAGAAAAATACATGCTCACAGGGGGAGACAATATGTAGGTATGTTAATATATAAAAAAAATAAATTTCTAAAAACAATAATTGGGGAGGGAGGGAATGAAGATAAAAGCACTACCAGCTGGGTAGAAATCAGGAAAGGACTTAGTAGAGACAGTGCTTGCTTGAGCTGATTTTTAAAGGTCATGAGGGATTCTTAAAGCTTAGATAGGAGAAAGATCCTCTGGTCTGAGGACAGTAAGGAGGTCTGTTTGATCAGACATGTATACATACCAGATGTGTGTACGAAAGGAAATATTGTGTCTAAGATGATAAATGTAATTTGGAACAAAGTTAAGAATGGCTTTAAGTGCTCAGTAGAGGAGTTAATGATTGTCCCTAGAGGTATTAAGAAGCCTTTGGAATTTAACTAGTGAGTTTTACATGTTCAGACCTTTGCTTTAAGAAAACCACTTAAGCATCTGTGAGGAAGATGAATTGAAGAGGGGGAAAGAAGGAGGGAAGCAAATGAGCATTTATTAAGTACCTACTGTGTCACACCAGACACTTTATAGATATTATCTCATGTGATTCTCACAACAACCCTGTGAGGTGAGTGATGTTATTATAATCCCCCATTTTATAACTGAGAAAACTAAGGTTAAGGAGGTCCCATTTAAATTCAGATCTTTCAGACTCCAAGCCCAAGACTCTATCTACTGAGCTACCTAACTGACCAAGACTTGAAGCAGGGATACTAATTAGGAAGCTGTTACAATAATTTATACCTAGAGATTTCTAAACCTTCTACTAAAAACTTAATTGTTGTGTAACTGAAACCATAACTGTGTTCTGGACAACAGTGAGTATGAAGGAGAGGGGGAGGAAAATGGTACCACAGTGTTCAGCTAGAATTTAGGGTTATGCATGCATTTTTATGGGAGAAATCTTCTATACTTTTGTTTTTTGGGTGATGGTAAAGGAAGAATCATGTTATAGATTGATGATAAACATTTAGACCTGTGGTACTATATATGTACCATTTCCATTTTTGAAATATTAAATTAATTATTTTAAGTTTAGATAACTTTTTAATATTACCTAAATTTCTCATCAGAAGTCTGATGTCATATGGAATGACATTCATGGTCTCCAGTCTCTTAAAGAAGTAGGGAGAGGTATCTTCTAATATCTCTGTGGCTGTTTTGTCATTATCATTTTTTAGCATTTAGTTTTGATTATTCTTTCCGTTTACATTACATATTATTTTTCTGGTTCTATGTAGTTCCTATTTCATCATACTAATGTTCTTTTTATGATTGTCATTTTTTAAGGTCAGAGATGACATCAGTCTTTTTGTGCTTTCAAATACAGGTAAAAAATGTGACAAAAGTTCTCTCAGCTATATGTAGTTTGGTTTTTGCATTTTATAGTAGTGATTTTAGCATTGTCATGGCATATCAGCTTACCCTTTTGGTGTACCTAAAGCATCATGCTTCTACTTTGTAAATAGTATGTAGTTGTTCTCTTTTGCTTTGTCAAAAATCACCTGCCAAATCAAGCCACCTTTCTGTGCCTATTCACCTAAATGGCCAGTTACCAAGTTCCACTTGGCTATGAAATGACTGTTTGGGGCCCCTTTTCTTTCTTTGTAATATCAAGGATAGTACAGAGTTGTTATATTAGACTGTAAAGACAAGAAGGTGTTCAGTCTGTTACATACACTCACATAATACTGATATCACCTAATGGTGGAAGTTGTTAGGGGAAAAAAGTCAGTAGGCCTAGATAAATTCATGCAACAAATGTTTACTAAGTGCCTACCATTGGAGAACATTGTGCTGTAGGATAGGGCAGTGATACCAAATATCAGCAACAATTTAGATAAAGCTCAAAGTCTTTTGTTGGTCCAGTTTGGGTCCTGGCTTCTAGACTGCCAAGTGATAGGAATTATTTTTTAATACTCCCTTTGGACCCATCTCATTAAAAATATATATAGTATATGAAAAATTAATATTATGCTATCATTTACTTTAAAATTGGCAAAAGACAAAGTTGTGAAATTTATTTACACCTTCAGAGTTGTAATATCCAGGAGAGGCAGCCGAGTGCAATAGAAAAAGTGCTGGATTTGAAGTTGGATGATCTGGGCTCCATTCTCTGCTCTGCTACTTACCTGTGTGACTAGGGTGAGTCACTTCTCTTGTGGGGCCCCATTTGACCACTTAGTAAAACCTAGGGGATTGTTAGGTCCTGTCTGACCTGCTTTTGTCTCAGTGGTCATAAGTTGAAAGAGGTGGGTGGGCTCTTAACATTGCCTTGTTGATAGTATTCTGGGGTCCTTTACCTTAAAACTACCATTTCTAAGAAAAGATAGAATTTGTTTCTCAAGAAATATTAAAAAAAATTTTTTTTTTACTGTGAACTTGACAGCCATACACAAATCTGAATGTTTCTGTATTCAAAGGAGAGAAAAAGGAGATACTGAAGATGGAGGTGGTGGTGGGCGGTAGCTTAAGCTTTAGACTGAAGGAGAGGTGGGGATCAAGGGTTCTTGTAGAGGTTTGAATACCTCTTTATATGAGACAAAGAAATGGAGGAAATAGTAAAGGAAAAGGAAGGAATAGTAGAGTAAGACATTTTTGCTCTTAGGCAGCCTGGCTTCTATTTCTGACTGTCACTGGGTTTTGTTCCTTAATACTTTATCTTATTAGAACTTTTTATGTGTCTCCTAAGAAATGAAATTCTATCCTATCTCAGGAATTATTCCTCAGTGGGAAGTGCTATATCTTTTCCAAGAATACCTTATACAGTATTATAGATTACCATATTTCACTGTAGTTGAATATTTGTGAAGGAAATTTTGTTTTTGTTGGACCAAGAATTTGAAAATTGCTTGAGGAGTAAGGCTATTTTTCAGTAACAATGATCAAATAGTAAGAATGTGTTCTGGAGAGAATATGTAACAGAGCTAATCTCTTCTGTGCTTTACCTAGAAACACTGTAACCACTCAAGTTTCACTTTTCCATTGTTTCCTTTTTTGTGGGTAAGTTGTGTGTATGTGTTTAAACCGATTTAAATAATAGGGTATAACATTATGACAATAACTTACCTTCTCCATCCATGTTAATATAAGTCCACAGGACAATTACTATTATTACAGAAAGGCAAGGCAGAAAGACTGGCATATTAATACAGTAGGTATCTGATTGGGAAGGGCAGCTTCAAAGTGAAAACAAGTTCATAGGGTCAGATTTAGAAATGGAACAGTTGGAATTTAGGTTGTTTTAAGCACCTGTTGTGTTACAGGCACCGCTAGGTGCTAGGAATACAAAGAAAAATGACAGTCCTTACTCTGTGTGCCTGTAGTAAATCAAGTGTGACAATTTGTTCTTATTTATATATTAAAGAATTACAGAGTAATTAGGTGTGAGGAGAGAAGGCTAGGGGGGGACTGGGAAAGACCTAATGTTGAGAGAGGCCAGTTCTTGAATAGGTATGACCATTCTCCTTCCCCTTATCCTACTCAACTCCAAGGGTTCCCTGGTGGAATTAAAAAACAAAACCCCTTTGACTTATAAAGCCCTTCATAGCTCCTTCCCCTTCCTAATTTTTCAGACTTCTTAGACCTTACCCCCTACTCCCCATGTACACTGTCATCCAGTGACTCTGGCCTGCTTACTGTTGCTCATACAAGCCACTCCATTTCCCAAGTCTGGGAATTTTCTTTAGTTGTCCCTTATGCCTGACATGCTTTCTCTCTTTATCTTTGCGTTCTGTTCTTCCTGGCATCCTTCACGTCCCAGCTAAAATTCTGCCTTCTGCCCAAAGCTTCTAATTCCTAATGCTAGTGCCTGCCCTCTACAATTATCTTGTATGTATTTGGTTGTTTGTATATTGTTTCCCCCATTACTCTGTAAGCTCTTTGTGGGCAAGGACTCTTTATCACCTTTCTTTATACCTCCAGCACTTAATTCCTGGCACCAAATTTGGGCTCAATAAATGCTCTTATTCTAGTTCTGTTTTTGTCAGAGAGAGAGCTCCAACAAATGAAGTCCCTATCACTGCTTTATAATACTATTCTCTGCCAGGCCTGTAATCTGTTTCCCAAATCTCATCTATTTCTTTTTGTTCAGGTGATCTGTAGTATACTACAGTGATGAAGAATTCTGTTTCTCCCTCCATTGACTGTCAGCCAAATATTCTTCATCATGCTTCCCCCATCTGGTTCCTTTTCTCTCTTTGATTGACTATACTGTTGTAATATACATTGCTACTTTGCCTCCCCTCCCTTGTACTTACTGATCCTTTTTTTTTAAAGGTGTACTTAAACAGAGACATGGTGTACATATCCAGTCATTGATTTTTTTCTAACATGTTTCACTAATATATGAGATCAAATTTGTCTTCTTGTTAGGATCTCTGCTTCCTCTTATTTATTACCTAAACTTGGAAATGAAGGGTTTTACTACTGACTTCTTTAATTGATTTTAACTTTAAAAACATTTATTTTAAAAAATTCAGTTTGACAAGACAAACAGCTGCATAGAAAATGAGTAAATGTACAACAATATTGTCATTCTCTGTGAAGCCTTCCTTATTTTTCTTTCTCTCCCCCCCCAAGTTTGCACTGCTTATTTCACATCTAAACTTTCTTCATTAGGTTAGATTTAGTCTTACCTTTGTTATTAGACTTAAAGACTCTGTGAGAGCAGCACTATATTTTATGCTTTGTATTTTTCTTACATTAGGTCTTCAGTTTGGTGCTCATCAAACATTGAATGAATTAAGTGTCAAAATATGTGGTTCATGTAATAAGTTTCATAGGCCTCCAAAGGGGGCAGAGTCTTGAAAAGCCAGTTGACCAACATTATTTATTAAGTGCCTAGTATGTTGCCAGGAACTATGCTGAGTGCTAGGGATACAAACATAGGCACACACACACACACAAAAAGCCAGTTCTTTTTCTCCAGGACTTCGCAGTTTAATGGGGGAGACAATATGCAAACAACTATGTGCAAACAAAGATATACACAGGATAATTGCAAATAATCTCAGAAGGAAGGTACTAGCATTAAGAGGGGCACTGGGAAAGGCAAAAAAGTAGTTAATTCCTGAACTAGATATCTGAGGTAGATGAATAACTTGAAATTCTTGCTCTTTGGGCATTTTCATTTGGAGAGAAGTACAGAGACCATTTCAACTGGGGGTACATTGTGCTGACAGAGGGTTGCTTTGACCCATTCCCAGGAGAATTCATCCCTCATCTCTGCAAGTGTTTGCTGGGAATGTGATTCTGATAGCACCCAGGAGAGAGGTGCCATTGAGGCAGGATGCCAAGGGTACTGATTAGACCAAGATAGAACAGAAGCAAGTGTGCCCCCTACAGCAAAGCTTCACTGCTCTGAAGCCCTTATCAGCTCAAGATCTTTGCTCCTATGTAAGGTGATGATACAATATTCAAAAAAGCAAAGATGATCTTTAACAAACAGTTATGATATTGGAACCTTGATAGTGATTTAAGTCATCAGCATAATAGTGAAAATTGAAGACATTGAGGATCACTAAAAGAAAGAGTATGAAGAAAGAGAAGAGACAGTAGATAGAGGAGGGGCCAAGGAATAGTAGAATCACCCAGAAAAGGACAGAACAGTTAGAGAGGTGGAGGGTAATATTACTGGAAAAATAGGAGGTTACCTAAGGAAAGGAGTTTCAGGAAAGAAACTGACATATCTGTTACTGACTTCTTAAAAATTCTTAAAGGTTTTACTTTAATTTTCCACTGCTGTTTATTATGATTTTTATACTCTCCTTATTAATTATTAGTGCAATAAAATGTTTTTACATTGTAAGCTTTTGAAAAAATTGTTTTTATTTTCTTAAATATTTCCCAATCCCATATAAAGTTTCTTTTTTTAACTTTTTTCTCTTTTTTATTTTTTAGTTTACTTCATTTCCACAAGATTTTGAGTTACAAGTTTTTTCCCCATTTTTCCTCTCCCTATCACACTAAAACAGCCATCCCTGTGAATATTCTCTCACCCAAACTGCTCTTTCCCATATCTGCCCCCATGCCCCCTCTGTCTTTCCAGTAGGGCACTGTGGATCTCTGTGCCCCAGTACCTATACATCTTGTTTCCCAGTTACATGTAAAATAATAATTATATATATATGTATATATATATTTAAACATTTGATTTTAAATTTGATTAAAACTTGGAATTCCATATTCTTTCCCTTCCTCCCTCGTCACCCACCTTTACTGGGAAGATAAGCAATTCAATATAGGTTGTACATGTGTAACTATGCAAAACATTTCCATAGTGGTTATATTGTGAAAGACTGACTGTATTTCCCTCCATCCTATCCAACCCCCCCCACTTGTTATGTTTTATACTTTGATCCTGTCCCTTTTCAAAAGTGGGTGCTTCCAACTTTAAAGTTTGTTTAACAGTTTTTAAACTTGAATTCTAAATTCTCTTCCTCCCTCCTGCTGCCCCTCACCCTTGAAAAAACAAGTACTTTGATTTTGATTATGTTTGTGTGGTCATGCAAAAGTAAAAAAAAAAAAGTGTCCTTCAATCTGCATTCAGAGTTTATCACCTCTTTTCTAGAGGTGGATAATATTTTTCATCATGAGTCCTTTGGAATTGTCTCAGATTATTGTCTGGATAAGAGTAGCTAAGTCTTTCACATTGATCATCTTTATAACATTGCTTTTCTTTTGTACAATGTTCTGGTTCTCCTCTCTTCACTTTAAATAAGATCATATAGTTCTCAGGTTTTTCTGAAAGCATCCTGTTCATCATCTCTTATAGCACAATAGTATTCCATCACAATCATATACCATGACTTGTTCATTCATTCCCCATTTGATGGACATCCCTTTGATTTCCAATTGTTTGCCACCACAAAGAGAGCTACTATAAATATTTTTTATTTATAGGACAAATATGTCCTTTTCCCCTTTCTTTGATTTCTTTGGAGTACAGACCTAGTAGTGGTATCACAGCTAGGTGGTAGAGTGGAATGAGTGCTAGCCTAGGAGGAGTCTGGAGTTAATGAGTTAAGATGTGACCTTAGACACTTACTAACTTAACCCTGTTTGCCTCAGTTCTCTCATATAGAGAAGGAAATGGCAAATCACTCCAGTATCTTTGCCAAGAAAACCCCAAATGGGATCATGAAGAGTCAGAGATACCTAATTGACTAAACAACATCTTATTGTTGTGGCATTGCTGAGTCCAGTGGAGAATGCATGGTTTTATAGTCCTTTGGGGTTAGACTAGTTCATAACTCCTTCAGTGCATTAGTCTCAATTTTTGTACATTCCTTCCAGCATTTGTCATTTTCCTTTTCTGTCATGTTAGCCAATTTGATAGTTGTGACGTGGTATCTCAGGGTTGTTTTAATTTGCATTTCTCTAATCAGTAGTGATTTAGAGCATTTTTTTTTCATGTGACTATTGATAGCTTTGATTTCTTCTGAAAACTCCGTGTTCATATCCTTTGACAATTTATCAATTGGATAATGGTTCTTCTTTTTTTTAATAAATTTGACTCAGTTCCATATATATTTGAGAAATGAAACCTTTATCAGAGAAATTTGTTGGAAAATTTCCCCCGTTTCCTATTTCCCTTTTAATTTTGGTTGTATTTGTTTTATTTATGCAAAAACCTTTTAGTTTTCATGCTTTCCAAATTATCAGTTTTACTTCCTGTAATCTCCTATCTTCCTTTATCCATAGATCTGACAGGTACATTTTTCCATGCTCCTCTAATCTACTTATGATATCACCCTTATGTCTAAATCATTTATCCATTTTGACCTTATCTTGGTATATACTGTGTGAGATGTTGGTCTATGTTTAGTTTCTTCCAAAGAGTTTTCCAGTTTTCTTAGCATACCTTGTAAACTCTTAGAGGGCAGGAACTGTGTACCAATTTTCTTATCTTAATGTGTGATTAATCAGTTATTGAATGAACAAAATTGTTAATATCAAGGTGTGCTTAATACTTATATGAAGATTTGTGGCTGGTACAGCAGTATATTATTAAAAACACTTGATACCCACCAATGCAGTTGTTTTAGACTGAAAAGAGACTTTCATTTGGTTTGGTGACTAGTATTTATATTCAGCAATAGGTTAAATAAGATGATAGGGTCTGGTGTATTATGTGTTTGATTGTTTGAAATGTAATCTTCTGTACATTGTCATGGCATCAAAGTTCCACTGAAACACTGGAAATAATTAGATTCTAAATTGTGATTGGAAACAGGCATGTTCTATTCAGATTGTGCATTTTAAAGTTATCTTTCTCAGATAGTCCTAAGAGATTTACTGTTTTGGGGTAAAGGGGAATAAATAACTCTTAAGCTTTGCATTCTTTAGTTTCTAAAAAATCTCAGATATTTACAAGTTTTCATTTTTTCTGTTTTCTTTTACATGTGTTCTTGGCTGGATTACAATAGAGAAGAAGAAAATGAGGTGAGTACAGTTGAATCAAGTTTTTAAAGGTTGTGAATTGGCTTGCTTTTGTATTCTAGTGCCTATTAGATTTGGATACAGGCTGCAGAAATGGATCTAATTCTATAAGGAATTGCTATGGTTGAATATAAACTAAGGATGATTTTGCCTAGTTTTACTTTGATCTTTAGTAATGCTTAGGTCTCAGGAGTTCTTATCTTTTCTGTCCTTCTCAACTAAAACATTTCAGTGTACAACTTAAACTGATTTCAGAATTCGTTGCATTGATACAAAATGATTACCTAAAAATCGTTTTGCTAAAAATGAATTGAATAATAAACTGGTTATTTCTCAAACTGAATTTGTCAAGTATCCCATACTTAAGTTAAAGTGCATTTTATTACTTCACAAAAGCTTAGTGTTCATGTTGGTGGTTTATATCATAGAGTTTAAAAAGAATTCTTTGATATATATAAAGGCAGTTTGTAATTCCTGCTTATTAAGCAATGTCAGAAGCTATCTAGGACTCTCTGTCTTTATAGATTTATCATCAGGCAAGTGTGAACATTAACAGGAGAAAAAAGATAAGTATTAGGCCTTAAGGAAGTGAACGAGATTGTTAAAAAAAAAAAAACACAGAAGATAATGGAGCACCAAAGTTATTATAGTTTGTCTTCCCACATGTTTTCTTTAAAAGTTGTATTACTAGTCAGCATAATTTGGGGGCAGTCTTTAAGATTATCAAATCTACATTTGTAACACAAATGGACCCACCATAATATAATGGGAGGAGCATTTGATTGGGTCCTTTAGGAAGCCTAGGTTGTAACTGTGGCCACCAGTGCCAGCTATGACATTCAGTGAAAATTTTTTAACCTTCCTGGACTTCTATAAAGTGAAGTTAATGGATTAAATTATCTTTTAAGATCCAGTAAAATGTATGCTATGGTTTATCTTGGAAGGAAAATAGCCCTTTTCTGATTTGTGATATTATTAGCTTTTGTTCTTGATAGTTTAATGGTAATTGCATGAATCACAATCAAAAAAGGATTTTAATTGAATTAACACAACTTTTTGCTTTTTTCTATAAAGTAGTTCCTGAGTAATATTTGTGATAAAACTTGAAATGCCATCACTTTGGCTCCATATTCTTGGGTGAATTTCAAGGTTAGAGTGAATATAAGTTTGTTTAAGAGATGCAGGAAACCTGCTGGTCAAGTTCCTTGGAGCTACTTTGATCTGGGATGGCTCCATGGCTTGTTACTCCTTTCTTCTCTCTGTATGCCTCAGGACTTGGCCTACCTGTACCTTTGGGTTTGAATCCTGTTTCTGCTATGTGCTACCTGTGCAACCTTGGGCAAGTCACTTAACTTCTTTGAGCCTCGGTTTCCTCATCTGTAAAACGAAGGGGTTGAACTAGATAACCTCTAAAATCCTTTCAAGCTCTGAACCTATGATCATGTGATCTGTTCCCTACTTGTTTCTTTTAGTGTTTACTGTGCAATGGTATACAGGTTTCTGCTTCTCCCTCTACCCTGCTGTTTCTGATAAAGAATGCCACCCTTTTCAGGTTTTCTAAGGGAGACAGAAGCTTAGCTTCTTCACTTTTGCTAACATCTGGACCTATTGTCTGTAGCACTATCATTCCCTATAACTCCCTCCTAAAACCAGCAGCCAAGCCACCTTCATCTCTTTCCTGTATCTAAGCTCTCACTCCTTACTGAGCCTTTCACAAGTTTCCTCACTAGAGGGAGCACCTCATCAATTCTGCCTACTTTCTCATGTTCTCTTTTACTCAACTCTCCAGAGTTCTCCTAAATGGTGGTTTTCTAGGATCTTATAATTGTAATTGTATGATGTAAAAAATTTTTATGCATATAATGATCACAATTCCCATAACAAGTAAGAGAGTCATTTTCTCAGACATTAGAAGGCTTTTGAGTTTATTTTCACCATCCATTGAAAATTCACACCAAGCAGCCCAGTTTAAAGAAATTGTTGTAGTAATGACTACTTGTTTTTGTTCAATACAGGGAAAGATTGAAAATGTGCAGAAAATTGGTTTCATCAAAGGTCCAATGTTCAAAGGTGTTGCATCTAGTCGATTTCTGCCTAAAGGCACCAAGACAAAGGTGAACCTGGAGGAGCAAGGGCGACAGAAGGTTTCATTCAGCTTCAGCCTTACAAAGAAAACTTTGCAAAACAGGTTTCTAACTGCACTTGGAAATGATAAGCAAAATGACACTCCAAATTCCCCAGCTGTTCCCCTTCAAGCAGATTTTGTTCCCAAAATTAAAATGGATCCTGGAGATACTTCAACTATTACAGAAGAATCTTCCCCCCCAAAACCAAAGGTGGAATTGGGCAAAATCCATTTTAAGAAACATTTGCTTCATGTCACATCTAAGCCTCTACTAGCTGCTGTTACACCAGTAGCAGTATCACCACCTCTTTCCATAATACCATCTCCAGTAGTAACAGAATCAGTAGTGGCAGAGTCACCACCCCAGTCACCCCCTCCACCACCCCCAGCCCTACAAGTTAGAACACCATCACCACCAGCACCAGTATCAGTAACAACAGCCTTGCCACAAATACCAACATCAGTACCAGTAGGGACATCATTACAATCCCCACCAATAGATGTAGCAATTAGAGCCTCAAAAGAGTCTTTAAATATAGTAGTACCAGAGTCTTTAGAATTGGAAACTAAACAAGATACATGTTCTTCTGAACTATTAGATATAGTATCTCAGAATGTGTCTGAGAAAGCAGATATATCTCCACAAAAAGAAGATTCCCATATTGGGAAGGAAGAAGAAACTCCAGATAGTTCAAAGAGTTCTCTGTGTTGTAAAAAAACAAGTTCTAAGAAGAAATTCTCACAATCTGAAGGCATGTTTATTGGTTCAGAATCAGATGAAGATTCTGTACAGACTTCCTCAAGTCAACGGTCACATGATTTTAAGAATTCAGCAAGTGTGGAAAAGGAAAGAGATTCAAAAAAGAGTGTAGCTACCTTAAAAGGTGAAGATTTAGGGAAATCTTCAAGATCTAAACCTGAGAGAGACGACAAACATTTTAGTTACTCAAAACTAGACCGAGATTCTCGCTATCTGTCTTCCCGTTCTAGATCAGAGAGAGAGAGAAGGCGGAGCAGGTCTCGCTCTAGATCTGACAGGGGATCTAGAACTAGTTCATCTTATTCCCGGTCAGAGCGCTCACATTATTATGAGTCTGAACGAAGGTACCATAGGAGCTCCCCTTATAGAGAGAGGCCACGGTATTCCCGTTCCTATACAGATAATAGGATGCGAGAGAGCTCTGATTCAGAAGAGGAATATAAGAAGATATATTCCAGGTGTAGTGACTCAAGACGTACATCTTCTCATTCTTCATTTTACAGAGACTCAAGGACATCAACTTACTCTAAATCTGATCGGGACAGCAAAATTGAATCCTTCCACATGGATGCAGAGAAAAGAGGGAAGTATTCTTCAAAACCAGAAAGAGAATCAAAAAGGACTTCAGAAAATGAATTCATTAAAAGATGTTGTTCTCCTCCTAATGAGATGGGTTGTCGGAGGAGTGCCTCTTATTCTAAACACGATAGTAATGCTTCCCGTAATAAATCTGTCCCATGGAAGAGTACACAAAAGCCAGATAAAATTAAAAGTTCTTTCTGTTGTATAGAATCAACTGAGGACATTAAACATCAGTCTCATTCTTTAAATTTACAGACTACTTGTTCAAAATCTAATGAATTAAGAATGGTTGTGAAAATTTCTGAAAGAGATAAAACTATATCTCCATCTTCAACTAATCGATTAAATGATTCACCTACTTTTAAAAGGCTAGGTGAATCTCCTATTTTTAAGTCTGAATTTATGGGAAATGATAGCCATGATAGTATTAAGGAATTAGACACTTTATCTAAAGGGAAACATGATCAATTAAGAACTTATTGTCCCATGGAATTAGATATAAATGGATCTCCTGGGGAGGGATCTGGTTTAGCAGCTTTCTGTGCCTCTAAAACTGAGGATATTTTTACTTCTTCAGATGATAGTATAAATAGATCAGAGGTATCTCCTTTGATAAAAACTAGTAAATCATGCATATTACCATCAAATGGATTTCAGAGTATAAACAGATCTAAAGAAAAGGATTTAGATGATTCCTCTTTACAACACAGTGAGTTAAACAGCTCACTTAAAATGGACCCTTTAGTTCCTTCACAAGATAAACTTGGGTCTTTTCCAGGTATAACTGTAGATTATTCTAAAACAGTTAAAGAATCAGTTGATTTGAGAGTTTCTTACTCTAAAACCAAAGATTTGGACTCTTGTAATACTTTAGATGACAATAGCCCTTGTTTGTATCAACTTGGAACTGAAAATACTGAGCCTACAGTTATGAAGGTTATCCCAAATAGTTTTATGAACCAAGATTCAGAGTTACAGTCAGTAATATGTGACAATAAAAGCTATAAGAATCTTCATTCAGTACAGCCTACAGCTGAAGAATCTGAGCAAAATGTTAGGGTGAAGTCAGCGTCTGTTAACCCATGTGACTCAAATTCACCTGTAGGAAGTTCAAATGTTGCTTCTGTGCGTGGCCTTACATTAGGAATCAAAGTAGACAGTCCACCTGTAGTACAACACACTGAAGGGAACTTGCCCCTTGGTTTGGATACTGTCCTACAAAACCAAAGCACAGAATTTCTCAAACATACGGTGGTAGAAATGATAGAATTGGATGAACAGCAAGTAAATTCTGGAAGAGGAAAAAGAATTGTACCCTGGAAGAATAGACATAACAGTGGACTGCCTATGGAATCTTTACAAACAGAAGAGATACAAGAGGAAGCAAATGTCACATTTCCCAGTGGAAGAGAGAGAGCTGCATCCACAGAAGAGTCATTTAACAAACAAGAAGAAAGTAGAAACATGTTTATTTCTGGTGTTTCGGAGTCTTTGTTTTCATCTTGTAATATGAGTGGAACTGTAGAAGAAGGAGATAGTGTTGCTCATGCCCTGAAATGTGACAGTAGTGGCAATGCATCAGAGTTTGTTTCTCCCCTCCATGGAGATTATTCTGATTCTTCACAAAGCACAAGTGATGAAAGTGATACTGAGGATACAGATTCTGATGATAGCAGTATTCCAAGGAACCGTCTCCAATCTGTTGTTGTTGTGCCAAAGAATTCTACTTTGCCTATGGAAGAAACCAGTCCTTGCTCCTCTCAGAGCGGCCAAGTTAATAGACACTATTCTGACAATTGGGAAGATGACAGACCAGAGTCGAGCAAACCTTATGAAGAAAGGTTTGAGGGGATGATAAGCAAAAATTGTTCTCAGAATGAGAAATTCTCTCTTCCAAAAGGAACAGATAAAAGCCCAGAAGTTCCTTATATGGAGCCAAGCAGAAAACTGATAGAAGACCTTGAGCTAGAAGCTGCTCAGCCTCAGAGTGATGGGGTTGATAGTACAAGTCAGGCAGATGTTGTATCTGATACAATTGGTCTGAAAAATCTAGAAGAAAGAACTGCATCTAAAGAGTCATTGATCATAACTAAACCCATTTTGAGGCAGCAAGAAGAGCTACCAGCTTATTCTGATGGTTTTGAAGGTGTCTTAACGAAATCTCGGCAACAGAATAATTTCCCTAATAGGCCAGACAGTAGACTGGGAAAAACAGATAAAGATAATTTTTCTTCTTCAGGGGACTTCTCTAGAGTGGATGGTTTCCATTCAGCAGAAGACCTTAGCAATCTGGGTTGGGACTTCTCCCAACCAGAAAAACCCAGTACCACTTATCAGCAGCCTGATAGCAGCTATGGAATATATACAGGATACAATTATCAGCAAAGTGCAGAACAGTACCGTAGCACACATAATTACTGGCAAGGTAATGGCTATTGGGACCCAAGATTGGCCAATAGACCTCCTGGGATTATGTATGATAGAGTACAAGGACATGTACCAGATTCTTTAACAAATGACCATGAAGAAGAAGATGAGGAAAATTGGGATGATCCTCACAGACCTCATTTTTCCAACCAGTCTACTAAATTTCTTGCACATCTTCATAGAGAGAAAGGATCTGTGCAAGCACATGAAATAAGTAGCAATTCAATTAAAGACCTTTCAGTTGTAAATGAGAAGAAAGTCCCTCCAAAGAACCTGGAAAAAGGGGATGTGAAAGATCGAGGGCCTCCAAAGAAAAGACGGCAGGAATTAGAAAGTGACTCAGAAAGTGATTCTGATATGCAGGACAGGAAAAAAGTGAGAGTGGAGGTAGAGCAGTTGGAAACGATGCCCTCAGGTTCAGCATTGGTTGGTCCACTGTGTGTTATGGATGACTTCAGGGACCCACAGCGTTGGAAGGAATGTGCCAGGCAGGGCAAAATGCCTTGTTATTTTGACCTTATTGAAGAAAATGTATACTTAACAGAAAGGTAAGTAACACAGCAGGTACTCAGTAACAATTTGTCTAATTTTTGCATCCTCAGAGTTTGAGAGTTTTTTTTGTTTTTTTTTATTTTAAACTGACAAACTAGAGGTTTATCTGGCCCTTATTTTTCATTGCATGGCATAAAAATTACTCATCCCTGTTTTCATTTGTAAAGGAGGTGATTTTTGTTTTGGAATTTTAAAAATTTGTAGATACTGCTTTGTGAGAACATGTCCATTTTAGGCCTGTGCCATTTGTTTTTTCTGTGTAAGTTATTAGGAAGGAAACTTTTTTTCTTAGTTGATAAGTTCAATCTTTTTTTCTAAGATTCTTCTGTTGTACTCCTGAATGAAGTATTATTTTAAATTCTTGGAAATTATTCTCAAAATTCTTTTAAAAACATAAAATCTTTTATAATTCTCTTTTGTGCTTTCTGTCACTTGACAGAATTTGACAAGAGTCAGATATATATATATATTAGAAACAAAAATGCACGTCTTATTGCCTCACAAATCTGTAGTACGAAATAAATCATTCAGTCATAGGTTATATATATAATTATTCAAATTAGCAGAAGTGTGAAAGCACTTCTAGATCTCTTAAAAATTCCCAATATGGCTACTGCTCAGTTTTAAAAGGTTCATTAGATTCCTATAAAGGAACTTAATTTTTATGTCATGCAAAAGAGTCTTCTATTTTAATTGTTGCCCTATACATTAATAACCTTTAATGTTGAATTCTATAGTATCCAATGATAATGATAGTTGCATGATAGGATTAGTAGGAGCCTCACAAAAATATACCATTTTTTTTGAGTCAAAAATAATAGAATGGCAAATGTTTAAGATAACTGAAATTTGGACTTTTCATCCTTTTTTTAAAAGACCTGGATATATTGGAACTATCAGATGGAAGAGTAAATATTGTTGTAATTTGAGCATCTTTAATGGGCCGGTGGCTTACTTTTAGAGCTTAAAATCAGTTGCAGAATCTTAAGAATTATAAGAGACCTTAGAGATAGATTTAGTTGAATTCCCCCACTAGGTGAAAAAATCTGACCTATAGCATCTGTGACAGTCATTCGGCTTCTACTTAAATTCCCCTAGTAAAAGGGAGCTCATTAGCTCTTAGAGTAGCCTGTTCTTCATTTGGGTAGTTCTTTTCGTTAGCAAGTTCTTGTTAGTCAAAAAACTTAAGTCCATTGCTCCTAATTTTGCCCTGTGGAATGATATGAAATGAATCTGCTCCCTTCTTATATGACAGAAGCCTTCCAGATATTCAAATCTTGTCTTCCCAAGTCTTCTCTTTTGCAGCCTAAGCATAACTAGTTCCTTCAGTTCTTCATGGTTTCCAGACCCTTTACCACATTGTTTATTGTCCTTTGGATGATATTTCATTTTGTACTGTTTTAAAATGTAGCACTGGACCTGAAATTATAATTCAGATTTCTGCCCATTACAAAATACAGTAGAAAAATTGCTTCCTTTGATCTAGATGCTTTTTCATATTTGACCTAATTTTTGTGTTTGCCTTATTTTTATTATTTGCAAGGCACTCAGGGTTAAGTGACTTGCCCAAGGTCACACAATTAGTAAGTAGTTGAGGCCCGATTTGAACTCAGGTCCTTCTGACTCCAAGGCCGGTGCTCTATCCCCTCTACCACCTTATTTTTAAATTGCTGTGTGTCACTCAACTGAAACAATTCAGGAGCTTCTACTACTACTTCTGCTAATAAAGATAATATATTTAATATAAGTAACAACCAGATGCTATTACCAAATGGAAATAAATTTGATTGGAATTTTTAGTGGGTAACACTTTCCCAAATGACTTCTGTTAATATAATGTTGGAAGAAACCACAGAGATCATATGGTTCAGCCCCTTAACAGTGCTAATCTGGACAAGTAATTTACCTGTCCTTCAGTTGAAGGTCTTCAACAACAGAACTTATCCTCCAGATGTAACCCATCCCCTTTTTGAACAGATTGAATATTCTCTCCTTAAGTTGAACTTAAATTAGCTTCTCTATATTTTATATTTGGTGAATCACTTCCCCCAGGGCCAAACAGAAGTACAATCCCACTTTTACAAGATAGCCTTCTAAATATTTTGTCAGTCATGTCAATATCCCTAGGTCTTATCATGGCTAAACATCTTTTCAGTTTAGATTGGTTGACATCTGGATGTGTTATGTTTGTCCCTTCTACATTGTTTATCTAGGCCTAGACATAATTTTTCATTAGTAGGGGAATATTCCCTTAATTTAACCTAAAATTTTATTAGTTTGTTTTGCTGTGAAGTCATACTCCTATCTCATTTTGAGCTCCCAAATCTTTGATATAAATTGTTTGCTAACCACATTTCCTCCCTTCTTGTCACTTGCACAGTTGATTTCTTTGAACCCAAGTGCATGACTTGATATTTTTGGTATATTGAGAGATAGGTCTATAAAAAGCCCATCTGAGATTAGTGAAGAATATATTTAATTGACATAAGCCAATCGTTTCTGGAATTATTTTTGAAATTTAGGTGCTTTACAAAGATGTGAACCCACTGCATGTACAAAGGAAAAAAAGAGAGCTAGGCTAAGATTAACATGAGGCTGTTTTCTCCTCTTTGTCATTTGAAGGGAGTATCATTCTATTCCTTTTTGTGGAGGTAGTTTTATTCATTTCTTCTTGGTACTGAAAATATAGTAATCATCACACATTTAAGGTACAGTAAGGATCATACTACTAGAAGTTATTTAGCTCATCCTCAAGCATGAGAAATATTTCTATATTCTTTCTCAATATTTCCTATTATTAAGGATCGTGATAGAGTTAAAGTAAGAGGCAGGGAGTTACATTTTTAGTTTAATATACATTTGCTTTCCTTTCTTGAAAGAATTATACATATGTAATTGAATAAATTTCCTTTTTTCTTGGTTTATTTCTACACCTAGCATAGCTCAACATAGGGGTATGATGACTACTATGTTACAGAATTGCTGTCTTTTATTTATCATCATTCTGTTTTGTTAGGCACTAGTGGGTAGTAGTTTTGAAGGAGTACAAAAAGAAATCCCCAAAGCTCTTAACAGAGAGGGCAATAAAAATTAACACTTAACTGCATATTCTGTATTTCTTGCCTTATTTTGTCATAAGCCTGTTTCCTTCTGCCCTTGTAACCACTGTGTCCTGCAAGATAACTGAAACTTGATGTAGCTGATCCTTAATTAGCCAGCTGAGTCACTCTTATGTAACAGCTTAGACCAAGTCTTTTAGTGATTTGAATTCCTCAGAGTGAACTCCTAACAGACCTGAAGGGAAGGAATCAATCTCTAGGTTCCAAGAGAATAGTCTTGAGTTAACCCATACCATTACTTATCAGGGCCTTGGTTGACTAAAAGTCATATTGTTTTGAATTCTCATTGTTATTAGAGAATTTATCTCATTTAGAAAGCAAAAAATATACAGTGAATCTATTTAAGACTAAGTTTGACTTAGAGATATCAGTTATTTCATTTGCTCTTAGTTAACCCATTTTTAAAAATTTTACTTATTAGAAAGAAGAATAAATCCCATCGGGATATCAAGCGAATGCAATGTGAGTGTACACCTGTTTCTAAAGATGATAGAGCTCAAGGAGAAATAGCATGTGGGGAAGATTGTCTCAATCGTCTCCTCATGATAGAATGGTAAATATAATTTTATTTGGAATACTAGCTTTTAAAAAAAAATTTCAGTTGTTTTATTACATTCTGTGTGCCTGTACTTTTATTATTTTGTCTGCTCTGTCAGATCACTGTCATCAGTACAGTTGGCTGTAGAGACTGTCATTCTTTGTAATAGGGCCATAAAGAAAGTTTTCTTGTGATGGATGGCTTTCTGGAATTTCAGATGATTCTGATTGGGACAGGGCAAATATCTCAGTGGTTTTATTATTTTTTTTTTAAGTGTTTTTTGTCATTTGCTATCTCTTCTAGGTATCCTGAAGTAGTTTAACTGGTTGACATTATAGGATAAGTAAGAGGATCTTAGAAGTATAATATTAAAATAATTTACAGATATGAAAACTTGAGTCCTATATAGAAGTTAAGTGACCTTGAGGAAGGAACACAGCTAGGTATTAGAAGCTCTGGGAAAAGAGAAAAGTTAAACTAGACGTTTCTATTATTTAACAGAATTGGCAAAACTTTTGAGAACATGTTGCTTAGATATTTATCAGTAAAATATTTTGGCATAAGAGTTAGACTATGCCAAGGCTTATTAACGATTATATTTTCTTTTGTAACTCTAGAATTGAGTGCTGCTCAACAAATATTTACCTATTGATGTACTATAGTACCATCTCTGGCTCCTACTGGCTACCATTTAACCTTTCAGTGCTATAGGCAACTTTCTTAAGAATATAAGATGAAGAGAAAGTACTGATCTTCATTGGTAGGAATAGTTTCCTTATCTAGGAGATTTGTATAACAGTAAAATTATCAGTCTAATCTCTATCTTTACCAGAAATGATATTTTCAGAGGTGGCGGTAGAAGGAGTTGCTGTTGTCTTTAGACACTTAGAAATTTGGCCTTCCCTAATTGTTTCATAGAATATTTGTTTATAATATAAGGTCAATTCTAGTAAAGGATCTGGATCTAGATTTATGTATTATGTAAAGGTGAAGTGAGAGTCACCTTAAAATATGGGCAACAGGCACATTTCTTTCTCACATTGTGTATACTCAACTGAGATGAGACTGGTAAAGAAAACTGAGAGAGTCTGGGTTCTTATTCTTTTTCTTGTCTATGGATTCCAGACTTGTGTTCAGATATGACTTTGGAAATTGCCATGTTTTCTAGTGTTACTCTATTTTGTGTCAGCTCTTTTTCTCTACCATCCTTCATGTCCATTTCATTATGCATGCTTAAAGCCCCCTTTTGCCTTGATACCTAGGCTCTTCCTATTTTTTAATATGAATATTTGATGCCTTCAGCAATTATGCTGAAAGTATGGCGAATACTTAATCTACTATTAAATAAGACTTTGATGCATCAAATGGAAATTAATGAAATGTTCATCTAGATTCCTGTCTGATATATCCATTTGTTGGGGGGGGGAAGTATATTTTTTTTATATGAAAGACATGATTGTTCTGGCAACTGATAACTATATATTTGATCTTACATATTTATGTAAGTGTTGTAAGATTAAAAGTCACTTTTCAGCACAAAATCTGTGATAGGATAGTTAATATGAATATATTTTATAGATGAGGAAACAGTTTTAGATTGTGACTTTTTTTTCAGGGGCACACAACTGATGTCTGAAGTGAACCCGGGTCCTCTTAATGTCCAGAACTGTTTCAAATACAGCATTCTCTAAAAGTAACGTGTATTTATGTAACATTTTCTAAAGTTGTATACACACAACTATGTTGAGGTAGTTAGAATAGGTATTATTATGCCCATTTTACAGATAAGGAAATAATACTCAGGGAAATCAGGTGACTTGTCCAGGGTTGTAGAGCTGGTAAGTATCATGGCTTGAGACTTGAATGTAACTCTTCAGGTTCCAAAACCAATTTTCTGTGTTCTATATAACATGTTACCTTTGCAGGAAAAAAGGGGGAAGAAGCCATTTTTCTCATTTTTTAAGATACTGTAATCCTTTTGATTAGTTTCAAGGTATAGTATTTCTATATACTAATTGCCATATGAATCCTTATATAACCCAAAGTGAATTGGAGAGGGGAGGGAGTGTTATTCTGGTTTTCCCTTTTTCAAACAAGAAACGAAGAAATCTTCATAAAGAAAAGAGAAAAGTAAATAATTGCTTTTCTGCCAGATAAATTTATCTAAAGCTTTCCTTTGGTCTTATCATTTCCCTTCTCAAAAACCTTTTTGCTATCAGAATAACATTCAAATTCTTTATTCTGTTGGTCAAGGCCCTCTATACCCATTCTGCTTTTCCAACTTTATGCTAAATTACTCTTCATCTTTATGTTACCTGCTCAAATACTTCTGTGAAAGCTTTTCCTCTTCACCTCAGCCTGAAGTGAGTTTTATTCTTTGTACTATTTTAAACAGTTGTTTTGTTAACATCTCTTCTGTAGTCTTGAATTGCCATTTTCATCTTATTGTTCAATATTTCCTGTATTTTCCTTCCTATATTGAGAGTAAATTACTTTAGAACAAGAACTAGATATTCAGCTTTTTTTGTCCTTTCTTGGGAACCAAGTTGTTACTTGGTATTTATTTAATTTGGGCCATTCCTTTTGGGATACTGACCAGAGGAAGAAGAAAAGACTCTTGTCATTAGTTTGCATCCACTCTGAGCAAACAAGCATTCTTAAGTGGCAGGCCTGTATTCATGAAGCTAGACCTTTCTTCATATATTGACCTGGCAGTTGTATATATCAAGTGGCCCAAGGTAACGGGAAAGCAGGTTAGATGGAGGTTATGGAAAATAATTAATTGTATAGAGTACTTGATACTGATTCAGCCTTTTGAAGATAACCTGTATGTACATGTTATGAGATAGGAAACTAGCATAGTCCTGTCTAAAATTCTAAAGAGCATTGTGTACAGTCGATATGATTACATTTGATGGAAAAACTACTAAAGTGATGACAATTAGAACTCTTATCGTCTGTATGTAGTGCAAAGAGAACACTGGAAGTAGAAGTAAAAGACTTCAATCCTAGTTCTGAAATTTAAAAGTGTGGCCATAATCAGGTCATTTAACCTCTCTGATGCCTAGTTTCCTCACTTATTATGCAGGGATAACCATTTATTACACAAAGTTATTGTGAAAGAATATATAAATGTTCTAGAAGTATAAGCTGCTGCTTATAGGTAAACATTGGGTTATATATGAATGATGTATCTTTTTTTTTTTTTTTTGAATGATGTATCTTAAGAGTCAAACCGACCATTTTGCGTTAGTTTCTAACAGTTAATTTTTTACTACTATCTAATTTCAGTTCTTCCCGGTGTCCAAATGGAGACTATTGTTCAAATAGACGATTCCAGAGAAAACAGCATGCAGATGTGGAAGTGATATTAACTGAAAAGAAAGGCTGGGGTCTGAGAGCTGCCAAAGATCTCCCATCGTAAGCCATCTCTCTATGCTTTTTCAAACCAAACTTTTCCCTTATTGTGTATTGTTGTAAGGTACAGAGAAATTAACTTTCTGCTTTGAACATTGGTAACTGTCCAACTAATGTAGTTATCTAACAAATAGTAAAAATGGCTGTATTTGGGGGGTAGTTTCCCAGAATTCTTGCAGTTATAAATTATCTTTTTCTAATGTTGCCAAAATGTATGTACAAACACTTGTTTTTACTATGTATTTCATTTACTTTGTTTTGAATTGACTTATCCATATTCTTCCCTCCTCTTTATGAAAACATTAAAAAAAATAAATTCCAGAGCCAACTACTTTGTATCCCATTTATACTGTGTATCAATATTGTAGGGTGAGGTAGATGGGAGAAATTAGCAAAGGTACATGGAGTTTTGAATGGGTATCAGAGTGGAAGAAAGCAGGTTTGAGGGAAGAATTTGGAAGGAGGAATGGAAAGCAAGAAACTAGGCAGGAATGTAACACTCCAACATCCTTTAAACTTTCCTATACATCCTTTTTCTTTTCATCTTAATTTGTAGCAGCTTATGCAGCAGAGGAAGCAAATTTTCCTGTCACATACAATATGTCCTTGAGTAGAACCACAACACGTTTTTCCATCCATGCTGTTCCCTCTGCCTACCTATATCAACCTAAATATTCTTAAATTCAACCTAAATATCTCATCAGATTCAATTTTCTTTGTTCACAACACACTTGCACTATTGGGAATTGTTACTGATCGATCCTATGCCATTTTTCTCTTTTTCCTCCTCGTACAGATACTACATCTGTCATCTGGTCACCTATGGTACTTTGTCACATATGCATTGTTACAAATGTCTTAAATTTCTTACTGTTTTATAAACTCTTTGAGAATTCTCCAAAAGTGGGAATTTTCCTTGAAGAGATCATTTCAGTTCTACAAGCATTAAATACCTGCCATAGTGACTCATTTTGCAAAACAAAGCCACTGCCTTCAAAGGGCTCTCATTTTACTGAATATTTAATAAACAAATGACATTTGTTTGGGTGCTTTTGTCAGTAAGGAAAAGAATATGTTGTAAGAGGCATTAGGGGATAATGACTTCATATAAGTTTGGGAGATTCGGCAAAGTTGAATAGGAAATAGGATTGCTCAACTAGGACCAGATTTCATAGTTCCTTGAATTATATCAGAAAGGGATTGAACAAGTGTAGCTAGGAGATTTTTGTTTTTTTATAGTAGTTCATACCATTAGTTCTTGCTTGAAGTAGTCTAATAGCATTAATTATGGAAGAGAAGAATGTAAGAAAAACTGGTGTGGAAAACATAGTAACACTTGATGGCTGATTATGGGAAAGTAGATGAAGGGATCATAGAGGATTTTGAATTCAAAGATGACTTTACCTGAGTAAAGAATGATAACGCCCTTAAAGTGCACATATAGAAGAAAAGGCTTGTTTTAGGCAAAAGTGAGTCGTCTTCTTACTTACTAAGTTTAAAGTAATTATGCGACATAATTAGAAAGCTATAGCAGGCAAATAAAAATGTGGAATGTAGCTATGAGAGAGAGGTCAGAACTGAAGATAAGAATGAGAGCCATATGTTGTATAGGTGAGAGTTTAAAACAAAAGTCATTAGGAAGTGTGTCTGTATAGAAATTTGGGGACTTTTATGCATTTTGGTCAGGAGGAGAATGATAGAAGGAGAGGGAGAATGGAAGCTAATACGAGCCAAAGCTATTAGAACATAGAAGGAAAGCATTACACCAACTAAGGGAGGAATTACATGAAAGAGCAGCAACTATGCTAAATGCTACATAAGAGTTCAAGAAGAATAATTGAGAAAAGGATACTGGATTTTTAAGATCCTTGGTCATTTTAGATAATATGTTTGGGGTTTAGGAACATTGCATTTAAGGTTTTCAGTAACCGTAGAATGATGTTAAGAGAATGAGAGAATCGAGTCAAGCAGTCTTTTGTTTGATTTAATTAGATGTGATAATTGTTTTTTTCCAGAGTATACAGCTTTAAATTATTCAGGTAAATTCCCAAATTGCTTTAAAGCGCTTAATCTGTTGTATTGATAATGCTAATGTCTATACTATTTGAAGCTAAACTAGCACGCTTGTCAGTGTGTCTAATTAAAATAAATTGATTGTCTAAAGTAGTAAGTTTTTAATGTGTATGATTGGGTAACTATTTGAAGCTTTAAATACATTTTTAATTACATTTTAAATACAGTTTTGCTTTTTTTTCTCCCTTGAATTTTATAGGAATACATTTGTCTTGGAATACTGTGGAGAGGTATTAGACCATAAAGAATTTAAAGCCAGGGTGAAGGAATATGCCCGCAACAAGAATATCCATTATTATTTCATGGCATTGAAGAATGATGAGGTAAATTAATTCTCAGGGATTCTTTCCTCTGGAACAAATAAAGAGAAATAATTAATGCATAGAATAATAGCTATTTTCTTAGACTTCTTAGTTTACTATGTTGACTTTAAAATGACAGAGACCAGAGAGTATCAATAATAGTTTTAATAGAAGAGACACTTTGAAAGTCTAATGAAAGTGAAAGCTACATTGAGGAGACCTGAATCCATTTACTCTGAGAAGTAAAAGGGAAGGGACTAAAAAAAAGGGCAATTATTATTTTTTATGTTGCTCTTATAATAGGAGATAAATTAGACACTAAGTGATGTACTGATGAATAGGAAGAGGAGCAGAGACCAGAGAACAGATCAGCTTAACAAAGAGAAAAAGAAAGATGTTAAATAATGGTTTTAAGGAGAATGTAGTACTTTGTGTTTTTGCCAAGGTTAAGATGATGTGAAATGGAAAGATAGGAAAGTTTTTAACGTAATAAATGTGAACTTAAGTTGATTTCAGCAAATCAAATATAATTGGATAAGGGATGGAAGTGTACAGAGGGGGAAAGAACTTATCAGTGTGGGAGAAATGTTTTTAAAGTAAAGAAAGTTCTGGGGCGGCTAGGTGGCACAGTGAATAGGGCACCAGCCCTGGAGTCAGGAGTACCTGAGTTCAAATGCGTCCTCAGACACTCAACACAAGAACTAGCTGTGTGACCTTGGGCAAGTCACTTAACCCCAATTGCCCTCCAAAAAAGCAAAAAAAAAAAAAAAAAGAAAGTTCTTTGAGTAAAGAAGCACTGTGCTTGTACAAAATAATTTTTTATATGGCTGTATAAATCTGTTAGGAAATATAGTATACTAGTGAGGGTAAGATGAATGAGAAGGCCAGGTATAGTGATGTACATCTATGTCTGAAGCTAGTAAATTGCTTGGGCTTAGGAATCTGATCCACACAAAATATAAAGCTGATAGGATGTTCACACAAAGTCCAGTATCTGTATGGTCAGCCTTTGGGCCATTAGGCTAAGGAGAAATGAACCAGCTCAGGTTGGAAATGGAGAAAGTTAAAGGTACTGTGCCATTCAGCAAGTGGGATTGGGCCCATGAGGGCCTGGCCTTTTTAATTTTTTTTTTTATTTTTTAACAAGTGAGAAAATATTTTAGGAAAAATGTAGAACCAAAAGTATGGCCTGGGAAGATTCAGAAAGGCCTCTGAGGATAAGACAGATCGTGTGTATTATTTATGTTCCGCTGTTCTATCCATACTTTTTCCCCCCTCTCACTTCAAGTTATTTACTTCTTAGTAAATTCAGTGAGTCTTTGGGAGTAATAAGTTAGTACATGTTGCATGTTTGACATTTGAGATATGATCTAGAAAGTGTTCAGAAAATTGAAATTTCTAGTCACTTCATGAAACTGAAAGAATACAATTTTTTCTTTTATACCTTATATCAAACTTTAAGTTGACTAGATTAGCAGTTAACAATTAGCTGGTCAACAATTTTGAAGGCCCACTTCATGTGTTTTTACAGTCATATATTGTGTATGAGACATTGACAGCTGAGAAAGTAGCCTTCTTAAGAACTTCTAGAATAAGGGTTATTAACTTTTTGTGTCATGGATCTCTTTGGCAATATGAAGCCTGTGGAACCCTGGATTTCAGAATAATAACTTTAAGTGCATAAGATGGAGTACATAGGATGGCAAAGGAAACCAAATATGTTGAAGTATAGTTATAAAAATATCAAACAAATTCATTATCCCCAGATTAAGAAGTCATATTTTAGAAGGAAGTAGTTGATACAGATAAGAAGGAAATAAAGGCTAGACATATCAAAAAGATGAGTAGATGTGAATTAACTTCCTTTTAACTTTCACATAGTAGACTGCTAGGTAGTGCTGTGGCTAGATCTCTGGGCTGTCAGCAAGACCTGAGTTCAAATTTGGCCTCAGACACTTAATAGCTGTGTGACCCTGGGCAAGTTACTTCTGTGTGCCTCAGTTTCCTCAAATGTAAAATGGAGATGATACTAATAGCACCTATATCTCACAGGGTTGTTGTGTAAACAGAATGAGGTATCTATAAAGCGCTTTGCACAGTTCCTGGCGCACAGCAGGTACTTATAAATGCTTTTTCCCTTTCCCTGTGTACAGAAAGAAGATGAGTTATTAGTGAGGCTTTGCGTGCTTCATTGGGGAAATGGTGATCTTGAGGAACGGTCATATAATTTAACAGAAATGAAAAGGCAATATATGACTCTTAAATGAGTCAGAAAAAAGAAGTTAGATCTTTGTTAACAGTATCTTTTGTGTGGTGTGGTATGTAAGGATGAGTTTTTATAGACATTAATGTTGTGGTAAGGGACGGTGGATAGAGGAAATTTGGAAGACCTGGGTTCATATCGGGGTTCCAGCAGATATTAACTCTGTGAACTTGAGCAAATCGCTTAACTTCTCAGCTCCCCACATAGTTCTCTAAGATTGTAAAAGTTGCAGATTACTAATTTATAGTGTATTAGTGGAGGGAATTTCCATACTGAGAGTTCCTAACACAAATATAACCAGAAGCCTGGGCCCTATTCCCTGCACCTGTTGGGATTCTCAGTTCTTTTAGTCTAATGGTACATGTATAATAAGGGATGTAACTAGTGATAAGAAGGGTATTAGGTTAAATTAATTTTATGTAAAAGTAAAATATATGTTTTATATTGGGGTTTTCTTGAGTATGTTTACTATAGTAAGCTCATCTCTAAATTTTGTCTAAATTTTGCTAACACTATGAAAAAATGTAATTTTAAATCGGTTTTTAACCATTTTTTTTTTTAAAGCAATCGGGGTTAAGTAACTTGCTCAAGGTTACACAGCCAGTTATTTCTGGGTGTGGTACTAAGTATCTGAGCCCGGATTTGATCCCTAGGTCATCCTGACACTGGGGCCAGTGCTCTTACTCGCTGAGCCACCTGGCCGCCCCTTTTAACCATTTTTAAATTGCTTTTACAGATAATAGATGCCACTCAGAAAGGAAATTGTTCTCGTTTCATGAACCACAGTTGTGAGCCAAACTGTGAGACACAGAAGGTAAGTAACATACAATGTAAACTTTAAAAAAAAAGTGATAAATGATTAAGTACAAGTGTACATTCTTTTAGCACCTTTTATTGAATAAAAGTTTAACTACCATTAAAAAAGTATAAAATATTTTAACTCCAAGAAATAATGTTACCTGAAAATTTGCATGTAAGTCAGATTTTTGTGTATCATATTATTTAATGAAACTATTTGTAACAATCATTGGTAAGTTATCCCTACCTTTTCCGCCCAAATATTTATGTCAAGATTTTTATGTATTAAAATCTTTTTACATTAGGGCACACATTTAACTGCATCATTGCTCCCTATATAGACTGTACCTAAATATAAGCATATGTTCTAAATTGAGATTTTTAAAAGGGAAAAAATCATACATAGCTAGACCTTAAAAATATTATTCTTTCTACCACTGCATTTTAGAAAGAGGTAGTACTTGGACCTGACTTGGTAGTACTTGGTAGGACTTAGCCTTGATGGGGCTTAGGAGCAAGCTAACAGAAGCGGGGGTGGGGTGGGGCAGCTAGGTACTGAAATGGAGAGAACAGGCCCTGCAGTTCAGATCTAACCTCAGACACTTGACACTTACTAGTTGTGTGACCCTGGACAAGTCACTTAATCCCGATCACCTTGTAAAAAAACAAACAAGTGAGTCAGTGTCATTTTCCTCTGTTATATCCCTCTACCAAAAAAAATTCCTCAGGCCGCCTTAGATGCTTCATGGAATAACTACCAGAGCTGCAGCCCAGCAAGAGGCAGAGCTAGTGACATAAAGTGCATGCATACTTTTGTTTTCAGGAGGGTGGGGAAATGCCTTCCACCTTCTCCTAGGTAAAGCTAAAGTGAAATAGAGCTGATAGACTTCCAAAAGAGTGGCTTTCAGTGCAACATAAGGAGGCATATAGGGGTCATCTCAGTGACTAGCAAGGCTGGGCACTAAGATTGTGATGATAGGAAGAACAATTGGTGGGAGAAAGTATAGGCCATATTTGAATCCATTGTTGCTTGTTTTTCATGAACCTTAAGTAATTTCCTCCTAAATCGAAATGTTACTTTTTATGTTGACTGACATGGAATTTTTTATTGTGGTTCTTACTTGCTTTCACTATTCTTATACCTAACTTGGCTTGATTTTGCAGATCATTAATCTGTCCACTCCCTGTCTACAGCCTGCTTCTCTACTGCCTATAAACACATCCAAGGCTTCCCACACTCCCCTTCCTTTATGAGAAACCCCACAAACTTTGAGAAAACTCACAGAAGTATTCACTTGATCTCTCTAGTGTTGAGAAGGTCATCTACAATTGGTGCCTCCATTTCTGTCCTCTCCTGAAAACTCATTATTCAACTGAAATGGCTCAATTCAAAGTTAATGATGATCTCTTAATTGCCAAATCTAATGTCTTTTTCTCAATCCTTAGTGACCTTTCTGCAGCCTTTGACACTGTTGATCACCCTTTTCTCCTTGACACTCTCTTTATGTTTTTTTTTTTTTAAGAGCTCTCTCCCCATTTTCTTTCTACCTGTCTGACTACTCTGATGTGGTATGCTTTGCCAGATCTCCTTTCAGGTAATGCCTAATAGGGTGTCTCACAGGGCTCTGTCTTGGGCTCCTTTCTTCCTCTGTGCTATTTCATTTGGCAATCTCATCAATTCCCATAGAGTCAATCATATTATCTCTATACTGGTGGTTTCCAGATTTCCTTATTCAAGCCTAACCTCTCTCTTGGCCTCTAGTCTCACATCTCCATCTGCCTGGTTGGACATGTCGAACTGAATGTCACATAGACATCTTAAACTCAGCATTGTATAAAACTGAATCCTCTCCCTTTCCTAACTTAATTTGTGTAGGGTACTTCCATCCATCCTCTTAGTCACTCAGTCTCACAATCCAAGTGTCATCCTTGACTTTTCATTCTCACTCCCCACATCCAGTCTTTTGCCAAGTTGTAGTAATTCTCTTCTACCTTTGCAACATCTCATACTCTCCCTTCCTTCTGCTGACCCCGCCATCATCCTGGTGCAAGTCCTCATCCCTTTATACCTAGTTTTCTATATATACTTTTCTGGTAATCTCCATGCCTTAAATATCTCCCCACTACAATCCATCCTCCACTAAGCTACTAAATTGATTTTCCTAAGTCATAGGTTAGGCCATATTTCCTATTCCCTTTGTCCCCCTCTTCAGTAAACTCCAGTGACTGTACTCCTTCCACCCCACCCCCTCACCACATACTTTACAATCCAGTGACACTGGCCTCCTTGCTCTACTATACACTCAATTCCATTCATGTTCACTGACTGTCTCCA
This sequence comes from Petaurus breviceps papuanus, assembly GCF_028583685.1. Taxonomy (NCBI): domain Eukaryota; kingdom Metazoa; phylum Chordata; class Mammalia; order Diprotodontia; family Petauridae; genus Petaurus; species Petaurus breviceps. The sequence goes on along the minus strand of NW_027185896.1, from coordinate 16,088,079 downwards.
TGCCTGAAATTCTCTCCTCATTTCCACCTCTTGACTTCAGATCCTAGTTAAAATCCCCCCTTTTACAAAAAAACATTCACTGTTCTCTGTAACCTTAGTGACTTTCACTAAGGTTATTTCTCATTTATCCTGGCTATATCTTGTTTGTTTTTATAGTTTATATGAACTGAGCTCCTTGAGAACAGGGTCTGGTTTTCACCTTTCACTCCCCACTGCTTAGCACAGTTTCTGGCCCATAGGGTTAGTAAATAGTTGTTGACTAGACTCAATTAATGGGATATTAATAGTATTGAGGCTCATGTATTATCCTTCCCTCCCAACATATATGGGCATATAGCTGAAAGAACAGTTAAGAATCAGTGATGATGCTACCTCTTATGTGAGCCTTTCTCTTTTCTCTGTAGTTAGTCATCTCTCTTTTCCTCAAATTAGTTTGCATTACTTATCTGTGTACATGTTATATCCCACTAGAATATAAGTTCCTTGAGGACAGGGGTTTTTTATGTTTTCATTTATTCTCAGTGCCTAACATGGTGCCTTATAAATAATCTCACAATGTTTCCTGATGTAGAATTGAATTCAATTAGTAGTGCCTCTTCTAGTACATTTAAAATATAAATGATTTTTTTAAATGTTGGCATTTCCATTTATCAGGAATACGAAACCAAATATTGAGAAGCATCAGTCATTAATATCGTAAATTACACACTAGTACCCCCAGTGTCTCAAAACCCTATAATGTTGTTCAAAACTCTTTGTCTCAAAACACTTGACGTCATTCCCATTCTCTAACAGTAAGGTGACCCTGCTCCACAGCAAAGGCATTTCCTCTACTTATGCTCTGGTTCTCATTCCCCTTTCCCTCTATCTCTAGCAGATTGTAACCCCTCATTTATGCTGTGTGTTCTCTCTCGCTCCCTTCCCTCATTAAAAAAGCTTCACTAAGTCCTGCTATTCTCCCAAATGCTCTTTTATCTTCACTTTTCCAACTATACCCTTCGAAAAATATGACCACACATTGTGTTCACTTGCATTTCATCATTCATTCCAAAGCTGTCTTATTAAAATTGCAACATCTGATGATCTTTTCTCAGTCCTCATCCTTCTCTGCTTATCTGCAGTATTTTGGCACTGTAGACTTGTCACCTTTTTTCTTTATATAATCTCTGTGGGTTTTTGTCACACTATTCTCACCCGGTTTTCATTCCAATTTTGTTGAAGTCTTACTAGCTCATCTTCCATATTAGGCCCGTAACATAGTGAGTGTTCCCAAGGTTCTATCCTACATCTCCTATTCTTTGTCTTTATGACTTTGAGTTACCATGTGTTTAATTATTATCTCTATATAGTTGTCTCACAGATCCCTATAGCCAACCTCTCTTTGTCCCCTAAGATTCAGTTCCACATCATCAATTGAGATGTTTCAAATTGTCTGTACCAGAGACATCTCAAACTCAACTTGTATAAAACTAAACTCATTGCCTTTCTGCCCCTACCATACCTCACTCTGCCCCTACACACTCTTCCTTTTTTGTTACTGTCCCTAGTTCTTTCAGAGGCACTGTCATTCTTCTGGTGTCCCAGGTTTGTAATCTTGTTATTCTTAGCATGTCAGCCTTATTTAATCCACTTATATCCAATCATTTGTCAAATTCTTGCCTATATGTCTTGCAGCATAGCCATATCTGACCACCTCTAGTCTAGATTATTGCAGCAGCCTCCTAATTGCCTCTTTACCTTAAGTCTCTTCCCCACTCATTTCCATCTTCCACATAGCTGTCAGATTCATTTTTTCTAAAGCATAGATCTGATCATGTCTTTCCTTTATTAAATTCCAGGGATTCTTAACCTTTTTGTGTCTTGGACCCTTTTGGTAGTTCGATGCGTGTGATCCTCTTCTCAGAATAATTTTTTTAAATGCATAAAATACATTCAAAATATTTTTTTGAAACAAGTTCATGGATCCCAGATTAAGAACCTTTGCTTTAGGCAAGGGTGGGGAACTTGTGACCTCAAGGCCACATCTAGGTACTTGGGTATGACCTGTTGACTGAGTTCAGGTTTTTCAGAATAAATCCTTTTATTTTGGGGATTTATTATTTGTGAAATTTGTATTCAGTCAAAAGCCTGGAGGCTGCAGGTTCCCCACCCCTGCTCTAGGGTGTAATGTATACTCATCTGTTTAGATTTTAAAGTTCTTTATAACTATAACTTTGTCCCAATATATCTGATTTTAGGCATCATTGTACATTATTTTTTTGCTTTCTATGATTCAGTTGTACTGGTATTCTCCTCTCTAATTCTTGCACATGGCATTCCACCTCCCATTTTCATGCCTTTGCACCAGTAGTCCCCTGTGTCTAGAATGCTCTCCTTCAAATCCACCTAAGAGAATCCCTGTCTTCTTTCAAGATGTCATGGAAACATCATCTTTTTACAAGACTTTCTGAGTCCACCTAACTATGGTGCCTTCCTTCCAAAATTTCTTATATTTAAATAATTTATATTTATTATCTCTACATTTCTATATGTGCTCCTATACTTGTGTCCCCTGATAGAATGTAAACTTCTTGTAAAATAGGAATTTTCATTCTTTGTCTTGCTATCCCCAGTATGTAACATAATGCCTGACACTTAATAGGCACTTTATAAATGCTTTGTTTGATCTAAATAATTCTCCATTAATAACATTGCCCCTATAACTTAGTTAATGTTGGGCAAGCCCATGTCAAAGAGGACTAAAATTACTCAAAATTGATGTTGCTGTTGTATCAGAGCTTCAGTGTCTTATAGTGAAAGGTTGAGTATTGTATTGAAAAGAACACCAAAGCCTTACCCCAAACATTTTGCACCTGTGTAATACACAGATCATTTAATCTTTGAGTCTCAATTTCTTTCTTTGTAAAATGACACCTCTGTATTATGTGCTAATTCTTTTTATTCAGACTCCGGCATATTTATATTCTGAAATGCCCTGTGCTCTTTTATATTGAATATTAAAAATTAAAATGATTTTTAAAAATTCTGGTTCCATTATAATTTTCCTTTCCCTTATATTCTTTCAGTGGACTGTGAATGGACAGCTGAGGGTTGGCTTTTTCACTACTAAATTGGTTCCTTCAGGTTCAGAATTAACATTTGATTATCAATTTCAACGATATGGGTATGTTTAAAATTTTTCTTTTAACCTATTTTGGTGGGGTATCCTTTGGGTTCAGGGTCATGGAAATGATGTGTTGGGGTTGAAAGATTTTTTAATCTGATAGTTTTTCGGCAGCTTTAGTAAGGGTCTGAAGGACCCTAATGCATATAGTGAGATTTTTTCAGTTCTCTAGATTTAGTCTTCATCAGTATGGCCCTGTTGAGTATTTCTAAAGGGATATTTGAAAAATAACAATCTTGGGGAATTAATTCCAGGAGACAAGAGACTATCTTGTTGATATTAAAATTACCTATTGCATCCAGGGCTGTTGTGAAAATTGAATGAGAGTATATAGAAGTACTTTCTAAACCATAAAGTACTATGTCAAGTGTCAGCTATTATTATTATTATTGTTGTTGTTATCAACATTATTATTATTATCATTGCTGTTATATTATAAAGTGATCTTGTTACTTTGCTATTCCAAGTCTGTCACTTTTATTTTTTATATAACAATGTTCATACAATTTCTCTTGCATCCATGCAGACATGTACACATTTCCTTTAAGTAACCTTTGGCAGAAAGGGAATACAACTCAAATTATAATAACCCAATCACCAGAAATTAGCTTATCTGGTTAATAGATAAAAGCTATATAAATATGATAAACTCCCCTCCTGGCCACTAGGTGATATTCTGTGGCAACTAACTGGTACCCTGCATGCCCAATTCCTTTCTTATTTATATTTTTCTCTATGTATTTTAGATTTGGAGAATTTATGAAAAAGCTAACTAAAATTTTTTTCCTGAGTAAAATATTAATATAGACTTAGCAGCTTGGAGATGTTCCTATTCTGGAAAGCATGGATGCTATGAACAGTGTGGTTGAGTGTCTTGTATTTCCAAGAGCTCTTACTTCATATTTCCAACCAGGCATTTTTCCTAGTTGAATCAGCTTCTTTGCTTCTGTAAGAAAACCATGTGTTGACTACTTCAAAGATCTAATTTAGTAATGTAGCATGCTGTTTACTTTTTATTAAGTTGTGGATTATTATTTTCAGCTTTGTTCTTTTATATAATGATGGTGGATTAAGTCCTATAAAAGTAAATTTTTTGGAGGAAGTGAGATTATATTCTGGAGAAAATGCAGAGTAAGAAGCTAGATCCAAAATAGTTGAACTTGGTTCCATTTGCAAGAATATAGATACACTTAGGAGTTGCCTTTTGAGTAATATGTCCCAAATGGAGCAAGTATGACTTTTCTTTCCTTCTACCTGCTTAAGTCATCACATAGCTGTCATATAATACAATAGTTTAGATATGGTGATACTGGGGCAGAGTATAATGAGACTCATCCTTCCTCTGTTAGTAAACCTAAGAAGAAAGGATGGTAGCTAAATTGGTTAGGAGGATTAGTCCAGGTTTAAATTAACAAGAGTTGGGCGGCTAGGTGACGCAGTGAGTAAAGCGCTGGCTCCAGAGTCAGGAGGACCCTAGTTCGGTTCTGGCCTCAGACACTTAACACCCACACAAAAAAACTAGCCGTGTTACCTTGGGCAACTTACTTAACCCCAGTTGCCCTTGAAAAGGCAAAAATTAATTAATCAATTAGTTAATTAACAAGGGTCTGATCTGGGATGGTATCAAGAAATGGAGAGGTAAGAATGATATTGCAAGCAAGAACAGGAAATAAGGAGGAGGAGTCAGACATTTCAAGGTTTTGATTTGGGTTACTAAGAGAATCATAATGCCATTAAAGAAGAAAAGAGGAGAGAAGCTCAAGAGTTAACATTGGGAAAAACCTACAGTGATAGTAGATGAGATTCATGCAATGTAAGAATAAATTAGGGGTAGCTAGGTGGCACAGTGAGTAGATCACCAGCCCTGGACACTTACTAGCCATGTGACCCTGGGCAAGTCACTTTATCCTGGTTGCCTCAAAAAAAAAAAAACAGAAAGAATAAATTAGATTATAACTAATGTCCCTTCTAATTCTTAATATTCTATGGTTCTACTATCAAAAGTCATAAAATCAAAAGGGATTTTTGAGACCATTGATTATGACCCATCCCTGAACAAGAATTCCCTCTGTAATAAACCCAATAAGGGTTCATATCCTTTGCTTAAAAACCTCAAATGAGGGGGATTTGAGTTCTGCCTGAGGTAACCCAACCCATTCTACCTTTGGATAATTGTAATTGTTAGGAAGTTATTACTTTCTTCAAGTCTAAATTTTATCTTTGTAATTATCTGTTGCTCATGTTGATGACTTCTCAGACCAAGCATATCTCTTGTAACTTGCCCCGTTGCCTGTCACATAGTAGGTCCTTAAGAAATGCTTGTCAGATTGAATTCATCTTGAAGCAATAGCCCTTCAGATAACCATGGTCCTTATCATGTCCCCACTTAACTTTTATAAGCTAAATGCTCTCCCAATTCCTTAAACTAAATCTTTGCTATGATAGGAACTAAAAGCCTTTTCATATATTTGCAAATATTTTTTTAAGACAATGTACTATTTAAAATTTTTATTGTACTGCTTATTCAGTTTAGCTGATAATCTTCCTTGCGTTTCTTCTCTAGGAAAGAAGCTCAGAAATGCTTCTGTGGCTCAGCAAACTGTCGAGGTTACCTTGGAGGAGAAAATAGAGTCAGTATTCGTGCAGCTGGCGGAAAAATGAAGAAGGAGCGGTCTCGTAAGAAGGACTCTGTAAGTGTTCTTGTACTTTTGTAATGAGGGAAATATTTCCTTATTTGTACTTTAAAAAGCTTTTGAGGAAAAATGTAATTTCTAGGGTAAGTGGTAGCAACTCTGTAGGAATTAACATTGATAGAAGCTCAGTCTTGGCATCATTTTAGTTAATGTTGAAGATCATTTCACAGATCACTGAGCCCCTTGTGATTTAAGGAACTTTTCAGACATTATTTCATCATTAATCTGAACAAATAGTTTTCACCCTAGTTATGGGACTTTTTTGGTGTTGGTTTTATATGCATACTTACTTGGATCATGGACATTAAGTGGACAGAATGAAGCTCCAAAACATAGTAAACACTGTTACATAAAGCATCAATCTCTGAGGGAAAATTAGATTTCAATGAGCGTTGAAATGTGTCGTGGATTTTGTAGTTGCCCAAAGAAATCTTGCCTAATTTTTACAATGCTCCTAAGCCGATTCTGTTGATACAGATTCATGATCAAGCTTTAAATTGTGTGTTTTTTTTTCTTTTTGGAGGACAGTTGGGGTTGAGTGACTTGCCCAAGGTCACACGGCTAGTTTTATGTGTTAAGTGTCTGAGGTAGGATTTGAACTCGGGTCCTCCTGACTCCAGAGCTGGTACTCTGCTCACTGCACCACCTAGCTGACCCACAAGCTTTAATTTTAAAAAATTTGAAAAGGTACTCTCTGTGCCCCCTCCCTCTTTTATTTATAAAATAGTTAACAAATTTTAAGCATAAAACTTTGAAATGGGAGCTGAGGATACTATAATATTTAATTATTTTTGTAATAGTCATTCTAGAAATAGGTCTTGGGATTTGGATCCATTTCAGGGTCAACTTCAAGAGTCTTGAAGGAAACTGGATTTTCTGGATCTAGGCAAATCACAATTCATTTGCACCTTATCTCTAGAAAATCACTTGTCTCTGCTTTACCATAAATTCCCCTTTAAGAATCTACCCAGTTTCCTGGAGCTCCATCCTCATGTTCTTTAAGTAATTCAAGGGGTATAAACACCCTGTTATGTTGTTTATCTGTTGTCTCATTGATCTGCTGTGTCCTTCTTAGAACATGCCCAGCTTGCTTTTTTTTTAAAACGATTGCTAAGTCAAATGTGATCTCAGTAATAACATTTTTCACTAACCGAAAATCATAATTATTAGCATGTGGCATCTTATTTATCCTTGTCATGGTCTTTCATATACCTTTGAATTACTTGTAATTTCAGTTCTTCTGAGATAATTTTGTTCCACAAATCTAAATCTTTTAGCATAATCTTAGATTTGGGCTTTCTCATTTGTTTGATGTTTGGAATCTTTGAAGGCATATTGTATTTTCTGAGATTCAGTTTAGCCTGACTAGTTCTCTTCTTCCAGTACTTATGCAAGATACACATATTTATGTACTGATTCACAGAGTTGCCTTTCTAGGTGCAATGTGTGTTTCCCATCATCTTTCCAGTATTGATAGTTAGAATGTTCTTTATTATTTACTATAATTTTCATTAAAGAAAATTTGTTCTGAAAGAGGCAGTGCAATTCCAATATGAATAAGAGCATATATAATATTTGAGCTTTACTAGGAAAAACACTTTTGTTTGAATTGTACTTAAAACATCTATAATAGCCTGAACCTATCTGGGTGTCAGCAGTTAATGCATTATTGAAAATTTTAATTTCTTCAGTCATAGACATCATATAATCTTGCCTAATTTTTACATACTTGTAAGAATACTTTAAAGCTACATTTTGCTTATACTGAATCAAATTTTTAAAAATCAACACACAGTATAATTACATATTATGTTATCAGCTGTGTTCATCTGCTAGAAGGGTACAGAATTCCATATCTTATAATTCTAAACTTTCAGATCTTCTCTATGAAATTCTTTTTTTTAATTTACCTTCATTTAGAAATCATGCTCATGGCAGTAAGTTGCCTAAGAAGCCAAATCTGTTTTTTTATATGACTCCAGTCTTGAAAAGTCATTAGTCACTAAATTTAAGCATTTCATTGCATCTGCTGATACTTTGACACTATTTGTAGAAATGGCTGTAGACTTCATCTACAAATGAACTTAAAAGAAAAAATCTTTGGTCTTTATAAGTGGGAATAGACATTAATCTGTATCTGGGTTTTTTTTGTCCTTTCTTTCCAGAGATGGCATTGGATTAAGGCTAAGCAGAACCATAATGGGTTTAACTCCCTAAAAATTTTTTGTTAATTGTTCTTGACATTTTTGTGTCGATGTCATGTTTTTAATAGGGGAAAGTTTTCCACTTGGACCTCAGATACTTCCACTTATACCTCAAAATACTCACTATACTTTGGTCTCCTATTTTCTGTATAACATTTTTTATGTGTGTGTGTGCATTATGTGGATAAGCCATGAGTGCAAAACTGAGCCCAAAGGTTTGTGATAATCAACATAGGTGATATATATGTCATAGCATTTTCCAACTGCTTGTACAGTACTGAACTGATAAAATTCTTTTTGCACTGCTGGTATTTTTTCAGGTACATCTTTTTTACTTAGCAAATATTTTTTATTTCTGTTGTGAGTTTATAGGGTTTTTTTTTTTTCATGATACGAACTATTGAAAACTTTCTATAAATTATATAAGCATACATTGACCTCTTTTTGGAGGGTTCAGTGGTTGCTGGCATACATATGCTTTGATTTTTTTTTTTTAAGCAATTGGGATTAAGTAACTTGCTCAAGGTTACGCGGCCAGTTATTTCTGGGTGTGGTGCTGAGTGTCTGAGCCTGGGATTCGATCTCCAGGTCGTCCCAACACTGGAACCAGTGCTCTTACTCGCTGAGCCACCTGGCCGCCCCTAAGCAAATGGGGTTAAGTAACTTGCTCAAGGTTACACGGCCAGGTGTTTCTGGGTGGGTGCTAAGTGTCTGATCCCGGGATTCGATCTCCAGGTCTTCTCAACACTGGAGCCAGTGCTCTTACTTGCTGTGCTACCTGGCCGCCCCCATATGCTTTGATATTAATGTATATGTCATGACATATGGGAAGAAGAGGAGAAAAAGTATCACTAAAACCCTAAATGCACAGAAGAGAACTGAAGAAAGTTCAGAATGGTACTGTCATGTTAAATTTGGTGTGGTGTATACCCTTTAAAATTGGGTAATAGAGCCACACAACTTGATTACAGTCTGGGTTTTTTTTTTCCTGTTTTGCTAGGTATGTGGAAATGTTTATGCTCATTGATATATAAGTATATAAAAAGGAAGTTAGTAGAGTGCCTTGGTAGTAATTTGTACATAGTTATGAAGCGTTTGATCCCATAGTTATGGCTCTTATCTGGCCCTTCCACTTCACAGTTTTATGGAAAAGCTGATTTATCAACCTCACTTGACACGACTGTTCTTTCTGTTCATAGGTTTATGGAGTGAAAACCTTATTTTTCATTTGATAATTTTCCACATCTTCCTTCTTTGGGAGTTTTGTTTTCACCTCTGATTTATTTACTCCTCAATAAAGTTTTTGATTGGTATTGAATAATTTATTTTACACTGCTGTGACATTTTATGTCACTTTAATCTTTGTGTCACCATAACTCTTTAATTTTTGCTTTAAGTTGCAGATTTAAGGGAGTCTGAATTCCTGCTTTCTTTTTATTTTCTGTATTCTTTTCCTCTTGTTTTTGTTGTTTTTTGTAATCTATTTTAGTTGGGCAGTATGGTATTTAGGTTTTCACAGCTTGTATCAGCTAGATGTTGATAAATCTTCAAATTCCTTTTCTTAGGTTTTCAGTAACTCTTTCAAGTTGCTTCTTCTTTGGTGGTGTTTGCCTTTCCTTAGGGGCATTTGCATGATAACCCTACTTTTACTCCTAAAGTTCTTAATAAAACAGTGATTATTGCATTATGCTGCTATGTATATAGGTCCTGAGTTTTTTTATATTTTCATTAAAATATTGTGAGAGAATGCATTCATTTATGATAGTTATAGCAGATCATAAATTTTTTAAATGCCTTTTTATGGTAATTGGCTTACTAGTTGGATTCATGTCACTTGACTCCAAATATCTTTCAGAATTTCAATTTAAATATGCATAACTTTTCAAAATCATTTTAAACCTAACTGCTGTTTTTGTCATAATAAATGTAATTTCTGGAGTTGGCCTTCATTTTTAAAATAAATCCAGGATTTTACATTTTTTTTCCTTGTCAGGTTTTTGGAGTTCTACAGTTACTTTTCTTATTTTACGTAATATAGGCTTAGAAATGGAGTGGGATTTTTTTTGTTTGTTTCAGTTTGGGATGTTTTTTTTTTTGTTTTGTTTGTGGTATATCTTGCCTTCTTTATAGTAGTAGCAGAATGGTAGAGTATATTACTTATTCCACTCATAGCTGTTAAGCTGATCACACCAGTATTTAGTAGGGACAATTTGTAATCATGACTCTAAAGTTACTATGATTGGTCTGCTAACTCAGTCAATGGTATTTGTGTAGCCCAGTTGTCCAAGATTTCCAGGTTCCTTCCAGACCGTCATATTTCCAGAGCACACACAGTTCCTGCTATACATCACCCTAGCTGATATTCACTCACTTTGCAGATCTCCTATCCTTTCCTCCCAACCTTATAACTCTTCTTTGTGTTAATTTTGCCTTCCAAATCCATCTTGCATTACTAATGCCAGACCAATCTTTACAAAAGACCACCCACATTAATCATGTTTATCCATACTCAGAAATTCAGATTTTTCTGCCTTTCTTTTTTCTCCATAATCAGCCTATATCTTCTCTTCCAACCAGGTTGATCTTCTGTATCCTTTACTCATTTTGGCTTCTCTCATCTTACCTTTGCTCGTTCTAGCTCTCTTTTCTGTCACCTTCCCTCCCCACCTACCTAAAATAGAATGTCCCCTTGTCTCTATATACAGGTATCCAACTTCAGAGTCTGATTGAGGTCTTATTTCTTCCATGAAACCTTCTCTGACTTTTGCAGTAATACAGAGTCAGTATTTTAATTTTTTTTGTTTGTTTTTGAAGTGTGTTAGATTTGCCTTACAATAAATTTTGAATTCCCTGAGGACAGGGACCTTCTTCTTTGGCTAATATCTTCTTGGGTTTCTAGCACAGATTATACCATATAAGTACTCAATCAGTATTTGTTGATCAGTTATTTTCCTTTACCTAAAAAAAGTTGATATTTTTGTAATCTATTTTTTTTTTTTTTACATGCTAGGTGGATGGAGAACTTGAAGCACTTCTAGAAAACGGTGAAGGCCTTTCTGATAAAAACCAGGTGCTCAGTTTATCGAGGCTGATGGTTAGAATTGAGACTTTGGAGCAGAAACTTACCTGTCTCAAACTCATACAGGTGATTATTTGATTTCTAGACTAAAATATGAACAGGAATATTTAATATTACTTCTAGTCAAAATAAGGGAATTAATTCTTACTGGATTAGGTGCATTTCTCCCCATTTTGGTATTTGTAAGTGAATTTTTTTTTTTGAAACTTGGACATATCAGGAATTTGTTAACATAAAATAGAAATTATATCCAAGCAGTATGTGTCTAGGACAGAACAGCTCAGGTTTTCCCTGGCATTAAAGCCTTGTCTCTATTCACTACACAATGCTACCTTTTTCTTTTTAAACAGAATGACAAAATAAAATCTAAAAGAAAAAATTAATTTGAAGCATACGTACATTGTTTCAATTTATGGGTAGAGATTGTAAAAAGCAAGCCAACAATTAACTTTTTTTTTTTTTTTTGCTTTTTGGAGGGCAATTGGAGTTAAGTGAAGCCCAAGGTCACAAGGCTATTTTTTGTGTTAAATGTCTTGAGGCCATATTTAAACTCAGGTCCTCCTGACTTCAGGGCTGGTGCTTATTCACTGTGCCACCCAGCCGCCCCAACAATTTAACTTTTTAACTACTTAGGATTGAACAGTTATTTTGTTAACCTTCTTATATTTCTATATTACAGTATTTTTCTAGAATGCAATTTTTCCCAAAGTGCATTTTTATGACATTATCTTAATATTGTAACTTTTTATATTTAAATCAGTTTTGTAGCATTGATTCTAATTGTGAAGTAACTGTATAAGGTTTTGGCAGATAAGAATTGGAATGTTCCTATATGTTCTACTTTGACTTTTCTTTTTCTCTTCTTGATTTTAAAGAACACTCAGTCTCAGTCCTGCTTAAAGTCCTTCCTAGAATGCCATGGTCTATCTCTTCTGTGGATCTGGATGGCAGAGCTAGGTGATGGTCGAGGAAACAATCAGAAGCTACAGGAAGAGGTCAATAATTTTTATTTATTGTTTTATATTTGACTCTCCTTTAGTTTTTTGTAATTGACTCTTGATGTTAGGTATATACCTACCACACTGCGTTTCTTCTGAAAAAATAGCAACATTATTCAATAAGAAATGTATTTGAGTTTCTCAGCCTGTATAGAGGGAAAAGTAGAAGCTCATATAACCTGATTTGACTGGAAGACACTTCAGAGATTATCCAGTCCAAACCATTTAATTTTATAGTGTAAAAAATTGAGGGTTGGTGAAGTAATTTGTCCAAAGTCACACAGCTAAGCCCGGGAACCAGTTCTTTTTATTTCTGGGGTAGGAGAAGGAAAGCATACATTTTGAACTTTTTCTTTTAAGGTAAAGAGTTTGAGTTTATCATACTGCATAGAACCTTTATTAATAAGAGATTAGATTTTTTTTGGCTGATCTCTTTAACTGTCTTACATCCTTGTGGTTCAGTCTGGATAGTTTTTTATAGTTTAGTTTTCCTTTCATTCTACAGGAAAGTGATGCAGTATGTATTATATACCTGAATTTTTGCATAAGTTTGTGGCCAAAAAAAAAAAAGCACATTTCCATGAAATTCTTAAACTTTGATCCAAGGGTTTAAAAAGTGAGCGTTATATAAAGTGATGAATCTTTGTCAAAATTGTGTTTAATCAGATTATAAAGACCTTGGAACATTTGCCTATTCCTACAAAAAATATGTTGGAGGAGAGCAAAGTACTTCCAATCATCCAGCGCTGGTCTCAAACCAAGACTGCTGTTCCCCACTTCAGTGAAGGTGATGGTTATTCCAGTGAGAATACATCACGTGCACACACACCACTCAACACACCTGATCCTTCCACCAAGCCGAACACAGAAGCTGACACAGATACTCCAAAAAAACTTGTGTTTCGTAGACTTAAAATTATAAGTGAAAATAGTATGGACAGTGCAATCTCTGATGCTACCAGTGAGCTAGAGGGCAAGGATGGCAAAGAAGACCTTGACCAGTTAGAAAATGCTCCTGTGGAAGAAGATGAAGAGTCACAGCCACAACAACCACAACCACAGCAGCTTACCCCACAGCACTTGCCACCAACCAAAGGTGACCTCGAAACCTCAGTGGACAGCAGTAAACAGCCTGCTTCAGAGCCAGAGGCCGAGCATGAAGCTGAGGTCAAAGAGAGTAATGGCCCAAAGCTGGAAGAACCTATTGCTATGGAAACACCTTCCCAAGATGAAGAGGAGGGTGTATCTGATGTGGAAAGTGAGCGGAGTCAAGAGCAGCCAGATAAAATGGTGGATATAAGTGACCTGGCCACTAAGCTTCTAGATAGTTGGAAAGACCTAAAGGTAAGAGTAAATTGTGATTAGTTTTTACTAATGGAATAGATTTGAAGTTCAATGAAGAAATCTAAATTAAATTGCTTCATTTATATTACACACACAAAAAGGGTTGCTTTCTCCAAATTGGCAATGTCTGTTAATGCTAAATTCATCTCAGTGTTTTCAGTATTTTGCCTTGCTTGTGGCCTCAGGCAAATTAGGTTTACAACAGTCAGACAAGTTATTTAGATGACTCATTTTCCCTCTTGGTAGTAGCTAATAATTCTGCTTACTTTCAGTTTTCTGTCACAGTTAAATATTTTTATCTCCACAAAGAGCCACATTAAAAAACTCATTTCATTAATATAGTATATCATAGGATTTTCTTCAAAAAAAAATAAAAGTCTGGTTGACCCCAGTATCTTATTCAGTGATTGTGGGTTGCTTTTATGCATAAAATGTTGTATTTTACTTCTGTCCCCAGTCAAAGAGATTGATATTACCTTATCTCTCAGAAATTCTTCCTTCACGTATATTTTTGTCCAAAGAGAGTAGAGATCAATGTCCCTTGTTCCTTTTCCATTATCACTTTCTGGAAGAGTATAGCAAAGTGGACAGTATTTACAATATTATCCCATGGTGATCTGATTCTGGTAGATCACGTATGAATTAATGTGAGTCTGGAAAATGGTCCATTCAGGTTCTGAACTCAGACCTGGATTTCAAGTTTTAATAACCATTAGGACTCTAGGTTCTTGGCCCTCATGTCTTTAAGGTTTGTATCATTCCATTGTTAACCTTATATGGCCATGGGCCTGACTGGTAGCACCTTGACCATCTGAGGAGTCTGAGATGTACTCAAATTTCACTGTATCTTCTCCCTCCTCCTCCCCAATGTCTTAAGAAACAGATATGGCAAACTGCTGGTTCAAATACAAAAGGGCTTCTACTTAGAGGCAGCCTGTGAGGTTTTACCTAATCTGGCCCCAAACATCTGAGATTTGGCTCAGATAGGACTATCCTTTTACATAGACTGAAGTGACTAGTTGCTGGGGATTTTTAAAAATTCTACTTAATAGGGACACTATCTATTCATTGTTGTGTTGAAACTCTTAATTGAATTGAAACTCCTAATTGAGGGTTGAGCAGTTTGAGATGTGTTGTTGTAGATTCTTGAACACCTTTGACTGCTTTCTTACTCATGCCCCTGTTACATTACTTAGCTACCCACTATAACAGTTCATGGAACATACCCTCTTTCTGTCTAATCTTACAAAAAGATGGAAAGGATTCACAGTGAATATGCCTATGATGGGACATGAGCACTATAGTAATCAGAATTACTAGTAAGAAAGGATGCAGGATGCATTCATTCAGCAAATATTTTTTTTGTTCACCTGCTATATGCAAGATAGCTGGCTAAAAGCCAGTCAGGAGAGATCCCTTGAAGAAGAAACCTGTTGGGAAGGGTTAGCAGATTCCATATCAAGGTGACAGCATAGTAGGTAAGATGGGGATGGGAATAGGCTAGTGGTTATAGTAAATTCATTGTGCTCTCCCTGCTGTGTAGGAATTAAAGGATTTATACTTAGAGAGTTTAAATATGTTTGGCTCAGTGAGTAATGGCTTCAGGGATGGATTTTGTCTTTACCTCTTTGCCCAGTATGTTTCATAACAGCAAGTGTAATCATTGTGATTATCTTATTTTGCTTAGTATGTGTATAAAAACAATAATTTTTTAAAAATCTGGGTTTTTGTCAAACCTTGCTTGTTTTTTATATATTGATTATAATTGAATGTGTCTGTAATATTATTAACCCATTTGAAATTAATTTTGGCAATTGAGAGTTGTCCTCCAAAACTCAAATTTGTGAAGTTGACATCTGTTACTTCCTTCTCTAACCTTTCTAAGACTATTGTACCTAAATAAAAAATTTCACAATAGTATGCAGCCTGATGATCCTGTGAGCTTGAGGTTTAAGATTTTTTTTTCCTAATACTTGAGTAAAATTGTGTACTTTTCAGTTTATATTTTGTGTTCATCTTGACACTCTTGTCATCTAGAGCCACTGAGTATAATTTTCTTTCTCCAAAATTTAGTTTGTTCTGAAATCATTCTTCATACAGATTTGCATTTCTGTGAAATTCTATACTTGACTGTGAGCTGTGCTCTTGTTTTATATCATTGATGCTGAGAAAATTTTAGTATACTTATGTCTTTAGTTATCATTTATCATGGCTCTACTCTCAGAAATGTGAATAAGGTTGCTGTAGTTAACTTAGATTTTTAATCAGTATAGCTGGCATTTTTATCTATGCATCTGAAAACAGGATACCCACACAACAAGTTATATGTTGTTTATAAATCTATATGTTTTTTTTAAATATAATAATGTAGTATATTTGTTCTGTACTATCTGGGCACTGAGTTAACTACTTCTGTCTGACTTTCACCTATGTATCAAAATAGATAAAATTTGAAAAAAAATGTCCTTAAAGTTCAAAGTCCTAGCAAATTTACCAGCAATAGATTATGGTATCTGCTATTTTATTTCACTCATTCCATGGCTTCTTGACCTTCTTGGTCAATTGGATCATTACTGGATATATGTTTCACTTTACCTTACCTCTGAAAGGTGAATTCACAAGTTTTCTTAAGCCTGATTTTACAGTAATTATATAAAATATGGATCATCCTAGAAATAAGTCTAGGAGAGGGTGGGAGGAGGGTATGAAGACTCATGACTTAAGCTTTGTCCTCCCAGATCTGATGATGATCCCCCTTGTAACTTGAACCATTTCCATCTAGCTTCTCAGGGCAGCAAGGAGCTTGTTAACATCACCAGCTGACCATGTGTCTCCTTTTCTCAACTCCATTTTCAACTCCGTGCTGAAGAAAAGAGAGAACCTAGCGTGCATTCTGTGAAGAAACAGGAAGATGGTTGGGAAGCTGGATGATGCATGAAAAATATAATAGGTGAAAAGAGGACAGAGGTGGTTAACTCACTGGCGCCGGCGTTATTTTGGTGCGTCCATTGCCGACAATGGACGTCGTTCCGGGAAAATCCCGACTCCTGGCGTGAAAGGATTAAGTGAGCTATCTTTTCTATACCTATATACACAGGACAGCTGCCTTGGCTATACAAGGCTCACACATTTTCACTCGTTTAAGTTGCAGAACCTGTGAGGAACATCTCAATAACATGTACTTCTTTTTCACACACTTAATCACATTATACATATTCATATGCACAGCCTTTACTGGTCTACATTTTCAGCAAGGGCACTTACACATACAATTCCAAATGGAAAAGGAATTGTTGTACAATATCCCCAATGCTGAAAATGTACCCAAGGTCCAACAGGTCATGACAGTTGGAGCAGGTAAACAGGTGATGGTTAAATGCAGCTCCTGTTCAAGATGACTGCAAACGTCTGTGTTCGGTTGGATCCTAAGAAAAGGAGGTAAGACTCCTGTGTGATGACTAGTATCCATTGACATTGAGTAACTAGAGACTTCAGTGGCTAATATTTACAGAGCCTTTCCTTTTCATGCTTTTGGTGGATATGTAGCCAGAGGAAAGAAGAAATTTATCCATTGCTGCTTAATGTTAAGAAATTTAGAGGCAGAAGGAGCCCTTGCATGGTGATAGTTAAGAACTTCTAGTTACCTGTTATTGACCTTTCCCTCTTATTCATCTTTAAGGCAGTTGATTTTTTTTTAAATTCATAAGAATATATAGATATATTGAATCAGACACATAGTCCATTCGGCCCTAAGCTGTGCCCCAGGGATGCATAATTGTCCTAACTAACAGCATACCTAATGGGTTAGGATTATATGCCAAAAAGAACTTTGAAAAAAAGAATGTGAAGGAGTCAGAAGTCTCAAGTTGATTTGAGTAAATATAACTCCGGAAGAAATACTACTGTAGTACTAGTGTAAATTATAACTTAATTCAATTGTAATTTGATTAAAAAATGTTCTGGGTGCTCCATAAACCCCCAATAACCTCTACCAAGGCACTGCTTTTACTTATTTAAGTTGTGTTGTCAATGCGTGGTGGGTTTTTTTGTTTTGTTTTGTTTTTGAGGAGAAGAAAAAGTACTTTGATGCTTCAAGTGTTAGGAGAAAAATTAGCCTTACAGTATGTAAGTAGTGACTTTAGTAGGCTAAAAATTAGGGGTAGGATTTTCAGATATTGTTGCATCAAAGTATTAATCAGCAAGGAGCTAGTCATGTGTATGGTTGGCTGGTATGACTGAGTCACATGTGTATTGCCCACTAGCCTATGGGGCAGTATCTCAAATATTTAATAAGATCACTAGTTTTTTAAATTCTTGAATAGGTTTTTAATGATGATTTTTTTTTTCTTCTCTAGTTTCCTCATTATCTTTCTTCCTTCGCTTCCCAGAAAGCTATCCTTATATAACAGAGTATTCATTTAAGACAAAAAGGAAAAGAGGGGAAACAATCAGCTCAATTGATCAATACATGGAAAAAATTTCAATTTTTTTCAATGTATAAACTTACAAACCTCCCACCTTTTAATTTTTTGTCATTCTCTCCATTTATAGTCATTATTTTGAAAATTAATTTAATATTTTATTTTTCCCCAATTATATGTAGAAATAATTTTCAACATTCATTTAGTTCTTTATGATTCCCTTCCCTGTTTACCTTTTTCTACTTCTCTTGAGTCTTATATTTGGAAGTCAAATTTTCTATTCAGCTTTGATCTTGTCATCAGGAATGCTTGAAAGTCCTCTCTTACATTGTCGATTTTTTTCCCCTGAAAAATTATACTCAATTTTGCAGAGTAGGTGATTATTGGTTGTAATTCTAACTCCTTTACCCTCCAGAATATTCTATTCCAAGCTCTCTGATCCTTTCATGCAGAAACTGCTAAATCTTTTGCTATCCTGCTTGTGACACCAACATACTTGAATAGTTTCTTTCTGACTGTAATATTTTCTCCTTAACCTGGGCATTCTAGAATTTGTTTATAACATTCTTATGAGTTTTCATTTTGGCTGTCTCTTTCATGAGGTGATTGGTGAATTCTTTCAATTTCTGTTTTACCATCTGGTTATAGAATATCAAGGCAGGTTTCCTTTGATAATTTCTTGAAAGATGATGTTTAGGCTTTTTGTTTGATCATGACTTTTAAGAAATCCAATAATTGGGGCGGCTAGGTGGCACAGTGAATAAAGCACCAGCCCTGGAGTCAGGAGGACCTGAGTTCACATCCTGCCTCAGACAGAACGCACACAAAAAAAACTAGCCATGTGACCTTCGGCAAGTCACTTAGCCCCAATTGCCCCTCCAAAAAACAAAACAAAAAGAAAAAGTCCAATAATTTTAAATGATCTCTCGTCAGTCTGTTTTCCAGCTCATTTGTTTTTCTAATATGATATTTCACATTGTCTTCTATTTTTTTGTTTGGTTTTGCTTTATTGTTTCTTGATGTCTCATAGAGTCATTAGCTTCCACTCGCTCAATTCTAATTTTAAAGAAATTATTTTCTTCAGTGAACTTATTTTTAACCACCTTCTTCATTTTGCCAATTCTATTTTTTAACGAGTTCTTCAGTGAAGTTTTTTTTTTTTTTTTGCTTCAGTCCATTTGGCCAATTCAGCTTTTCAAGGCATTCTTCTGCTCGTTGGATTTTTGTACCTCTTTTACCATTTAGTCTATTCTGTTTTTTTAAGGTTTTATTTTCTTCAGTATGTTTTTGTGTCTCCTTTACCAAGCTGTTGACTTTTTCATAACTTTCTTGCATTGCTCCTGTTTCTCTTCCCAATTTTTCCTCTACCTCTCTTACTTGTTTTTTTAAAATCCTTTTTGAGCTCTTCTGTAGCCTGAAACCAATTCATATTTTTCTTGGAGGCTTTTGGTGTAGAAATTTTGACTTTTCTGTCATCTTCTGGGTGTGTTTTATTTGATCTCCCTTGTTACCAAAGTAACTTTCTATACCCAGAATTTGTTTTTTCTGTTGTTTGCTCATTTTCCCAGCCTATTAACTTGACTTTTAACTCTTTGTTAAAGTAGAACTCCGCTTCTGGAGTAGAGGGTACACTGCCCCAAGCTTCAGGAGTTTTGTGTAACTGTTTTCAGAGATACTTATAATGTCCTGTAAGTTTTAAGTTCTTCTAGGATAGTGTGATCTAGGGAGAGATGTTTATTACTCTCCTGGCCTGTACTCTGGTCTGTGAGCAACCACAAGCACTCTTTTCTGCCATAGAACTTTGAGTAGGGTCCCCCATTCCATTGTGGCCTTAAGCTCTTTTTGGCTAGTTCTCCTCCTTGCCCTGGGACTGCCACCCAGGACTGGGAGCCAGATCTGAGTATGGGCAAAGCAACAGTCCTGCCTCGGTGCTAGCAAAGAGACCCCTGTAATCTCCTTCTGACCAGTTTTTTGACCCCCTTACCATCTGTGGGCTTAGAGCTCCTGAATCAGCTGCTGCTGCTATTGATTCATTCAATCCCAAGACCTGCTTCTGTTTTGCTGGAGTCTGGTCTGTACTGGTGCCACCTGAACTGCACTCTCACCCCTGTTGCAACAGACCTTTCCTGAAAAAGTTTTAAGCTGTTTGGGGCTGGAAAATTGTTTCACCCTGTCCTTTTGTGGGTTTTGCCACTCTAGGTTTTGTCTTAGGGCATTATTTAAAGATCTTTGGAGGAGTTTGGGGAGAGCTCAGGTGAGTCCCTGCCTTTTCTCTACCATCTTGGCTCTGCCCCTGTATATTGTCATTTTTTTATTATATTTTTACTGTTTTCTTGACTGTTTACTTTCCTCTGCATTAGTTCAACAAGATCTTTTCCTGCTTTTTTAATTCATCACCTTCATTTCTTAAAATATAGGGATGTTCCATTATATTCATTTGTTTAGCTGTTCTCCAACTGAGAGGCATCTAATTTGTTTCCAGTTTTGAACTTTCACAAAAAAATTCTGCCATGAATATTTTGGTGTATATGGGGACTTCTTTTGGTGCAGGAGTTCTGACTTTGCTGTCTTCCTCCTGTTCTATGCTTTGATCCTTTTTGTCCCCAAAATAGGAGTGTAAAGTTGGGTTCCTCTGTTTGCTTTGCTTCCTTTGCCTGCTCTTGTTGCCCCTCAAATACTTGACTTTTGGGCTTTTTGCAACAGTAGAACTCTGCTACCAGAAATGGGAGCTTTATCCCAAATGCTGGGGTTTTCTCAGCTGCCAAAGGTGTTAATTGGGTGCCCTCTCTGAAGCCTCCACATGCTCTGGCAAGCTGGTCATGCACCCCAGGACCTTCACCCTAGACAGCAATCCAAATCTAAGCAGGTTAAAGCAAGAGTGATTACCCCTCAGACTGGTCAGTTGGTCCCCCTGCAATCTGAAGACCAGGAGCTGAAGCTGCCATGTGGTGGGTGGCTGCACAGCTGTGGTGCCTGAGCTGCTTCTCGCCCTGGGGGGCAAAGGCCAGATCGCACTCCGAATTCCCAGGTCCCAAAGTCCACACTGCACTGACCTTGCACTTTGTCCTCGGCATCTATGGATTGATAATTCTGGAAACTACCACAGCTGCTGGCTGGTCAGCTCCCAGGGCGCTGTGCTGGCCGCATTCTGCCAACCTGTCCTGAGCAGGAGGTTAGCTTCTCTGTGTCATTTTGTGGGTTCTGTAGCTCCAAAGTTTGTCTAGAGTCATTTTTTACATGAATTGAGGGAGGTGGGAGCCGGAGCCCAGAGGAAGCCCTGTTTCTACTCCGTCATCTTGACTCTGCCCCCGTATATGGGGACTTCTTATCAATGGGCTCCTTGGAGTGCAAGCCCAGTAACAGAATCTAGTGAGCCTATCTTCCCAAATCCCCTCCAGTCTTGACTTGTCATCTTTGTTGATTTGTGGAGTATAAGGTAGAAATCCTGGGTGGTTTGATTTACATTTTCTTAGTGACTTGAAGCATTCTTTCACGTGGCTGTTAATAGTTTGCATAATTAAAAAAATTTTTGTAAATGCTTTGGTGAGTAAATTTACCACATGTCCAAGTCAAGTATCACATGTCTCAAATTAAGCCATTCCAGAGATTCTCAAACGAAATCTTGTAAAGTTTTTGACCTACAAGCCCTTTCCAGTTTCTTAGAGTCATCATGGCTTTGCATTTTGGTCATGAAACAATGTGGCCAGTTCTGAAGAAATTTACATCTATAAGCAATGGAGGAAATTAATTGAAAAAATAACCTCAAACAAATCTGACTGAAAACACTTAACTGTTTTTGGTACCTGGAACAAAATAAATATTTAATAAATACTTATCAAATTGAATTAAATATACAAAATAGTATGGTAATTTTAAGTCCATTTATCATATTCAAAAGATATTCCAGTTTCTTTGAAATCATCAAGTCTTTCATAAAGTAGTATATTCACTATTATAGAAAAGGAGTCATGCTCTTTGCATTCAATTTAAATAATGCATGTGGTAGGCACTGAGAATGTTAAGATGCGGAGTTACTGGCCTTGTCTTCAAAGATGGTAAAATCTAATAGATCGAGAATATAGGAGAGGTTAAAAGGGTAAACTTGTAGCTGGCAAGATATGAAAGAAAACAGTGGTATTCAAGATGAATTTTGAAGGAAGAGAAAGATGATGGGAAGGAGTCTGTTCTGTGCAAGTGTCCTAGGACAAAACCTAGAAATGCCAAGTAGTCCGGTTTGGCCATATTGTAAAAAATATTAAAACAAAAGAAGTTTGAAGATTAGGCTTTAGATGGTTGTGATTATGGATGTTTCCTGAGATTCTGCCCTGGACCCTTTTCCCTCTTTGAACTCTCTCACTTAGTTTCCTCATGAGTTCACATGGGTTGAATTGTCATCTCTTTACAGATAACTCCCAGATCTTTATATCTAGCCCTAGTCTTTTCTGAGCTCAAATACTGCCTCAGCCACTGACTATTGGACATTTAGAACTCTATGGCAGGCATTCTAAAATCAACATCTACAACAAAATTGATATCTTTCTCCAAAACCTAGTCCTTTTTTCCCAATGTCTCTATTTTTGTCCAAGGTATTACCATTTTCTAGTTATATAGGTTCAGATCTTCTTTTATTATTCTTTACTCACCCACCTATCCAATCACTTCTAGAATTTTATTGTTTATATCTCCACTACACTTAAAGTATCTGTTCCCATTTGTTATGTTCAAATGACTTCCACCCTAATCAAGGCCCTCATCACCTCTTTGACTGGGATTATTGGCCTTCTTTTTTGTATCCCTGCCCTAATTTTTTCCCATCTCCAATCCTTCACACAGCTACAGTTGTTATTCCTTAAGCAAAGTTCTAACCTGTCTAATGGTGTGACCAGAGCTGCTTATAATATTCCCAGTGTGAATGTACTATATTTTCATAAGGAAAAGATGTTTTCTCTTTTCAGTATCCTTTGTGATGATCCCAGCAACAATCAACCAATAATTGATTTAATTAATTCCTTATGATAGCCAAAATACTATGTAAGATGTAGGGGTAATTAATTTGGTAGAAGCTTTGCCTTTATGGAGTAAAAAAGATATGGAACATATTCTACAATAATAAAAATAAAGAATAGAATAAGAGATTGATGGGAGAGGATGATATCTCCATCTGGTAGGGTCAAGGCATGCCTTCTGTGGATCTCAGTACTTGGGCAGAAGTTTAAAGGAGAGAGCGAGAGATGAGATTAGGGCACTGACCATAGGAAACTTTGGAGGTAAAGGCATCATAATAGTAAAGAACTGGGAGAGTTGGAGAAATGACCACTTGTTCAAGTAGACGTGTTGAAGATGGGATGGGAAGAGAGAAGAGAACAAGGAGAGAAGATTGATGTGTTGAAAAGCAAAAGAGGAGAGAAAATTATTAGCTTATTGAAAATTCTGGGAATGGGTAGAAATTTTGTTACTTTGAAATAGGTTATTTGAGGAAATAGAAATTTTACATGTCCCTAATTAGCTATGGATTCCTGGAACTAGGAGGTATATACAAATTTCTTGTCACTAAGCAGAAAAGGGTTACAGGAGGATTTTTAGATCTCCCTTTGAGTTGCCTTGAGCAACTCTTTTTATTCCTCCAAAATGAGTATTTCTTAACTTTGGAAAGCATGTGAGGGACCTCAGTATTATGGTCCTGTGGAAGGAATTAAATGAGAGGCTTTTCAGAGCTTTCAGGGGCATGAGGATATGGAAGTTGATCCTTGAATTTTCTCATTAGATTCTGCACGCTAGATCTACATAGTAAAAATAAGTTGTCTTAGAAGAAACCACTTCCTCTTATTCAACAGAGAAATAGGTTTCATTACATTACTTAGGGTAAAATTTGTAGATTCATATTCAGTCTTTGATGCTGTCTCACTGTATGACCAGAGGCATGCATTCTTTAAGTTTCTGGGCCTCAGTTTCCTACCTTGTAAAGTGAGGATTCAACTAGATCCTCTCTAAATCCAGTGTACTTTCAACTATATCATGCTGTGTACCTCTCAGAAAAAAAAAATGGCAGCCAGGGTTGCCTTCTTATGCCATTTATATGGTTACTTTTCATTGTTTTCTCGAGGGTTTCTGCACTTTTAAAATTCTGTTTCAGGCCATTAAACCTGTAGGCCACAAGCCTTCAGTCTCTTTTCAGAACTATAAAGATATTATTTAGCCCTATTCTGGCTAAGTCATTATGGGGAGTTGACATTCATTCCCAAAATGTAGACATCTGTTAAGTCCCCTACCAGTATGGAAGTTGTGTATTTCCTATAGCTTATGCTGCTTTATTTTTTATAGAATTATTTTGATTTTAATAGTAAAACATACAAACTCTAAAATCCTCCCTTATCTGCATAGGGATAAGAAATTTGTATATACCTCCTAGTTCCAGGAATCCATAGCTAGATTGGGGATATGTAAAATTGCTATTGCATACAAATAAACTATTTGAAAAATATCTTTAAAATTTTCTGCCCACTCCTAGTATAAGTAATAAAACCCTTAGCATATTTATTAAAATTTCTTACCCCCAATACAGAGATCCCCAGGAAGTTTAGAAGAAATATTTCTACTTTAGGAAGCTTTAAACGAAAGTGGATGGACCTTATAGTCTCTGTCCCTATAATATTGCTAGAGCCCTTTAGCTGTTACAACCCTAGTCACATGTGTGATGTAGCTCATGCTTCTTCACCTCCACAACATTTTACACTATTGACCTCCTGGATTCTCTCTCTTTCCTTTGAGTTTTCATGTCAGTGGTTTCTCCTAGTTCTTCAAGACTCAACTCAAAC
Organism: Petaurus breviceps papuanus; assembly: GCF_028583685.1. Lineage (NCBI taxonomy): Eukaryota > Metazoa > Chordata > Mammalia > Diprotodontia > Petauridae > Petaurus > Petaurus breviceps. Next base: position 16,063,362 of record NW_027185896.1, on the reverse strand, counting down.
AATACATTCTATAGAAAGCCTTTTTTTTTCTCCTTACCTCCCTAACTACTTTGTATTTATATTGTATTGGGGGGGGGTATCCTCCAAAAGTATGTAAATTACTTGGCAGAGATTTCTTTCTTTTTTTTTTTTAAATAGACGGTTGGATGGATGGATATGGATAAAACAGGTTAACTTAGGAAATAGTATTCTTCATTTTAGTATTCACTTAGATCTTACTAGTTCTGTGAGGTTGAATTATCCCCTCTACCCATGTGATTCCAAGATCTGTTTCCAGCCTTAGTCTCTCCCTGGAATTCATTCCTTTGTATTTAATTGCATGTTGAACTTTACAAACTGAATGTTTCACAGACTCATTGTCTTCCCATCCCTGCATATATATCCTTCTACTGAACTTCCCTATTTCTTTTTAATATTTGCAACCTCACCATTGATCCATAGTTCCTCCATTCTCTGGTTTTTGGTTATAACATCAACATTATTCTTACTCTCCCTACATATCTAATTACTTACCAAATCTTATCAGTTGTGTCATCTCTTGGTCCCCTTTTCTCCATTCACATAGCCACCACTGTATATAGTTAGTCCTCTCACCTTTACTATTGCAGTATGCTCTTGATGAGTCTCCTTATTCTGAATCTCTCTGCTATATATCCATCATCCACATAGTGGGCAAATTGCTGTTCTTTAAGTTTAGGTCTGACCATGTCTCTCTTCTGCTCTAAAATCAGTAGTTCCCTATTACCACCAGGACCAAAGATAAGTTTCCATCTAATCTTTAAAGGTGACAATTTGCCCCCAACTTATCTTTACAATTTCATTTTATATAATTTCCTTTCCTATCTCTGTTTTTGTACTGACTGTCCACCTTGCTTAGAATACATCCTCTTCTCCCAGAAATTTTCCTTCAAGACTCAACTCAAACAATGCCTTCTATGGAAAGCCTTTTTTTTTTCCTCCTTACCTCCCTAACTACTTTTGTGTTTATATTGTATTGGGGGGGGGGGGTATCCTCCAAAAGTATGTAAATTACTTGACAGAGATTTTTTTCTTTTTTTTTTTTTTAACTTTTTCTGATATATCCCTAGCACAGTGCCTGACAGCATAGTATGTGCTTAATAAAATGCTTGTTCATTGATTATTGATGATTTATAGCTCATCTTTATATAATGGCTTTACTGCTCAAAAATGCTTTTTTTCTCTTACGACAGGGCAACATTACTAATGCAAAATACTCATCCCATTTTATAAATGAGGAAATTGAGACTTGGAGACTGACCTTTAAATCACAAAAGTAGCAAGTGTTAGAATCAAGACTCAGTATCCAGTATTTTCTGTTTTCATCATGCTCTTTCTTAGGAACAAGTCCAGATTATTCCTCAATCATTGCCTTCTAACCAGAATGGAAGGTTCTTTTGAGCCATATGTTTGTCTCTAAAGAATAGAAAAAGAGGACTACGTGTGAAACCACAAGTTTTTAGCATACAGCTTACTTTAAAATTACAAAATAAATTCAAAATTTTAATGTCTGCATTTACCACTGCATTTTTTGATGCATTAAAAAAAAATTCCTCCGTGTTTTTTTTTTCTTTACATTTTCTGGTTGGGAGTAAGGAAATAATACTGTTGCTAATTGCCTTCTCCCTGCAAAATAGTCCTTCCCCCACTTTAATTTTTTTTTCTTTTTAGAGGGGGCGAAGCAGGGCAATTGGGGTTAAATGACTTGCCCAATGTCACACAGATAGCAAGTGTTAAGTGTCTGAGACTGGATTTGAACTCAAGTCCTCCTGACTCCAGGATAGTTGCTCTATTCACTGTACCACCTAGCTGCCCACTCTTCCCCCACTTTAAGAAAAAAAAAAAGAAGAGTTCTTGTAACAGATGAGCATAGTCAAGAAAAACAAATCCAGACATTTACACTATCCAAATATATGTCTTTGGGAGTGGTAGCATGTTTAATCATTGGTTCTCATGAGTTGTGGTTGGTCTTTGCCTTGACCAAAGTTAAGTATTACAAAGTTATCTTATATACCATGTTGTTTTATTAATTGTTCCCATTTTCATTTTCACTCTGTATTAGTTCATACAAGTCTTCTAGGTTTCTCTCAAAATAGTTTGATCATTTCTTGCTTCATAATAATATTCCATTACATTAATATACCATAATTTGTTAACTCGTTCCTTAGTTGTTGCATATCCATTTAGTTCTATGCTACTACAAAAAGAACTGCTATATAATATTTTTGTACATATGGTCTCCTTTCCTCTCTTTTTATCTCTTTAGTATCTAGGCCTAATGGTTGGATTCAGAGGGGGTGTATAGTATAGTGACTTTGGGGGTAAAATTCTACATTATTTTCTAGATGGTTGAGTGGATTCAGTTCTGTTTTCCTATAACCCCTCCAATAACTCATTTTTGCCAATATGAAAGGTATGGAGTAGAACCTCAAAGTTGTTATAATCATTTCTGTTAGGGATTTGGGACATTTTTTGTATTTCTTTTGATAACTTGAATTTCTTCCTTTGAGAACAATCTTTTCTTGTTCTTTGACCATTTATCTCCTGTTCTTATATATTTGAATCAATTTCTTGTATATCTAGTATATCAGAATTTATCAGAAAAACTTAAATGAAAAGATTTCCCCCCCCTCACTTAACTGTTTCCCTTTTAGTTTTGACTGACTTGATTTTGTTTGTACAAATTTGTTCATTTTGTCCGTTATAGTTCTCTTTATTCTTTATTTGGTCATGAACTCTTTCTCTTTCCATGGCTATAAAAGGTCCTTTCTTGCTCTTCTAATTTGTTTATGATATGACCTTTTATATCTAATTTGTGTGTACATTTAGCTCTTACCTTGATATATGGTATGAATTTTGGTCTAGTAGTTTTTGTACGGTAATGATATCTTACCTCAGCAATTGAGGTCTTTAGGCTCATCAAAGATGATACTACTACTGCTACTATCTTTTCTTCTCTGTGTTATGTACCTGTTGTTTACTACTCTTCAGTTGTGGTGGGTGTTTTTTTTTTTTAAACTGGTTCCAAAGAGTTTTGCTGCTTTAACTTTTGGGAATCTAGGTTTATTGGACACTTTTCCTTTTAAACTCTTCTGTCAGCGTGTTGAGTCATTTCAGTCAACTCTTCATGATTTCATTTGAGGTTTTCTTGGCAAACATACTGGAGTGGTTTGCCATTTTCTTCTCCAGCTCATTTGACAAATGAGGAAACTGAGACAAATAGGTAAAGATGAAGACAAAGGAAGAGGATTAGAGGCGGGGAGCAAGATAACAAAGGAGAAAAATGATAGGGGAAAATTATACTTAATTAAATGACAATGTGATTTTTCAAAACCAAAGAAAATGCATGTAAAAAACTTCTTTTGGTAGTAGGATGGATAGTTTTAAATATTTTGTGAAGATAAAATGTTCCAAGTGGTATTTTTCTGTTAACAAAAAAAAATTATTCCATCTAGGATCTCCAAAAGGAATATATACTGGTAGTAAATGAAATAGGATTTTTTTTTCTGTTATTGAAAAATGTACTAGCAGAATGAAAATAAGATGAAAGTTTCTAATTAGATAAGAGAATATCTTCAAAGTTAAGAAATAAAAAGGAATCAAAAGATTTATTTCAGCCCAAATTATTCTGTAGCCTTTTCTATGGGGATATAATGGGTAGAATGCTAGAAATGGAGTCAGGAAAACTAGTGTTCTAGACCTGTGATCATAGGCAAATCCAGTTAACTTCCTCTTTCCTCCTTCCCCTATTTTAGTTTCCTGTTATATAAAATTACGATAATATCTTACAGGGTTATGAGATTCAAATGAGAATTTATATAGAATGCTTTGCAAACTCTAAATTTCCCAACAGTAAGAGTTATCCACAATGCCTTAGGAAGGTAGTGAGTTTCTCCTCATTGGAGGTCTTCAAGCGAAAGCTGTGTAGGATGGTTATTTATAAAATATGTCGTAATAAGTTTTACTTTGTGGTATGATTTGGACTAGAGGGTGGCTATGATCCCTTTCAACTCTAAAGTGCTATGATCTTTTGAAGTCAATCTTCAGTTTATTATTCCTCAGAAGAGATAGAGAAATGTACTGAAATATGGACTGCTTTAAAATTTAACATCTATTATTTATTTTTTGTGGTATTTCCTTTGATTAATACCTGGCATTTACATTGTGATTTACAATTTGCAAAGTGTTTTCCATTCACTCCCATTTGATCCTTAAAATAATACTGTGAGGTAGGCAATGCAAATATATCCCCATTTTAGAGATGGGGAAACTAAGGTTCTGAGAAGTAATTTGTCTAGAATTACATGCCTGTTAAGTGACAGAACTAGGATTTGAGCTAGACTGCCTCATCTGCTTATATAACTTGCTTGTACTATTTTTTTAGAATAATTTTAATGTGGTTCCTATTAAGAGAAGAGAGAATTTCGTACAAACAATGAAAACCTAAAATAGTCCAATTTTTTATTTTTTGATGACTAGTCTTTTACACTGTTAAATTTTACTATCAGGAATTTTATGTGTGTGCACACACATATATACATACAGTCATACATATATTCTCACTGTGTGTGTGTGTATGTGCGCGTGCGCATGTGTGTAATACATATTGAGAGGCATCATAGTATACTAGAAAGAAACTTGATTTTGGCATAAGACCGCCAGAATCCCAACTTGGGCAGTTCACTTTAACTTTGAGTCTTTGTGTCTTTGAACTAGATTGTTCTGATGCCACTTACTAGTGCCAAGTCTTATCTTGTGTATGTGTGTGCACATGTGTATGGATAGGAGGTGTATATCTATGTGTGTAAGTAGGGCATGCTTTGCCTTTTGGTATGGAGGCAGTTTTGTTTTCTTAGGGTTGTGTTAAAGGAGTATGAGTGGTGTTCCCTAAATTTGAAAGGCTGAGTGTGGACCTGTCTGTTCAGAAAGCAATCTAAAAAGTCAGAGACTTATCAGGTTGACAACACGGTGTAAAACATTTCTACCACATCATTCATAGACTGTGTACTAAATCACAAAGGGAGTTACAGTCTGTCACTGGAGGAAAGTGAGTATACCCATCTTGAACAGATTTTGGATCCTTGAACTATTGAAAAATGGTAGATATATGTGTATATGTTTACTTGTATGAGTACCTACATCTAGATTTTTTTTTCTCCTCTTCAGTGCAGTTTACTGGATGTGTTAAGATACATCAAGTTGTATTGATTCTGAATTTTGCGAACCTCAGAAAAGCTTCATGGTGTTACTTCCTTTGTCCAAAAACTAAGCCTTATATCTATAATCAACCAGATCTGAATAAGATTATTAGTGACTTTATAATTGTCATTAAGAACATGACCAGCATTCTCTAGTATGGTAGAACAAGAGGTAGTAAAATTATAGAATAATGTATGACGGCAATACTACAGCATTGAAAGACACTGGCATATGGATCAAAGAAAGCTATAGATATTTTACATGAAAAAACGACAGTACTATATTTGGATTTAAAAAACAGACTTGAATTTCTGTGATTGCATAAATATGTCAACCTAGGGAAATGTTCATAGAATCTCAGAGGGATAAAATGGAAAAAAAAAATTTTCTCCTGAAATGATTCAGTACTCCCTAATTCTATTTTTAAGGAATATGTGATTACCATTTTCCTTTCCAGTTTATCAGCAACAAGAATACTTCTAAGTCTCTAGTAATATCTAATGAAGAAATCTGTTAGATGAGTATAGACTAATTGGAATAGATTTCAGTTTCATACGTGAATTTGCTAATAGATTAGGTTATATAAGCCAAACTGCATGGTGAGGTTGAGCTCAAGAGTTAAAAACACCAAAAATTAGCTCTCTATTCCAGTTTCTCTCTCACACACACACACACACACATACACACACAACCAACAACAAAACCCAAAGCTTTGTTTGTATTTGTCTTGTAAATTTTCACTCCCTTTAAGATGATTTTTCAGAATTGTAGATAAAAATATAGTTTAATACCATGGAAACATTTTGAGTAACTACACATGTACAATCTATATCGAATTGCTTATCTTTCCAGTGGGGGTGGGAGAAGAGGGAAGAAGGGAAAGAATCTGAAAATCAAAGTTTTAAAAACATTTAAAGAATTGTTTTTTACATGCAATTGGGAAATAAGACATACAGGCACTGCGGTATAAAAGTCCATCTTGCCCTGCTAGAAGGTTAGAGGGGGTATGGCGTAGGATATAAGAGAGAGCAGATTGGGGGAGGGGGTATATAGTAGGCTCGCTATCTTGGAGTGGGGGGGTAGGGGAAGATGGGTAAAATTTGTAACTCAAAATCTTGTGGAAATGAATGATGTAAACTGAAAATAAATTTAAAAGTAAAAAAGAATATAATTTAAAATAAAGGAAGAATTTATTAAGTGCTTACTGTGTGCCAGGCCTCATGCTGAACTCATGCTATTTTATTTGATCCTCATAACAGCTCAGGAAGGTAAATGCTATTATTATCCTCATTTTCTAGAGAATCTCACTAATCACTTAAGCTTATATCAAAGATTTTTTTTTAAGAACACATATGTAGAATTAGAAGTGATGTATGAGGTCATGTATTCCAGTTGCTTTATTTTTAGGGGTAGCTAGGTGGCACAGTGGATTTGATTTAGCACCAGGTTTGGAATGAGGAAGATCTGAGTTCAAATGTGGCCTCAAACACATACTAGCTACATAACCCTGGGCAAGTTACTTAATATCTCTCTGCCTTATTTCCTTCAACTGTAAAAAGGGGCATAATAACTCCTATCTCCCAGGATTGTGAGGATAAAATGAGATATTTATAAAGGTTTTAGTACAATTCCTTGTACATGGTAGGTGCTATATAAATATTAGCTATAGCAAATATATAATTTATAGATAAGGAAAATGAGAGCAGAGATTTATACTTGGGCTTTCAGATTCCATATCTAATATATTTTCCACTCCTTTCACATTTTTGAAAAAACCTAGAAATAATAGCCTTGTTTAGAATTCCAGAGTTCTGTATTGATTAACTCATTGTGATGACAATACCTAGATATTTCTCATGTTTTCCAGTGAAAAATTCACATTAACTCTTGTCATTAAACCACTTTAAATTTGAGAGATCATGGTGTTGCTTCCAGCTCTCATATTTGTACCACTGCCGTTGTTAATAATTGGAATATATTATTGCTGTCAAGGATCTAGCCTTTAGATTCTACTTTCAACAGCATTTGGCACATACATGTTTGGTAGATGTTTTAAAACTAGTTTGAGTTACTGATTTCAGCTTTCCATTTACCAGATGAATTTTTTTTTAGTAGGGCGGAAATAGTTAATCTTTGTAAAGAATTTCCATTGCTGTGTGTACTGCCTCCATACTGTGGTGCTTGAGCTTTTTGAAAGAAATGTATAATTACATATAGCCAGGAATATCAGATATTTGGAAGATAAATTTTCATGTCAGTTAATTGTGTCACAGCCTCATTTATTGTGTGCATAGGCATACTTGAAAACTTAGCCATGAGCCTGAGGTCTTCCTGTTTTTAGAGATGCCTAATCTTTCTTTGTGCTGTATCTGTCTGATTACCCTCAGAGTTACTTAATTTCTATAGCCAAGAAGTTTCACAGCTTGGAGTTAACAAAGCTACAGAAATGAAGCAGAACTAAGACTGGGAATTGAAAGCATTTTTCCCAATAGAACATTTTTATGCCAGGTTCCTAAAATGGGGGAAGTTGAATGTGTTTGTTGTCATTCAGTTCATCCTTGAAGAAGTGCCAGGTTTTACTTTCTTTTCTTTTGGGACCAGGAACTATTAAAGCTCCCTGCCAAACTCACAAAGTGTATATGTACCTCTCTAATTACACTTTCCACTCTTCATAAGATGTTACCTAGTCTTGGGCACTAATTTCTCTATCCTTCCTATTCTCTTTCCCTTCCACCCTCAGCCTCAGATCCCGTCACTTGCAAGATTAAGGGGTGCTAATAGCCCTACCTCAGAGAACTATAGTTACTCTCGTTGCTAAAGGCTTAAAACAATTTTGTTGGGCAAAATTTTTTCCCAAATTTACTTTATCTCTTTTCAATTCTGTTTTTAAAAGGGTTGTGGATATTTAATAGTTCATGTGTTTAGTCATTAGTTCTTGCAGAAACACTCAAAGAGACCTAGTATGTACTAGATTAGTTTTCTTAAAGTGTATTAACTTTAGATCAAGGCTTCTTAACCTAAAATCTACAGATCCTGTGGGTTTTCTGGAAAGTTTTTGGCAAGGGGAGGGAGGAAAATAGGAGAGGCCAAATTACATCTTGATTTTCTCTAATTTCTAACTGAAATTTAGCATTTCTTTCAGTTATGATTTAAGAAAAACTCAACATTATAAGAAGGGGTTCATAGGATCACCAGGTTGCCATGTGAGTCCATGACACAATCCCTGAGAGTGTCCAAAGGAGAGGAAGTAATCATAATGATGAGAGATCTTGAAACTCATCAGATGTTGAAGGAAAAGCCCTTAATAGGATATAGTAGTGATCTTTAAGCATTTTAAAAGCAATCTTGTAAAAAAAGGAAATAAAATAAGAATTACTATAGAGTTCAGAAATACAACCAATAAGTAGAAGTGACAGGAAAGCAGGCCATTCTAAAGAAGTACTTCATAAAACTGAAAACTGTCCATCAGGGAAATGGCTGCCTCATTAATTCAGCAAGCTGGGCCTGCTGAATGCTAGTCACTAGGAATTCCCTCCTCCCCTCCCTCCCTTTTAGTGTTCAAGTCGAAGCCTGAAGGAAAGATTGGAAAGGGAAGTTGAGCTAGATGCTCACTTAGTCCCTTCTAACTCCCAGTGCTTTGTTAGAGTCATGGAAGAAAAAGGTTTTAGAGGAATTTCATAACACTCAGGTGGCATTTTCCAATTTATTTGAGGATTGGGGGAGGCAAAGTGAGGCAAAAGGTAGTTTAAGAAGGAGATAACTAGATCTAGGAACAGATTCTCCCCTAGGATCATCAAAAGGGGTCCTCCCTCCAGTTAGCAGTAGCATCCTCGGATGTCGTGCTGCTCATTTTCAAAAAGTATTCGGCTACTGTCATATGTAAAATACTATATATATAAATACAGTCTCTTAATAATTATAGCAATCTCTTGTACTTTATGAGAAAAACTTTTGTAGTTTTTGCTTCTTGTTCATACTATTTCTTAAAGGAAGGTTGGTATAATTAACTCCAATTTATACATCAGGATCCAGAGGCATAAATTACAATCAGTAGGAAAATTCTTGAGAAAATTATAACAAGCTCCTCGTCATTTAAATCTTAATGCTAATGAAGACTATGTTAGATACAAGTGAAAGTGAACATCTCTTTTTAAACTTCTTGTTCATAAATCTCTAGCATATGTACTTATTTCCCTAACTCTTAAGCTGTCTAGAACATAGTATTTAAAACTTAATGCGAGTATTGTATAAATTATAAATGTCTGCCCAGTCCTTCCCATTTCTCTCTTGCCATGTAAAAAAATTACCATTGTCAAATAATTGAAACTGTCTTTTCCACAGAACTAAACTTTCTTCTGATTTGTTTTTTAGGAGGTGTATAGAATTCCAAAAAAGAGTCAGACTGAAAAAGAGAACAATGGTATGTATTCATTGATCCTCTATAAACTCTTTCGCCAAAATTATAGGAGTGTTGTAGATAACAGTTTGCCTAGATTATATCAAAAAGCTTTTGATAAAGTATCTCATGTTTTTCTTGTGGAAAAGATGCAAGAGATGTGGGCTGGACATTGGTATATTTTGATGGATTCAGAAATGAATCTAAGCATGGTCATTTACTGCTTCATGTCACCCTGGAAGATCTCCAGTGGAATAACCCAAGGATCTCTGCTTGACCCTCTGCTGTCTGACCTTTTTTATCATTGGTTTGGATAATGGAATAGGTGGCATAAATTTAGATTAACCAAGTCCAGAAAGCTCTTAAAACATTAGAAAATCAAGTTGAATTACTACAATGAACTTTAGTAGAGATAAATAGAACAACTAGGTGGCACGGTGGTTAGAATGCCGGGCCTGGAATCAAGAGTTCAGATTCAGCCTCAGATACTTGCTAGTGGCATGACCGTGGGCTAGTCCCATAACTCCTACTTGCCTCAGTTTTCTTCATCTGTAAAATGAACTGGAGAAGGAATTAGCAAATCACTCCAGTATCTTTGCTAAGAAAACCTCAAATGGGGTCACAGAACCAGAAATGACTGAACAACATCAATAGTTATAAGCAAAAGATGTTTGCTTTTAGGGACACTAAAAAGGAGCTCTAAGTATTAAAAGTTAAATTATTGAGATTTTATTATGGAGGACAAGGTTCTGTATCCTTGTCTTGTGAAATCAGTGGTAATCTATGTATGAAGCATGATTTCTTTCTTCTGAGGTTTTGGGGCTAGGGAACTTTTTTAGAAAAGAACTATTCCATCATCTTGCTGGTCATGAATAATAGTATGTCTTTTAAAGTTGTTAGCCTATTCAGGAAAGGTAATGAGTTCATTGAGGTTGAAGTTTTAACTTATTTTAACTTATTTAACTTATTTTGATAATACTAAAGGGGAAAAGTCTACCGGACTTGGTTGTTTCAGTTAACCCTTTTTTCTTTCAGGTGATCGGGGAAGGGATAATGTAGGTCTTAGAGACCAAGCAGCTACCCCTAAGACTCCTAACCGATCCAGAGAAAGAGAACCAGAAAGGCAAACACAGAGCAAAGAAAAAAAGAAACGCAGGAGTTCTCTTTCACCACCACCTTCTGCTTATGAACGAGGAACAAAAAGACCTGATGATAGGTAAGTGAGGGCAGTAATTATTCTATGGTTTGATCAAGGACAGAAGTACCTAAACTAGCATTCCATACTTTCAATAGGAGGGACTTTGGATGTAACACTACAGAGAGAGATAAGAAAAATGACTACAAATAGACCTTGAGTTTATTGAGAAATTGTTGATAGCCTTGAAGAAAGAAGTGTGTTATGTGGTTGAAGTTGGGGGTCAAGTTGCAAAGAGTTGAGAAGTGATCGCAAAATGCGAAGGTAACAGGCACAATATAGAATGGTTTTCTGTGGGTTTGGTTGTAAAAGGAAACAAAGTTATAGGATGATAGCTTTGAGTGGAATGTCAAGGTCAGGGGGAAGGTAAATGGAAGCATAGCCATATTTTTAGGACATATTGCAAGATTGAGGAGATGAAAAGAGATAGAGGGTTGATCAAAAGGGACAGGCTTCTGGAGAAGATACACTGTGGCACATTTTGAAGTAATTCAGAATTTTTAAAAATGAATGAAAACTTTCCTGATCTTCTTGTCTTCTTCATTCTCAGGTATGATACACCCACTTCTAAGAAAAAAGTGCGGCTCAAGGACCGAAATAAGCTTTCCACAGAAGAGCGCAGGAAGCTCTTTGAACAAGAGGTGGCCCAGCGAGAGGCTCAGAAGCAGCAGCAGCAGATGCAAAACCTTGGGATGACTTCACCCCTTCCCTATGAGTCCTTAGGCTATAGTGCTCCTCACCATAGCTTTGTTGGCTACCCTCCTGGTTATCCCATGCAGGCTTATGTGGATCCTAGCAATCCTAATGCTGGGAAGGTGCTATTACCCACGCCTAGCATGGACCCTATGTGTTCTCCTGCCTCCTATGAACATGCCCAGACTTTGGGACATTCAGTGGAACCAACCCTTGCTACTCCTCAGCCAGTTCCAGTAGTGCAACATGTAGCAACACCAATGGAGGTTTCAACTTCACAGTACGTAGCACAGAATGAAGCCGTTGTCCATCAGGAAACTAATGTAGCTGTTTTGCCAGTACCTGCCCCAGGTCCTGTACAGGGACAAAGTTATGGTGTTTGGGATTCTAATCAACAGACTGTCCCTGTGCAGCAGCCATACTCCCCCGCACAGTCTCAAACAGCCATATATTACCAGGGACAGACATGTCAGACTGTCTACAGTGTGACACCACCTTACTCTCAAACAACTCCACCAATTGTACAGGTAACTACTTTGCAAAGTCAGTTTATCTTTGCATTCTTCTTTTCATGCTAGTCATTGTGCTAAAGGCTTTTTGTAAAATGAGGGCAATATTGGATTAGAATTTTAGGATCTTATCCTCTCTATTTTTTTATGTTAATCGTTGTTCCATGTTATTTTTACATCTTCAGACCTTTTCAAAAGGATAGCCGTTAACTTGTGATTAAGAGCTTGGTATCTTAATGACAAAATGCTTAAAAGACAATTTACTTCCCCTCTTCTTGTTTCCACCTTACCATTCATACTGTGTGTCCATTATTTTTGTGCCATCTTGCATACTTCTCAATACAGGAATTAACATATCATCTTATATGCCCAAGATCCTTTATAAAAATAAAACAGAGTTGTTGATGATATGTGATATTCTTGCACCTTTGGATGAATTTTGGGATAAGAGATAGGAGTTGACAAAAGAACTGATTGTATTCTTTGTAATTTCTTTTTCACATCTGAATAGATTCATTGAGGAGTGGGTATTAGGTCTATACTGAATCAGAATTTCTTAGAATGTTATTCATTATCTCCAATATTTGGTTAATTTTTGCAGTATCTATCGTGTTGTCCTACAGTAAATCTTGGTATTTAAAAATCTTGCCATAGTGTACTAATTAGGTGTCCAGAATTGATTTTGTTACTTCTTCCTTTTTTATACTTCACCGCTTGTCATATCATTTGAGATTTCCTAGACTAGAAATTGTTTTTTGACACATTTGAGTGCCTACCCACTGATACAAGTCAAACTATTCCTTATGCAATTTATCTTGAATCTAGTCACATAATTAGAGCATGAAGGAATTTTAGAGAGGTCATCACCTAAGGCCAGGGGTGGGGAACCTGCAGTCTGGAGGCCACATGTGACCCTCTAGGTCCTCAGGTGTGACCCTTTGCCTGAATCTAAACTTCAGAACAAATCCCCTTAATAAAAGGATTTGTTCTGTAAAACTTGGACTCAGTCAAAAGGCCATATCCAAGGACCTAGACAGTCACATGTGGCCTCAAGCCACACGTTCCCCACCCCTGACCTGGGCTAATTTCCTCATTATGAGATCCAAAAATGCCAAAGGATTTAAAGAAAGTCTATACTTAGAATCTTGGTGTCATCCATCCACCGCTACACCCCTTTGTAACTTACAGAATGCATATGACAATAGTGGTTCTAAACAGATGTCATCTTGTTACATAGAAGGTATAAAATAGGATCTAGTTTCTCCATCCCAGCAGGTGAAAAGAGTTCTTAAAGAGTTAGTCAGAGGGTCAGCTAGGTGGCACAGTGAATAGAGCACTGGCTCTGGGGTCAGGAAGACCTGAGTTCAAGCCCGGCCCCAGACACTTGACACACTAGCCATGTGACCTTGGGCAAGTCACTTAACCCCAGATGTCCTGCCCTCCCCCCTCCAAAAAAAAAGTCAGGGACATCATTTAATAAATCTTCAGTCTTATTTTTTTCCCATCCCTGCCTGCCTGTTTCTCATACTTTACCATCCATAAGTGGATCAGGCCCAGTCAGTCCTCCCATCTGTAATTGAACTGACACCTCATACTTGCTGAAATACTAGGTTATAATGGAAGGATTCAGGGGTAAGAAAATCTTTGCCTTCCCTGTATTCTAGGTCATTTCAGTTGAACAGAGTGGACATTCATTGGGCCTGTACCCAACTTTATGTATAACTGGAGGAGTGAGGAGTATTAGATAGGATGGCCTTGAAACAGAACTGAAATTTTACTTTTTTTGCTTATGTTTTGTTTTTACCTTATCTTGATTTCCATGTTTTCCTTTTTCCTCCCTTATGGAGAGCCATCTTTCATAACTAAACATAAAAAGGACAAAAACAGTTCGGGAAACCAACCAGTACATCACAGTATAATTTCAAAGCATTTAGTTTTGATTTTGTTTCCACTGACATTGCTGTTTTGTTTTCCTAGTTCTATTCCTATGAGTCTGCTCTGTTTCTTTGAATTCTTCATATTAATCATTTCTTAGGGCATAATTAAGATTCCATTATATTCACCTATTTTTACTTGTTAGCCATTTTCCATTCATAAACATTTACTTTGTTTCCAAGTCTTTGCTACCACAGAATTGCTGCATTGGATAAAAACAAAAACCTGTTGTTGTTTTTTTTTAAAGACTTTCAGTATAAATTCTTTCCGCTATAGGCTAGAGAGAAACATAGGTAAAACAAACTGACTGAATGTTTAGTCACTTTATTAGCATAACTTAAAATTGGTCTCCACCATGATGTTCATCTCTTCTCCATCATTGACTGTTCCTTTCTTTTTCATATTTTGCCAGTTTGATGGCCACGAGTTTGAAAATAAGGGTTATTTTGATATGCATTTCCTTTAAAGAAACCAGGATAGAAAATGCTAGACCTGGAGTTAGAAAGACCTGAATTCAAAAAGTTACATAAATGCTACATGACATTGTTTTTTATTTAAAGTCATTTTTCAAAACAATAATAGTTTATGATTCTTTTGAAAACTGTTCATGTCCTTTGAACCACTTATCCTTTCAAAAATAGCTTTGGTCAGGGCAACTAGGTGGCACAGTGAGTGGAATGCTGGCCGCGGAGTGAGGAGGACTCGATTCTGGCCTCAGACACTTAACACACACACACACACACACACACACACACACACAAACTAGCTGTGCAAGCTTGGGCAAGTTACTTAACTCCAATTGCCCTCCCCCCCCCCCAAAAAAAATTTAGCTTTGATCTTAATATTCATGTTAGTTTCCTATGTTTCTTGGATATAAGGTCCTTATTGGAAACATGATGCAAAAAAAATTTGCCAATCAACATGCCCTTATGCCTTATGCCCTTATGCCCCTATCAGTTTTTAGTGCAAAAATAATTAATATAATTGAAATAACCTAGTTTAATAATATCTGTATCCAGGGGTGGCACAGTGAATAGAGCACTGGCCCTGGAGTCAGGAGGACCTGAGTTGAAAACCAACCTCAGACACTTAACACTTACTAGCTGTGAGACCTTGGGCAAGTCACTTAACCCCAAATTGCCCAGCCTTCTCCCCTCCAAAAAGAAAATAATAATATTTGTATCCCTTGTTGAGTTAAAACTCTTCCCCATCCTCCAATCTTAGATGTGGAAGGTTATACATTCTGGTTTTCCTTTTATTTTTATGGCATATTCTTTAATATTCAGGTCACTGGATATTCAGTCATTTTGAGATTGTGTTTTGTAAGATGTTGGTCTGAATCTAATTTCTGCCAAAATGCATTCTGGTTTTTCCAGAAGGTCTTATGAAATAGGGAGTTCTTCTCCCAGATAATTTATATTCTCATTTATTTACATAAATTGTATATATATTATTTATAATACACTGGGTATATTGAATTTGTTTCCAACAGGTCCTTATCTAATGTGTTCTATTGAGCTACTTCTATTTTTATAACTAGTACAAAAGTGTTTTTCACCTGTTTCACACTTTTTAAAAAATTATTTTCCTTCTACTTCTAGACCTTTTTTTACCCTAAAATATATTTTGTTATTTTTCCTCTCTTGATAAGGTATCTCCTTGGTATTTTGATAGTTTATCACTGAGTCCAAGTTAGATTTATGCCAAGGATGCAAGAATGTTCCAACATTAAGAAAACAATGCAGTTGTATCGAAAACACAGATAACTTGAAACCACTATCAATAGATTTTTTAACGAGAAAAAACTTATTAAAGTCCAGCACTTATTTATACTAAAAAAAAAAATGCAAAAATTGGCATAGAATCATCATTTTTAATGTAAAAAAGGATACATCTGAAACCTCTTTACCATGAGGAAACTTTCCCAGTAAATGCAAGAATTAAGGACGTCCCCTTTCCCAGCTACTTGATGTAGTTCTAGAAATTCTAGCAACTGTAGTAAGACAAGAGAAAAATTAAAGACAAATTTAGAGGAAGGAAAATAAAAACGTGTACTTGCTATTGGATTTTATAATTGAGATAGTAACTTAGATGAAGTAGCAGGATACAAAATAAACCCACCAAAATCAACAGCATTTCTTTTTTTTTTTTTTTTAAAGCAATCGGAGTTAAGTAACTTGCTCAAGGTTCCACAGCCAGTTATTTCTGGGTGTTGTGCTAAGTATCTGAGCCCAGATTTGATCCCCAGGTCATCCTGACACTGGAGCCCTTGCTCTCACTCGCTGTGCTACCTGGCCACCCCTCAATAGCATTTCTACATAGTAATAATAAAACCTAAAAGTGAAAAAATAGAGGCCTCCAAGTTTAAAGTATTACAAAATTCCTAAAACATCTGGAAACAATATTTAACACTTTAATAAAAGCAATTACAAAGAATCATTAATGAAATAAAGAAGACCTTAGATAATCCAGTTATATATTGCCTTCATTTGAAAGGAATTCCTCTTTATCCTCTGTAATAGATATATTTATATTATATATTTTCGGATGCAACAGAAGCAATCTTTTTACAAATAACATGAAGTTTTTTCATACTTTTAGATTAACATTTAAACCAATGCTTTTATTTTCTCCTCCAAAGACTTGTGAGACCTGCATACATTTAGCTGCAACTTCTTTTTGTCTTCTAATTTCATTTATATTGAGAATGTTATTATTTGAAATGATTCAGTTAGTTGGTAGGTTATCTGTCTGATCATCGTTAAACAATCTTGTTTAGAATACTATCAGTTAAGTTAATTAGGTAACAGCTAAGTTAGTTGCCAGGTGCCCTTAAAACTGATCCTTAGTACCCACTATTTGTTTTTCTGACAAGTTCAAGGAGATTGAATTTTTTTTACCAAGTTCAAGGAGACTGCATTGGAATGAGGGCCATTTTCACTTCTGCCATTGCTTTCTAGCATGATAGAATCTGCCAAAGCTTATGATTCATTGGCATTACTAAGAAATCAGCTTCATTGGGACATTGGATTAGGAAAAAAGATAGCATTTTTTCAAATATATAAAGGCCTGATATATGAAAGAAAGGTCAAACCTCTAAAAGATCTTTTATAGATTCAATAGGCAGAATTAGTTCAGATGGGTAAAAGTGAAAGGGAGGCTCAATTAGGAGTTTTCTAACAATTAAAAAAAATGGAATGCTCTGTAAGCTAATGATTTCTGAAGAAGTGCTCAAGCAGAGACTGTGTCATCATCTATAAAGCATACTATAGAAAGAAATCATTCTGGGTCTCATAACAGATGCCTGTAAATCCCAATTACTAGGGAGGCTGAGGTTATCAGATCTCTTGAGTCTAGCAGTTCTGAACTGCACTGAGCTGTCCAGATCAGGCGTCCACACTTAATTTCAGCATTAATATGATGAGTTTTCAAGAGCCTGAGACACTAGGTTCCCATAAGTAGGGGCTAAATGCCCTAGATAGGAAGCAAATCAGGTCAGAGTTCTCATGTCGATTGGAAATGAATTAGGACCTTTGAGTAGCCCCTATATTTTCAGCATAGGCAAGATGGGCAGTGCCAGTCTTTTAAGGGGGTTGGGGGAGGGATCCTGTATTGAGAGTAAAATAAGACTTACAATGACTGCCATGGTTGCTTTCATTTCTTTGGTTTCTATGATTCTCTTGAGTTTAATTTTCCCACAAAATTCTGTCCTTTGATTCACTCACTCCCTTTGCTCTTTTCTGGTATGGTAGAAACAGTACTAGGGCTAGGAAAGTTCTATGAAAAGCAGTATAGGATTATTTTTAGCACTGTGGTACTTGACTTTTTACACAATTGAATTAATTTCTCTTGTCTAGAACCCAAAAATTGAGAATCTCAGCTAATCAACCTCTTTTATAATTGCTCTTCTGTGAGAGAAACAATAAACAAATTAGTGTTAGGATCCAAAAGACCCTTGAAGAAAAGTTTTTACCCCTTGGTACGCTGTATTTTTCCCTTTCAAACAGCAAAAATTTTAAAAAGCATTGGGTGATTTCATGTTGGGATTCACTGTGCCTTTTTTTTTTTCAATTGTGGAACCTACATTCTGTTATTATTTGTGTCCTAGTATAGATATTAATGTGCCAAGAAAGTTTATAGAAATTTTAAAGCTTTGTTTCCAAATGTAATAACCTAAACTTTATCTTGGTTAGAAGATCCCATTTTTAATTATATTATCTTAGAATTGACATGTTGTTTATCATAGTTTCATTTTCCTTATTTGTCTGTTACAGAGCTATCCGCAACCAGGGCTTCAGTATATTCAAGGGCAACAGATATTTACAGCTCACCCACAAGGTGTAGTGGTACAGCCAACAGCAGCAGTGACTACAATAGTAGCAACAGGGCAGCCTCAGCCCTTACAGCAGGTAAGAAATATTTTGTATGTGTTTAATTTTTTCTCACTCATTGCTCACCATGTTTCTATCAGTTTTTCATTTTGGTTTCTCACAGATCTCTAAAATATTTCTCAAAGTACAGTCTGTTTACTTTTTCTTTAGAATATTTCATATTGAGAGGTGGCACCAACACCTTACTCTCTTTGTTTATTGTTACAGCTTTTAATCCCATTTCTTTGGTATCCTTTTATTGATTATTATTGTTTAGACTGTCATAAACAATAATTAGGTAAAAATGATGAGGACCTTTGCAGGAAGTATGATCATTGCATCTGAGTGGTTATGCTAGAGAAGAAAAGGAAATGAGTATAGAGACATGGACCCTTAGACTTTGAGAGAGTTTAAATAGTAAGAAGGTAAGGCAACAAAGAGATTTTTAAAGGATTTAGAAGAAACATAGATGGGATCCTGTGGACTAAATTCTACTGGAGAAATTGGTCCTGGAGGGATGGAAAACTCTTGAAAAGGGACTTCTGAAAACACAAAGGGTAACAATTTTAATGAGAAAGAATGGTGAGTTTTTCAAGGAGACGATTGTGAATGTCATTCTTTAAATCACCATCACCCACAGTTATTGTACTTCCATATTGCACTTCCATGAATTATGAAATTCCTCTGCCGTAAACTCCTTTTCCTATTGCCTCCCTCTTCTAATCCTACTGTTCATCTTCACCTTGAGCTTCCATTCTTCTGCCTTTTAGAATCTTCCCCTAGGCTATTTTACCTTTGTTCTGATTTCACTTTGTTCTCTTCCTTGGTTTGATCCTGGAATAGTTGAATGTTACAGACCTCTACTCCCTTCTGATTCCTTGCTACTGTTTTCCAAGCTTAACCCATTTCAACCTCTGGATTATTTATTTCCACCAGCTTCCTCCTTTGCTGTTGTTCCCAAACAGCTGATGGATGCTAGACAAAGTTACACAACTGTGCTTAACCAGTTATTCCTAATTTTTTATATAATCTCAATTTTTCCCTTATTGTAGCAGGCTAGTCCCATTTACTCTTCCTTAATTTTTAAAAATCTCACTTATAAAAGCAATTACTTCAAAACTCTTCTTTCCTTAAACCTCTGACACTACCTCTTCACTATACCCTGTCAGTAGATTTCTTCTCTACTGAGAATATAGAGGCTATTCACTATGAACTCCTTCCTCTCTTCTGCATTTCAAAACCTCTTGATGTCATCTCCCTTTCTTAAGTCTCTGATGAAAAGGTGGTCTTCCTTACTGAAGCCAACCCCTTGTACCCGTGATCCCATCCCCTCTGGTAGATTTCTGCCCACAGTTGTTTTCCCTTGCCCTCTAATTTTCAAGCTCTTCCTTTCTACTCTCTTACCTCTTGCTGTACGGATATGCCCACATCTTCCTGTCCTTCATAAGCCTTTAATAAACTGGCCTTTCAAGCTATCATTCTATATCTCATATCCCTTTTTCTTGGATATCTCATATCCCTTTACCAAAAGCTGTCCACTTTGGTTGCATTTATTTTCTCTTCTCCTTTCTCAACCCTTTGTGCTCTGGCTTCTAATTTCCTCACTCAACTGACAGCAATCATTCCTTGTCAAGTAAATTGAGATTGTTATCAAGGAGAGAACATCAGGTTAAAATATAAATTCATTTGTGAAATCTTACAGAAGAATGATGTATGATGATTGAGCATTGTTATAAAATATCAGGAAGATATGCAAAAAAACCACACCCAAATTTAAGGAAGGATTGATGAAAGATCTAATTTTAAAAGTCATTGCAAGGATATTTAAGAATGATACTGAAAGTAGGATAATATTTGGACAAAAAACTGGGGAAAAATATGTAAAAATGGTGCTGAATAAAACAAAAATTTAAAAAGCAGCTGGATTAGACCAAGTATACAAAGAGGCACTTTAGCCTGGAAACAACACAGGTTGTGGAAGGGTATCTGAAAAAAAGTAGATGGTATCAAAGCATTAAAAAAATTTCAGGTTATATATTTTTTTAAATTGGCCAAAAATATCGGTCATTCCCACTATACTCCTTTCTGCATGTGTTTCTGAAAAGAGCTAAAGAAAATCACATCCCGTTAAGTCCACTGCACATATGTTGTCAAGCCTTTAATTTAAACTTCAGTAAACATTTGTTTTATTCTGACCTTGCGTCATAATTGCCTGACAAAATAAGAGAATTATTTGCTGTGAGCTCCCTCTTCTACCATTCTTTTCATCCCCAAACTCCCTGGTTATTTTCCCCTACTCTTTACTCTTTTAGTCTCTCATTCAGTGGCCCTTCTCATGAAGACACTAACTATGTCGTGTGCAATCTTGATCCTATCTCTCTTCTCCAGTAGATTGTCTCCGCCTTGCCATACCCCCCATTATCTCTTCTCTTAATAATCTTCCAGTCTTTCCCTTTCTATTTCTTCTACTTGCCTGCTTCTTTCAAACATGTCCAAGTCTCCTTATCCTTTAAAAAAAAAAATTCACTAAATTTTAGCATCTCCTTGAAGCATTTATCCTTTATTTCTCTCTTTCTCAACCAAATTCCTAGCAAAAACTGTTTATACTTCCTGTTTCTGTTTTCTTCTCATTTCCCTACTTTTTCCTATCTGACTTCATCACTCAGCTGAAACTGCTGTCTCCAGATTTACCAGTGATCTCTTAATTGCTGTTTCTGGTAGTCATTTTTTAGTTCTCATTCTTTTCAACCTGTCTGTTGGATTTAACACTGTTGACCATCTTCTTCTCATACTGTTCTCAAGGGATCTGTTGTAGGCCTAACCCTATTCTTATTCTTTACTTCCTGCTTATTCTCCTGGTCTGCTTCACCTTTACACTGGCTGCCTTTTCTACCTCAGGGTGAAAATACTCCACCCTCCCACCCCTTAAGCCAACTTGCTGATAGTCGAGTCTCCATATGGGATGCATGATGCTCACTTGACTTCCTGTTTAGTCTCTGGTCTGCTCCTTCCCTGAACTGTCTCCTTTGCCCCCACTCAGGTACCTGCCTTCCCTCTGCCTGCTATCTCTGCTTTCCAGCTCCTTTTTAATATTTTGTCTTGTGGAGAATGTGAAATCCTTGAGGGCAAGGATCATGTTTTTGCCTATCTTTTTATCCCCAGAGCTTAGAACAAGTTCTTGGCACCTAGTAAGCACTTAATATAAGTCAGTTGATAAACATTTATTTAAGTGTCTGCCTACTGAATGGTGAAACTATCTAATCTCTGTTCTCTCATTGACTCGCATGGGTTTCATAATCATTTCAGTAACAATGATTCCCATCTTGATATATCTAGTCCTAGTCTCCCCTGGACTTCATTACCCTATCACTAATTAGCTATTAGACATTTCACATTCAAGACATTCGGACTAAATGTGTCTAAAGAGTGCTCATTATTTTCTTTTTCCCAACCTACCTCTCTTCCATATTTCCCTATTTCTTTCAGAGACACTTAACATTCTTACATTCTTTCAGATTCATCACCTTGACATTATTCTCTTCTCCTGCCTTCCTTCATCTCTCATGTTAGTCCCCTTCTCACATGGCCACTGCCTTATGTTCAAGCCCTTGTCATCTCCATCCTGGATGACTTCTTTGGTTTTCTATGCCTCATGTCTTTTCCTACTTTAGCTCTCCAAACAATTGCCAAAATGTTTTCCTTAAGCACAGGTCTGACCATGTCACTCTCCTACTTAGAATGCTCCGTGGCCTCCTTATTATCTCATCTATTTTGTCTTTTAAATTCCTTTATGATCTGGCCCCAAACTACCTTTCCACATTTGTTTTCCCTCTTCCTGTCTTCAGTATTTTAGCTAAATTGGCTTTCTTTTTATTGCTTACAGATAACACTCCATTTCCCATCTCTGTGCTTTTTTTGGGGGGGGCCTTTTGGAGGGCAATTGGGGTTAAGTAACTTGTCCAAGCTTACATGGCTAGTTTTTTTTGTGGGTGTTAAGTGTCTGAGGCTGGAACCAAACTCGGGTTCTCCTGACTCCGAGGCCGGCGCTTTACTCACTGCGCCACCTAGCTGCTCCCCTCTGTGCTTTTTCACTAAACCATATCTCATGCCTGGAATTTATTCTCTTCTTGCCTCCTCCTTGCAAATCCCCTTGCTTCCTTCAGGACTTGGCCAAAGCATCATCTACATGAAAAGTTCACTATTCCCCCTCAACTGCTAGTGACCTCTCTCATTCGCCTTATCTTATATGTGTTTGCTATTTATGCACATGTTGTCTCCTCCATAGAAACTATCAACAGGGACAATTTCATTTTGTCTTTTATCTCCTGTGCCTACAACAATGTCTAGCAAATGGTATGTGCTTAAATAAATGCTTTTTGATCGGTTGATTTAACCGTATACCAGCTTTACTATTTATTAGTTTTTATTCACTCACAGAGGACATTCCTAACAAACTGTCTTTGGGGAACAGTGTTTCGCAGTAAAAATATATCTTTATATTCACACATTAGACTAAATGGTGCTGGTAATACAAATTCCCACTCTACTTTTTTTTTTTTTACTATAAAAAAGCATTTGATGCAGTAGAACAAAATCTTAACTTAAAGACCCTCCTCTAACAAGGTGTCTCCCAGGCACATGTTAAATTATGAAGAATTCTTAAAAAAGACATGAGAATTTTTTTTTCACTGACCACAAATTCCTTTTGGCTTTCTTTAGCCAGAGTTAGTTGTGACAAATAACCTCCTGGATTTGCCACCACCTTCACCTCCTAAACCAAAAACCATCGTCTTGCCTCCCAACTGGAAAACAGCCCGGGATCCAGAGGGAAAGATCTACTATTACCATGTCATCACAAGGTAAAATCATGTTTGACCCTAAAGTATAGTTTTTCTTATATAACTGACAGGTTGTTAGTTGCAGAATTTGGTCTTATGTTTGTCATTGTTTGAACATTTGCTATTCTAGAAGCCTAAGTAGAATGACAATAGCTGATTTTTAAGGGGAGGCAGCAAAAACCTTTGTTAAAGTAGTTCAGGACCTAGCAGTGACTTTATGTGAACTTGAAAGGACCAAATGAGATGATAATATAGTCAATCCTAGGCATTTGTGTATTTTTGGCTTGCAACTTTAGGCATCCTTGTGATTTTTATTAGTAACCTTATTTTCACTTTTATGTTGGCAATCAGGCACATTTATAACTATGTACAGTAAAGAAAAAAATGAGAGGTACAGTACACACAAGTTTGTGAAGTTTGCTATGTTCCCATACTCTGAGACCCTTAAGGATCGTAATGGTGCACAAAGCAGATGTCCCCAATAGACTATTTCAAACTTATGTGTCCTTCATGATCTCCAACGCTATACATCATCTGTGAAGGAGAGAGTGTCAGAGGTGACATTGAGACCTTGCCAATCTTGGCATCTTCCAGCAGCAGTGATTAAAGTCCCTGCAACCCCACCCCTTGGTTTTCAGAGGGTGGCCACAGTAGAGAGGTTTACACCAGTATAATATGCAGCGCAATGCCCTCACACTGCTAACTGACATAGTGGAAGGTAAGATTCAGGATAAAAAAAGTTTTAATTTTGAGAATTTTATTTGCTATACAGTATTTCTGGTACCATAGATTTCATGTGTTATGAAAAGTGAATATTGTCTGAAATCAGTGTTTTGGTGTCTTTTATTGAGATGTTAGCACAAAAGGGGCTCAGAATTCTATTACTAGTAAAAAAATGTTTTTCATATTGCCAGTTTTATTTTGTGTACTGCATTTTATGGGTTATTTCATGATTAAGAAAATGTTAAGGAAAAATGCATATTATCAGAATTTGTTTTGTTATAAAGAATTATGTGTAGAAAATTGTATTTTCAGCAATCTCTAGCACATGATAGTTTTTGGTGGTCACAGGAATATAACATCCTATTTTCCATAGGTTCAGTGTATCAACATTCACATTTTTTTACTTTCATGCCATTTTCTAAGAATGTTACCCCATTAAAAAAGTTAAAGGTGGACTATATTTATAAAATATTTTGTGAACATTAAAGTGATTTCAGAGTGTTAGCTATTTTTATTTGCTGTTGAAAGTGATTTGTAGTGTAAAGGAACCAACCTTTGTTTTCCTAAGTCTATTGTTGGACACTTTATAAAAAACAGTTCCCCAATAGTAAGTTACTTGTAGCTAATTGAAGGTAGTGCTGTTAAATTTTACTTCAATAGGAAGTCTGTCTAAAGCAGTCATTGGCCTTGACAGTTTTAACCAGAACTTCTTCCTATACTAAAGGGGAGTCTATATCACATTTGGTGCCAGTCCCCCATCAACTGATGTCTAAACTGTTGCAGTAGCCTCCTGTTATCTGTCCAAGGGATCTCTGTTATTTCCAGAATCAAATATAAAATCTGCCGGCCTTTAAAGCCTTTCATAACAGCCCCTTCCTACCTTTCCAGTAATTTTATACCTTACTCTATTCCACATACTGTGTGATACAGCAACACTGGCTTTTCTGTTGTTCCTCTCACTGAACACTCCCATCTCCCGGGTTCAGACCTTTTCCCCGAATTTCCCACATGCCTCTTCCTTATTTCCATCTCCATCTCCTAGTTTCTCTGACTTTCTTCGAGTCTCAGCTAAAGTTCCACCTTTTGTATGGAGCTTTTTTACCAGTCCTCCTTAGTTTTAGTGCCTTCCCTCTGAGATTATTCCCATTTTATTCTGTCTTTATCTTTTTGTACAAAGTTGCTTGCAAGTTGTCTCTCCCATTAGACTATGAGCTCCTTGAGAACAGGGACTATTTTTTGCCTTTGTTCTGTTAACCAAAGTCACATCTTTACAAGACATAAGTAGTAACTTGATTTATTTCAAGAGAAATGAGCACACATGTTGGAGCTACTCATACCAAGCACAAAGGAGCTGGTGATACAGGCAGAGCCTTGAGTATGGATTACAGCAAAAAGGGGAAGTCATAGGAGAGAAAAAAAGGACCAGTCCCTATCCCAAGAGAAAGAATAAAGGCAGAGAAAGAGAAGAGGGAGCAGGATGTCAGGGACAGCATTAATTTCTCTTGGGAACTCCTGGATCATGAAAATAGAGTGGTCTGCTATCTACAAGGGTCACAGTTTATCATTCTGGCGCAGACTACCTGACACCTGTCTTGTAGATGGTTCAGCTCTCAAGGGCACACTAAAAGAGTTCAGTTAGGTTTGGAAGTAGCAAATTATATTAGCTTGGGGCAGGGCTTCATCCTGGGAAATAGGGCAACTCGAGAAAACAAGTTCAGTGGACCCCTCCTCACTTTATTTCCTGATTACAACACAGCGCCTAGAACATAGTAGGCACTTAATTAAATTCTTGATTACTTAGCATGTAGAGGGGATGGCCTTGTAAAGAAGACCCACCTCTTCCTTGAAAGAATGTCTACATTTTTCAAAATGCCCCTGCCTTAACTTCTTCATCTTGAAATTGAGTGTGTTGCTGATTAGTTCAGCATTCTGAATCCTGTTTTTAAAAAAAGTCTAGATTTTTCATAAAAGAAAAATCTTTATGATAAAGATGAAAAGTGATTAAACTCAGAGCAGCACATTTTCCTTAAAAATCTTTTCTACAGAGGCAGCTAGGTAGTAGCACTGGAGTCAGGAGGACCTGAGTTTAAATTTGGCTTCAGAGACTTGACACTTGCCTTCCACCCTCCAAAAAAACAAACAAAAAATCTTTTCTACACATCTAAATACCATATGGACTTGGTCTTCAAAATATTATGTATAAATAATTTCTAGATTTAATTTTATTGTTTCCAGTTGCTCCCCCTTAGGCCTTCCTGTTTACCTCTAGCCCTACTGGCTTTTTCAACTCCAAAAATATCTGAACATTGTGTGGTAGAGTTATATAACTATGCAGCAGTATTTGCTTGACACAACTGACTTTCCTGAGCCCCTGCTCTCTTGTATAGGCTTGTGGAGACCTGAAGAATACCAGAGCAAGAGTTCTTGGCCCCAGATATTTTTATCCTACTTCTCTCTCTTTTAATCAAGCCTTCAGGTATCTTAAGATATGGACTACATATATACACTGTGTGTGACCATCCCAATTAGCCAGTTAATGTTCAACCAGCTTTATTTTTAGCTTATTAAGAGAATAAAATAGGCTAGACTAGAGAAAAAGATTCTCTAAGAAGTATTGTTAAAAAAAAATTTTTTTTCAGTATTATTACTGGTAAGTACATCTACTTGACTCTTTGTTTTTCCATGTTGTGTTGAGTTGTCCTTATTGCTGAAGACCACTTAGGT
Organism: Petaurus breviceps papuanus; assembly: GCF_028583685.1. NCBI lineage: Eukaryota > Metazoa > Chordata > Mammalia > Diprotodontia > Petauridae > Petaurus > Petaurus breviceps. Next base: position 16,036,762 of record NW_027185896.1, on the reverse strand, counting down.
TTTAGGCCTGTTTCCTTTTCTCTGAACAGTCACTATTCACCTCTTTTTTCCAGGCAAACTCAGTGGGATCCTCCTACTTGGGAAAGCCCAGGAGATGAGGCCAACCTTGAACATGAGGCTGAAATGGACCTGGGAACACCAACTTACGATGAAAACCCCATGAAGGTAAGTATGGCATTTTTTTTTTCCTATTCACAGGAAGCCAAGTAGTTTGTCCCTGTTCTCTTCTCAGGATATCTTTAAAAGATGCTGTGGCTCTTTTTAAACTATAGTCTCATCTGATAGTTTTAATCAATGTTCAGTTCCAGTTCATTTGCTGTTGCTCTGAAATGAAGTTAAACTGGTCACATAATAACCCCCATAAATATGTAAGTCTGTAGTTTTAAATTTTTTTTTAAAAGAACCTCAGAATCCTATTTTGTGCACTGCTGTTCTCCCCCCCCCCCCCTTCTTTTCCCCCTTTCCCCCCGCTCTTTTGAAAAGAAAAGTCAAGAAAGGATGCATTCCTCCCTCCCCCCTTACATCTTTTTATGTTGGGTTGGGGTTTTTTTTGGGGGGGGAAGCAAGGGAGTTGGGCTTAAGTGACTTGCCCAAGGTCACACAGCTAGTAAGTGTATCAGGTGTCTGCTGGGTTTGAACTTAGGTCCTCCCAATTTTAGGACCAATTCTCTATTCACTGTGCTGTCTAGCTGTGCGCCACGCCCCGCCCCGCGCCTTACATCTGATACTCAGGAACAAATGCAGAAACAGGAAAGGATTTGGGATTTTATGCCTTTTCAAATCACTATGTAAAATATTATACAGTAAAAGAATTATATTATGATAACACTTTCCACTCATAAGACAAATTATTTACTTAAGATTGAAGCAACCTAGAGAAAGTAACACAATAAAGGTTTTTGTTCTGTTTCTTTTCTTCTCCCAGAATAATGCATCCAATGAATATTGTTAGACATTTGATAAAAAAGATTGTGGAGGATAGGGAAGATAGAAAAAGTAAAATAAAAAAGAATCTGAATTCTTACTTGCTTGAGTTTTGTTAAGTATTAAAAAGCAGTTATTTTTGCTTCCTGGAATGTTTTAATATTTGTTGGAGAGACAGAAAAAAACAAGTTAAGAATAACTGGAATCTGATAAATTTCAGGTGAATCACTTCAGTCATTTTAACACTATTTACTATTGGCTATTGTAACAATGCTATATTCTCTAAATTCAAAGTACAGCTTGTATGGAAATAATTATTTAATGTTGAGGGCAGCTAGGTGGCACGGTGAATAGACCATCAGCCCTGGAGTCAAGAGGATCTTGAGTTCAAATCCAGTCTCAGACACTTGACACTAGCTGTGTGACCTTGGGCAAGTCACTTAATCTCAATTGCCTTGGCTTCCCCTCTCCCAAAATTTTTTTTTTTAATTTTAGGTTGTTTAGTCGTTTCAGACATGTCTGATTCTTTGTGACTCCATTTGGAGTTTTCTTCGCAAAGATGCTGGAGAGGTTTGCCATTTCCTTCTCCAGCTCATTCCTCAGATGAGGAAACTGAGGCAAATAGGGTTAAGTGACTTGCCCAGGGTCACATAGCTAGTAAGTTTCTGGGCCTGGGTTTGAACTTCCTGATTCCAAGTCCAGTGCTCCATTGAGTGTGCCACCTAACTGCCATTATTTAAAGTAGTTGGAAGTAAAATAGAACTTTTTTTCCTTCTTTATCTTTTGGTTTTATTGCTTAAATTTTGGGGGCTGAGGGGTGAGGGGAGGGAAATATATAACAAAGATGCTTAGGAGGGAATTTCTTTTAGAGGATTTTCCAAAGTTGTAGATTCATGTGTATAAAAAATGTAGGATATTTTCAACAAAATCTTACCCAGAGAGCTGTAGCTAGCTAGTGTGCTACCTTGGTATAGGATTTAAATACCCATATTACTTGAGAGTACCCATAAAATGGAAAAAAAAGAATTAATAAAGTTTTTACTCCATCTACAAATCCATTTGTTATGCAGAAAACATGACTGAAAAAAATATATACATTCTCACAAATTATTTGTAATCCTAAATAAGCTCATATTTATAATAATTATGAAAAATCACTGTGTCTGATAATACACCCTTTAGATCCTAACATTCAGCTTTTACCTTGTAAATTATTTAGAACTACCCTTACCTTACTCTTCTAGATGCCTGGCTAAAGAAGCAGCTCTGTGTTACTTAATTCCAAGGACTACTCTCTTAGGAAAAGAAAATCATAGTGTTGTCATTTAGTTATTTATAGAGTTAAGACACTGCTGAATACTGGGATGAAATATAGAAGTAAAAATATTATAATATATGCTTATCTTCAAAGAGTTTCTATATAAGGAGATCATGTATATATGTATATATGTGTATATATATATATATATATGTTAGAATGATGTTTAACTTTGTTGTGTATACTATGTGCACGGAGAGCTTATATTAGGAAGAAGTCAGTGAGGCCTAGACAGGTTGACATTTTCAAGAAGAAAGTAAAATTTTAGCTAGACTCCGAAGAAAATAGATATTTCGTAGATGAAAGGAGATATGTGGTTTGGAAGGACTTCTGAACTTGAACTCAGAAGACCATTTCATATGTGGGCTCTAAATCACAATAGCTGTGATTACATCTAAGTCAGTTTTACCTTTCTGAATTTGAATTTCCCAATCTGTTAAATGGAGAGAATACTCGATCCCTTAGGGTCCTGTATGGAAACAAATGAAATACCATACCTTAAGACATGCTGTATAAATGGCAGTTGTTATTAAAATTTTGAGAAGATAGTTTTTCCTCTCATTTTCTATTTCACAGCCCTATTACCTCCTATGGGTTCTTTATAAACAATACCCTAATTTAGGAATCAACTAAAACTCTTAAGGATAGGGTGGCACAATAATAATCATACCCATAATGTCCAATGGTAGAGATAATGTATTGTCTGTTGATTTTCTAGCATACCCAAGCTTGAATCAAGACAGTGTGTGTGTGTGTGTGTGTGTGTGTGTGTGTGTGTGTGTGTGTGTG